>NC_077227.1:621671296-621989688 GCF_027887165.1 Monodelphis domestica
CATGGAAGGAATTAACTTTACATTTATATGGGTCATCCTACCTACAGTGTTAAATTCTGTAAAAATAAATGGGAACACATCCTCGGAGATATTTTAACAGCCTAGACACTAATATTGCTAACAACCAAAAATACATATGAGAAAATGCTATAAAACCATTTAAGTGGCTTGCTTTTTCGACAAGCAATAATATGATTAAAGGTAATCTTTCATGAGCCTCCTTGGCTGACTATAACAGCAAAAGTTATACAAGATACACTTCTTTGACTTTACAACAAAGATCACACCTTTTGACTTTGTAGAGGCCAGCTAATTAAATATTCTATTACATAATTAAAAACAATATATAGGATTTAGGTAGGGATTTAAAGTTGGCAAATAATTTTATGAATGTGATTTTATTTAATTCTCATGACAATCCTGAGTGGGATATCATTATCTCCATTTTATAGACAAGATATTGGACTGGTTTGCCATTTCCTTCTCCAGTTCATTTAACAAATGAGGAATTGAGGCAAGCAGAGTTAAATAACTTGCCCAGGGTCATACAACCAATAAGTGTATGAGGCCAGATTTGAACTCAGGAAGAATCTTCCTGACTTTAAGACTCCAGCATTCTATCCCCTGTGCCACCTAATGGACCATCAATATTATTAATTGCCTATATTTCCTTGTTTCTCCTAATTTCTACATTTTTAGAATGTTATACAGTTTTAATGGATTTCTCCTCTATAAAAACTGGATGAAGAAAAAATATCTATTTTATGTTTTGGTAGTAATGTGACATATTTCATTATTATGTATATCAACTGAAAAAGGCTTATAGTCTTTTAATGAGTATGAGTATATTTAACATTATGCAATGAAATGTGTCATTCAAATGTGAGTAAAAAAATCCTTCTTGTTTTTCAAATCCTAATTCCAATGCACTAAAGAATTTGCTATTTAAAAGAGAACTATGTTAAATCCTTTGGTAAAACAGAGACTCTTTGGTAATCCAAATAGCCATCTCCTCATTTATCTTTTGTGTAAAAATGGATTTTCATATACCAAGTTTATTTAAAACAAATTCAAGCAATCATAGACATCTAGAACTGGAATGGATGTAGATCAGCCTCCTTGTTTTCCATCTGAAATCCAATCCAAATATAATTTTTTAAAGCAGCCATCACATGCAAGGCATGGAGCTACATGCTGTGGATACAAAGGAAAAAACTGACAAAAAGGAGAAAATAAGGCTTATGAAAATTAGGTAGTTTTATTGAGGTCACACCATGAAATAATGATACAGCTAAGATCCAAGTATCTCCCAAATCTCAGGCTAGTGATTTTTTTCCCCCACTCTGATTCAGATTTATGTTACAATGCCTTGGTGGAGCAAGGTTTTTCTTTAAATTGGTATTGCCCAAATGCAAAGAAAATCTCTCCTCATTTGAAAAATGACAAAATCAAAACAAAATATACCCATTTATATATATTTTACAAAATTTTATTTAAAATTTAATGGTTTTGATTAGCAAAGAAAGAAAAGAAAAGAGAATTGGGAATAATTCCTTCTGAAGACTTTATCAATGTAATAGTATTTAATCTCTACTTGCTACCAGGTTACTGCTCAACTTCAAGCCTCTCCTGGTTCTAATTCTGGCTCTCCAGACTTCTCCTCCATGTCCCAGAAGTCTTATCACTCCAAAAGTTGACTATATTCCTGTAGTCACCCTCCTTCGCTTTGTGATTTTCTCTAACTCTTTAGACATCTATCTGCCTTTCCTCTCTCAGTCCTCTAGGTATCAGTTCCTTTTGATGTGTTGTCTTACCCCCTTAGAATAAATTCTTTGATAGCAAAGACTCCTTGTGCTTCCATTTCTATTTCTAGGACTTAACACACTGTCTATAGTAAATGCATAAGAAAAGCTTTTGGACTTGACATGATTTATTGAAGATACAGAAAGATAAAATGGTTATCTCTGTCCTGAAGGAGCTTAAAATTTAGGAAAAGATTATATATGCCCATGTATAAATTTTCTACAAGTTAGAATGAAGTAAGTGCCCAAAGGAGTTTGAGTTCGTGAGGTGTAACTTATCTAGAAAATGAAGGATTATAGTATGTTTAAAGGATTCTCATGAAAAAAAGTAACATCTCAGCAAAGTCTTAAAGGAATGGAAGGTAGTCAATAGCAGACCCTGTTCTAGGCATGAGGGAATGAGAGGCTGGTGAGCCTGAGATAATGGACTATTAGATTAATAGACTTGTTTGACTGTGATAGAAAATTTGTAATATCTACGAAAATATCTAAGTTGGAGGAAAGGCAAAGTAAGTCTTTATGTACAAGGGAGCCAATGAAAGTTTTTGAGCAGGGAAGTATCATAATTAGAATTTGTAAGTGAAATGGTTGAATAAAATGGTAAGATTATGAAAGAAAGGAAGTAAAACCAGAGTAAATAAAAATTAGTCCAGGAAGATAGAACTCATGATCACAGAGAAAAAGGGAATCCCCAAAAAGCAAGGTGGCAGAAGAGAGAGAGAGAGAGAGAGAGAGAGAGAGAGAGAGAGAGAGAGAGAGAGAGAGAGAGAGAGAGAGAGAGAGAAAGGACAATTTAAGAGTTAGGCATTTAGGAACATATAGGTTTCTAGGCTAGCTTTAAGTGAAGGCACAGTTTGATTAATCAAGTGAATGACTGAGATAAAATGGAGACAGAGGTCACTGAAGTTGGAAAAATTAAGTAATTGAGAAGGCAAGGGCTTAAGAATTTTGTCTGTAGGAATATCAACAGTTTTGAAAAAGTATATCTTTTTTTTAAATGGGGATTGGGGTTATTAAAATTATTTTCTGGGGAGTCTCCTTATCATGATTTAAAGTAAGAAAAGGAAAAAATATATAAATATTATCTCTCTCTCTCTCTCTCTCTCTCTCTCTCTCTCTCTCTCTCTCTCTCTCTCTCTCTCTCTCTTTCACCCAAGTCTCAAACAATATTTTGTATAAGACTCTCTCCCTATTGGTGGAGATCTATCTGTCACACCTGTAGGAGAATGTGTGGGATGAATTAGAATGACCACCCAGCCAAATTAGAATTACAAACCTGGAGTCAGAGTGGATAGTAAAAGATGCAGTCTTTAGTCTTACTCATGAGTAAAGGGGTATACCCTAATGATGATGCCCAACACATGGTACAGATAAAAGCATTTTATAGATTCCTGAAGCAAGACCCCACTCCTCTGTCCTAGACCTCATGGTCTGGGGGCTGGATTTACAATCTAGGTGGAAAGGTCTAGGCAATTAGAAAATGACAGGTTACACAGCAGGAGCCCCATCACAATGTGAGCTTCATCATGAGTTCCAAAAAGCTGGGGTTGGGGGAAGGTTATGATAAGGTTTCTATGTCCTTAGAAGCAGCTTTTTCTGGCTCCTATAGGTCAGGGGAGATAAGGAGGCAGGATGGCCAATTGATTTGCTTTCTCGAGATAAAAGACCTTTCAACTCACTGAGCCTGTAGCAATGACAGAATGTCCTTGAGATCTTGTTTTTAAAGCTAAGCAGACTTCCATTCCCTAATGGGGTCTAGAGGGGAATCCTACCCTGAGAAGAACAAATAAATTCTTTCCTGTTCCCACAACAGCAAGGGTTTAGGTGGTAAGAACAGGAGAGAAGTCTTTGTTCTCAGCAGTTTTTGAGTTTCTTCAGGGTTTGTACTCACTTTGGGTGGTTCTGGCTTCCAAATATGGGAAAGAAGATGTACAATGCTAATCTCACTTTGGACTGCTAAAGGGAAGAAGCTGTCATGAAAGAAGATCACAGACTCTATCTTGCCCCCATGCCCAGCTTACTGTATTAGAGACTTTTCAGAATTTCTCCTTGGGATAGATTTGAGGCTATCTCTTAGTTCAGCTTAGTTAATTTACTCATTGGGATGATAACTCCTTAACTATATTATCTGGTATATATTCTCCTGTGTATGCTTTCTCTGATTTGTGTTTTGCTTTCAACTTGAAAAAAATTGATTTCTTTGCTCTTTGCAAGTATGGTGTTTATTATGGAACTAATATTTACTGGGAAAGGAGTCAAGCTTTGAATATGAAATTTCCTTTACCCATTAAGAAATAGGAATCAGAAGTTAGCTTGAACCTGGAATTCCTTGAATTAATAATATTTAATCATGCAGATAGCAAATTATAGCCTAGTACCTCCTCACTCTGAGGAAATAAGAGTGACCAAGTTGCTGACTCTAACCTCATGCTTCCCCTTGTAGAGTTAAAATAGTGGGAGTTATAAAATGTAGTAGATATAAGAGTGGTTTGTTAAAATTGTGACCGCAGAAAATATGGTTTCAAGACAGTGTCTTGTTTTTAAATCAAATATAAGGTGGTTGCCAGGGAAAATTTCCCAATTATTAAAATATACCCAAGTCAGCTGGGTTTTATAGAGATTTTAATTAATACAAAATTAAGGAATAAATGAAAGAGAGAGAGTAAGAGAAAATAATAGGAAAATGACTAAACCAGCTTAGGCCAGGCTTAAGAGAGAGATCAGTCAGTTTTTTTTTATCCACTCACCACAAGATTTGTCCAAGCAAAGATTCTAGTGTTCAGAGAGACACCAGTTCAGCCAGCTCCATCTCCAGAGAGAGATTCTTCTGACAGTCCTGAGACTCAGCTTTTCTTCTCCTTATAAAGGGAATTTTCTCCTATGTCACCTCCCCTAAGTTCTCACATCTACCAATCACAGTAGACGTTTTCCAAAGGACAGACCATTCTTAATTCACACCTAAGAAAGCTTAAATTTTTGATTAAGTTCACATCAGAAAACCTCTGAGTAAGTTCTCACCTCTTTGCTCCTTGTAAATTTACAAGTTGCCTGACATTTATAGGTACTTAGCACCCTTTTGTATCAGATCTGAAAATAGGCACAGCTTAAGAACTTTTGCCTTACTATAAGTATGGGTTTAAGTATCTTTCATTGTTCAGCAAGGAGTTTCTTCCGGTAAAGCAGGCTTAAGTAGGGATGGAGTAGAGGTCTTCAAATTCTGATCTAAGTCAAGGTCTCACATTCCTGATCTAAGTTCCTTCATTGTTTAAAATGGGGAATGGTCTTAACCCAACCTTATGAAGTAGGGTCTGAGAATTTTTAAGTTTCACACCCTCCTAGCAGGAATTAAATTCTTCCTTTAGAGAAAGGTAGGAAGAAAAGAGGCTAGAGATGTCTGTTTTGACTCCCTTTGAGCCACATAGTGACACCATGCTACATGTTAGGAATGGCCTTATTCCATATCTATGTATCTATGTATCTATGTATGAAGCTATCTATCCATCTCTGTCTTTCTATCATCTCTCTATAAATCTATATATCTTTGTATCTATCCCTTTCTTCTATGTTCATCTGTCTATCTACCTGCTTGTCTCTGTATCTATATATCTATCTCTATCTCTCAGTCTATAGTGCTACCTCTCTTCCAAAAGCAGACATTAGTTTGCATTTTTGCACATTTCTGGACATTCACCAACATTTTTTCCAAATCAGTCTGTCTGCCTAGAGAAATACGTGCCCCTTTGATTACTAGTGCCAATATTTGAATCATTGTACTCTGGCCCCAAAGGTTCTCCTTTTAATAAACTAGGCTACCTCAAACCCACTTCCTAGTATTGTCTTTTCCTCACACCCAATAGAATTGTAATCATTCACAAAGGCTAATCAAGGGAAGGAAATTGACCCATGAAAAGGTAAATGTGCTTCTGCCTTTTCCCATCCTTCAGAATGACCCTACTTTCTAACAGTATCTTATATATATATTAAGGTCCAATTGACTAGAAGGATGATGGAACTCTCACAGGTTTGGGTGAGATTTCCATCATCCTTCTAGTCACTTGGACCTTAATGTTGGTGTCATGTTCAATGCTTTACTCTCTCTTACTCCGTACCAGTCAGTTGCTAAGTTTTGTATATTTTAAGTTTACAATATATCTCACATCCACCATCTTCTCTCCACTCACATGTCCACCTCTGGTATAGACTATGAATATCCCTTGCCTTTCTGCTTGGTTTGGATTCATCCAGTCACTCTTCATTCATCCATTGATCTTTCAACAAGCTTATCAATTGACCTTCCTAAAGCACAGGTTTGGCTGAGTCACTTTTCCTGATCAAAACTTCTAGTTGTTTCCTATTACCTCTAGGATCAAATACAACCATCTCTGTTTGACTTTTATAGCCTCTCCTTTTTGAGGCTTATTGTACATTATTTAATGAACTCTACTTCCCAGTCAGATTGGCCAACTTGTTAATTCTTACACATAGAAATCCATCTCCTATCTCAGGCTTTCTCTTAACTGGAATTGACTTTCTCTTCATCTCTACTTCATAAATCCCCTATAAATCCTCTATCAGGACTCAGATTAAGTGCCATCTCTGATTGGAAGTCCATCTGACCCTTCTTATTGCTAATACTCTCTGCCAGGCATGACTTTGCATCTATGGCTGGTTATTTTGCATTTCATTTTATGTATACATGTTTGTTGATTTGTTGTTCTTCCAGAAGAATGTAAGCTCCTTGAAGGACACAACAAACTCTAAATGTAACTGCCCTTTTATTATTTTCTGGAACCACAGTGTCAGAGAGTTAGATCTCAAAAGAGCTTTTGGGATCCTCTAGTCCAATAGGTTCATTTGATCATTAAATAAACTGGGGCACAGAAAGCTTAAATGCTTTAATCATGTTCACATCAATAGTAAGTAGAAGATCAGAATTTGAACATCTACTCTCTAACATTCTCTACACAGATGCCTATCCTGCCTCCCACAGAATTGAAATCACTTATTTCCTCTTGCATCAGGCTCCACAATGGTGGAGGGAAATCTGCCTGCAAAAAAAGCACACCAGTTTCTGTCTTCTTTCTCCTATTCTTGCCTTATGTCTTATGATACACATTGTCCTTCTGCTGTATTCTTTCTTTTGCCACTCTTCCCTCACTGGCACTTTTCTCATGACTTCTCTACCTTCTCACTTTTCCCTCTGTAGCCCTCTTTCAAGAGGCTTAAAACATATCTACTCCAATTATATCTCTAAGTGTACAGAAGTTTCCTCCATTTTGTAGATTAGGTAGCTTAGGAAAAGCTAGAGTTTAAAATAAAATTAAATGAAAATTTTCTGAGGTTATGTGGGAAACCTGAAAACCTGATTAGTATTGATTTTCTAACTTTCATTCTGATAGTTTTCCTCTTGAAAAAACTTGGTATGAAAGAATAAGGATAGATGATAAAACTGAGAAAATTGTAACAGATTTTAGAGAGTGAAGGGAGAGTAGTAGATGATATATTGGGAATGGAGTCAAAATCAAATCTTACTCATGATGTAAACATGGAAAAATCATTTGCCCTCTCTGAGTCTCCATTTATCTATCTGTAAAATGGAGGCAATATTACTTGTAGTCAGGACCTCATATTGAGAGGTATTCTGGGGTTTGTAATTTTAGTGCTATCTCCATCTTGATATTGATCAAATGTGATAATATATGGATCTGGAAAGTGCATTGTAATCCTTAAAGTATCTGATCTATAATAATTATATATATATTGTTTAATTTAATTGTGGTTGGATTTGAATATATTAATTAGATGGTCGCCAGGGATTTAATTTCTAAATTCCAAAATGAATTACTAAGTAAATGGAATTCATGGTAGTTTTATTTACAATAGAGGGAAGATATTAAGGAATGAGAGAGAGAAAGGAAAATCTGGCTTCCTCTGAGCCAGGTAGAAATACTAAGGTCCTAACCAGGGAAAAGAGGCTCAAGATGATGGGCCTCCAAGAAAGGCAAGGTCACTAAGTCAGCCTTTCACTCACCAATGGTGACCATCTAAAATGGAAAAGCATTTTGAGGTCTCCTGCATGAGTTCTTCCAGGGCTCCAGTTCCTCTAGGCCAACTCTGAGTCAGAGAATTGTCCATCCAACTCAAATCTCGAATTGAATAAAATCAAATATATCTTCTTCTGACCTCTGGTCCTCTTTTTAAAGATCTTTTTCTCTTGTCACCTCCCCTAAATTTCATGTCTATCAATCACAGCAGACGTTTTTCTCTAGGACTGCCCACTCTTTAGTTCATACCTTCTTTGGTTAGATTATATCTTTTTTGGGTTACTTAACACCTTTTTTTGGTTAGTTCACCTCTTGTAGTTACTTAATACCTTTTTGTAGTTAAAATGGGTAGATCTACTTAAAATACTGAGTTACCACCTTTTTGTAGATTAAAATCTAGAAATAGACTGTAGATTACAATTCAATCTTCCCAATAAAGGAAGAGCTAAATACCTTCATTGTTACAATCAGGAGAGAGCTAAATTCAATCTTCACAACAACAACAACAACAACAACAACAACAGCAAATATATATATATATATATGTATATTTGCAGCCCATATACATTTTACATTCCATAAACCCCCATCCCCACAGAATGTAAGTATTTGAGGGAAGGAACTGTTCTTTATTGTCTTTGTATCCCCAGAGACTGACACATTGTTTGAGTTTAACAAATGTTTGTGGAATTAAATTCATTTGAAACAAGATAATATAAATGCAAACTTAAAAAGTATATATACAAAACATTAAAGTGTTTCAGTCAATTATTATTCTCTGATATCCCTGTAGACAATGACTGTCTCTTCATGGTAGTTACTTGTTAATTTGCTGTTCCATTGCAGGTGAGCAGGAAATAAATGAGTTAATATAAAAAAAAACTGGCTTCCCCATATTAAAGGGCTTCTGATCCTCTTAAATGTAGTGAATATTTTTTTAAGTGAGAAAAGAGCTTAAAACTCTTCCGGAACAATGATAGCAATTACTGTCTTTTGAGGCTTCTTGGAAAATTCTTCTCTGGAAACTCCCTGTCTAGATATCTGAGAAAATAGTTTAAGGTGAGGAAGAGGGGCATGAGTGGTAAGAGGAGAGAGAGAGACAATTTGGAAAAGAATGTATCAGTCAGTTGAGAGAGATGATGTCTCCATAAATAGCAGTCTCAGAAAAGACTGGGTCATTTAAGCCATCATTTTAAATAAGGGACAATTAACAGCCTCTTTCTTTCTTTCTTTTGACCCCTCTTTGGGTTTGTAAGTCCCTGCAGAGGTGTTCAGAGCTGAGAAAGAGGTAATAAATAATACAAGAGAAGGTACTTTACTCCATCTTTTCTCAGTGATGGCTGCATTAATGCTCTACAGAGGAAGAATATATTCTATATCAATTTCTGGAAAGAGAAGAAGTATTTAGGCAGGCCAGTGTAATATAAGAAGCCATCAGACTATCTCCTCCTATATTTTCATTTTAAGTCTGTGACAAACTGTGTCCATGGAAGTTTCAATGAAAAGATCTTGTGCCTATATACAAAGCAGGCATTGGGCAAATATTTATATCAGGAATGATCTTTGGATATTTATTTTCCTTCCTCTTACATGGTAAGTGAAATATTTTTTGAGACATAAATTTTCTAAATCCCAAGCAACACTGTATTCTAGGAAGATTGTTTGTCCTCTCAGAGAGGGACATTATTTTTTGCCTGTGAAAGGAAAAATAACATTGAGACTTATTTCATGACTACTTTTTTGTTTTATTTACAAAATGAAATGGAGTCTTCTGGATTCATGAAATAAATTGTCAAGCACCAACCAAAAAATAAAAAAATCAAACTTCATTATTCTGGAGACCAGTAGAAAAGTTTTGCTATTTTATCAGTAAGCATATATTTTCTATAGTCACAAGATGAATCTAAACTTCACATTCTTTATTTATTTTAAGAAATTCAAAATCTAGAGAGTTACTGAGGCAGATGTTGACAAAAAATAATTTCAGTTGAAGTAACTCTAAGCAAGTGCCATTTTTAGGCTTATATATAGTGATAATAGAGGAAGTTTCTATTGGCCATTTTCAAAATTGGAGATAAGGGGTAGTGTAGTATGTGCAAGGAGTAGCCAGTAATGGACAGTGGGTGTGCTCTACTGATGTCCAAACAGTGTCACAGGAATGAAGAACCGATTCAAATCATTGGGTAGACTCTATGGATAATTTATGAGAGCTCATGAACAAGAGTTGTCTTTAATAACCAAGTATGTGGAGTATAGTCTTCAATGATAAAGAAATTTGTAGATACTGGTCAGATCACAGATCCAGAAAAGTATGAATCCTACAGAATAATTAGAAAAACAAAATTGCTTTTTCAATAATTACATGTTTATTCAAGAATACATAAACACAGTGATAGATATCCCTGGAGAGCCTTAGGTTATACTTGGGTTTGATTATGTCTTATAACTCCAACTATTAATTAGAACTATTTGAAATCTATGCTGTGGGAAGAGTAAGCATCCAGAATTTATAGCTTACATCTTTCCAAGGGGCAATCTATTTTCTAGAGTAACTAAGTAGGAAAGTTTCTGCTTGGGGTTTATCAGTCAAATGTTTGGAAATGCAGAACTAGTGTCTTTGGGGCTGAGTTTTGACAGATGAAGATAAGATGTAAATCTCAAATTGTGAAACCCCCTGACTCTGTAAGTTGGAAAATTGCCTCTGAGGGAGATGGCCCCCAAGAAGTTTCTGTATATAATACAGTTTTTTTTTAAATCATTCTGATTCACATGAAAACAGGAATGTGTGTATATAGCAGGGAGAAGTTGGAGAATTTTCCATCTTAAAAATGATTTTTTTCTCTCAGAATTGGCTTTTTAAGTCTAAAGCAAGTTCATAAAAATATACTTCCATTCTCATTGTTTCCTTCTAAGGATGCCAAC
The DNA here is from genome assembly GCF_027887165.1 of Monodelphis domestica. Taxonomy (NCBI): domain Eukaryota; kingdom Metazoa; phylum Chordata; class Mammalia; order Didelphimorphia; family Didelphidae; genus Monodelphis; species Monodelphis domestica. The sequence continues at coordinate 621,682,065 of NC_077227.1, forward strand.
ATATCTTACACTATGACTTTTGATGAAGATGAACTTCTGGACTGACTAACAAAGAGGATTTAGGCCAGATGTAGAGCAGTCCTCAGTGAAGAAAAGAGCGACCCACACAAACTATCCATCATTATGCTCACCTGTACAAGTAACAAGGAGCATGAGGTAATAGGAAACAGTAATAGAAAGAACACAGGTGAGGTCAAGAAATTTAGAGTTAATTCTTAGCTATAAAACCAACTGTGCGACCATGAACAAAGCTATTTTCTTGTCAGTAAGATGGGAGCACTCATACTAGCACTGTCTATACCACAGGGTCATTATCAAAAGTTTTATAAATTCTGTCTTTCTCTGTATAGAAAAATACATATGAATGCTGGGGGCCATTAGTTCATGATGCCTTGACAGAGTCACGCGTGGTAGCTGGGGAGTTCACAGAGTGGTCCTTGGCGAGATGTGACTGCCCACTCTATCCCCCTGAATGACCTCTTTCATCAATTCCCCTTACCTATGAAGTGACATGATTATTATTCCCCCTAATCTCAAAAGAAATAGTGCAAGAGCAAAACACATGTACCCTAATTCCCTAAAACATCACCAAAAGATCAGACCTTTAAACCCAATCCCAAAAAGACTATCATGGGTTAACTTTTACTTAGGTACATAATTCCCAGCAAAACCGCAGCTACAGGCCAAGTCCAAAACTTTCTAATTAAGCCAGCACACAAATCAATCATAGAGGCCCATATAATATGTACAGGTACAGTACAGGTACACTAAGCTTCAATATGCCTCAGTGACTCAATTACACAAATCAGTAACTCAAACTCCCTAGTAAGCCACCTGTGATGAAATCATTTATCTTTTATTCTGTCTATAATCACAATACAAAAATATAGAATGTTAATCAAGTGATTTGTTAAAAGTTAATGTATCACTTTTCCAATGATCTCTCTTTGATTTTGTATACCTGCATGCCAAGAAAATGGGTATTAAAATAAATCCCAAGCCAGGGAATGTCAGAGCAGCTGAGATGCAAAGCTATCCCATGGCCATTATGATTAAGCTATCTTCCATTTGTTATTTTATTTTATTTATTTTGACTGATTGCTTGCCACCTGTTGGGAACCCTGGAGTCACGAGTGAGGCTGGACCCTGACCATGGCATTCCACTGCATATTGTGAACCTTAAAAATTCTCAGACCCTACTTCATAAGGTTGGGTTAAGACCATTCCCCATTTGGGCAGTGAAGGTACTTGATCAGGAATGTGAGAACTCTACTTCACCATACTTAAGCATGCCTTAGGGGAAGATAAAGTTGTAAACTCCTTGCTGAACAATGAAAAGTACTTAAACCCATACTTATAATAAGGCAAAAAGTTCTTAACCTATGCCTATTTTTAGAACTAATACAAAAGCGTGCTAAGTACCTATAAAGGTCAGGCAACTTGTGAACTTACAAGGAGCAAAGAGGTGAGAATTTACTCAGAGATTCTAGTCTACTCAGGTGTGAATTACTCAAAAGATTAGTCTTCTTAGGTGTGAACTAAGAATGGTCTGTCCTTTGAAAAACGTCTACTGTGATTGGTAGATGGGGGAATTTAGGGGAGGTGACATAGGAGAAAATTCCCTTTATATGGAGAAAAAAGTCTCTTGAAGAGAGGCTCTTCAGACATAGTCTGTTGAGGACAGTCTCTTGAGGACTGTCTCTTGAAACAGTCTCTTACAACAGTCTCTTGAGTACTGTCTCTTGAAGACAGTCTGAGGGAGGCTGACTCTGGCTGGAACTCCCTCTGAGGAGATTCTGTCCCTCTGAATCCTTGCTTGGACAGATCTTGTGGTGAGTGATAAAAAACTGACTAATCCCTCTTCTCCTAGGCTGGCTCATGCCGGCCTAGGCTGGTATAGCCCTTTTCTCATTATTTCCCTTTTCTCTCTTTCTCTCTTTCTTTAATTCCTCATTGTATTAATTAAAATCTCTATTAAACCCAGCTGACTTGGGTATATTGAATAATTGGGAATTTTTCCCTGGTGACCACCTTATATATTGATTTTAAAACAAGACACTATAGTGGAAACATATTTTCTGCAGTAACAATTTACTCATCCACTCTTATATCTACTACAATTTAAGTCTTCCACTATTTTAATCTACAGTTTATGATACCCAACTATTTTAATCATTACAATATAAATATATATGTTTTGATACAAATCTGTTATTTTATTGGCACAAGGATTTCCTAGCAAGGAAACTCTTCATATCAAGGCAGAGTCACAACTAATGTACAATTTATCATTTTACAGAGTTGCCTGGGGCATTAAGAATTTGTCACTCAGGTAGCCTAAGTATGTCAAAAATAGGACTTCAATCCAGGTCTTCCTGACTCTATATTCATTATAACACTCTATATCTGTAAGGCAGTATAACTATTGTTAACAAATATTTGTTAAATTCGTATTCTGCATAGGCATCATACCTCAGCTAGACTCTGAGTCAAGAAGGCTTGGGGCTAAATTCTGCCCTCTCCCTCTTCAGAGCCATTAGTATAGTTCCTGGGAAATTAGTCTACATGTTCTTATGTAGAATTGGGTTCCATTTAACAAATATTTTCTAAACATCCCAAATTAATATTCTTAAAACTTAAGTATGATAATCACTACCCTGCACAAAGAGCTCCAATGGCCCCTTATTGCCTGTAGGGCAAAATACAAAAACCTGTTTGAAATCTAAACCAACTTGGTTCCATCCACCTTTCCAGTATTATTGCCCATCACTACCCTTCTCACATTCTACATACTAGCCAAAAAATATTATTTTCTGCTTCTCACATAGAACATTACCTATTTCATCTTCATGCCTCTGAATGACGAAGCCTTCTACAATGCCAGGAATGCTCTATTTCTTTTCCTTTTTCCAGTAAAATCCCTAGTGCCTTTCAAAGTTCAGCTCAAACACTATCTCTTATGTAAGAACTTTCCTGATTTCTCTATATCCCTTCCACATCCAAATTACTTTGTATCTTATATTTTATATTATATATATATTTGTAAGTATTTTATATTTATATTTTTATATATCTAAGTATTTATATTTTACATTTATACATATTATCTGATGATTTTTGTTGTTTTTTTTTTCCTAGCACAATGTCTGGCACATAGTAGATACTTATCAAATGCTTATTGAATTAAATGAATCCCAGTTACCAAAAATAAATCCCATGTCCCAGAAATCAGGATCCTTTTAGATGTAAGATGTTAAGTAAGAATATATGCAGTGCTTTTAGGTAAGGCAGAAGAGGGAAAGGGAATGAGAATCAACTTTAAGTTACAGAACAGAACCAGAGTAACAACTGGAAGGCACCTTTTATATAATTTTTTAATTCGGATTATATAGAAAACTGGGGTCCAGAAAAACTGGCAATTTATATGCAAAGTCACAAGTGATAACAGTGTTGCTTTTCAGGAGATTTTTAATTCTTAAAAGCCCTGAGACTATATCTAGGTTTTGGTAAAATGAGAAGCATTGTTAGGGGATTGAATTTGGAAGCCTACATACTATCACTATGACACTAAACTGGTGGAAGGCCACACCAATGATACTCCATTAATCCTAAAATCCAGGATACAGAGCAATATGCCAGTGCAATCCACCCCTCCTTGAAACTGTACCATAAGAAAATAGAATGTGCCTATTAGAACTCATACACTTAATCACAGAGTTAAAAGAGACCTCAGAAGTCAACCTGCCTCACCCATAACTGAAAAACAATCCATTGTAGCTAACAGAGTAACTGATTCTGACAACATATACAATGGTGACTATTCTTTGGAGAAGGAGAAAATTTTTCAGGTGGTCAACAAGCATTTAAGTGTTTACTATGTGTTAAGCCAATGTACAGTGCCACTGGGAAGTGGTCAACCATATTTTGCTTCAAAACTCCATTGAGAGGGACCCATTACCTCATAAGTTAGTCCATTCTACTTCTTTGAAATTTCAAGTTGCTATAAAGTTTTACTGACATCCAAGTCTAAATTTACTTTCCAGCAACTTTGACCATTGATCCTAGTTATATCCACTGAGACCAAGCAGAATAAGATTAATTTCTCCTTCACAAGACAACTCATCTTATAGTTGATGACTGCTGTAACATTCCCCAAGGGTCTTCTCTTATCCCAGCAAATTATCCCTAGTGTGTTCAATTGCTTCTCATATATTGCTCTCCAGGATTCTTATCATGCCAATTACTCTTCTCTGGATTCTCTCCAGCTTTACTAGGGTTTTTCTAAGATACCTCAAACTATCCATAGTACTTCAAATGTGATACAAGAGCAAAGCACAATAGAAAGACCACATCCCTTATTGTGAATACTTTGACTCTTAATGAAGCACAAGATGATATTAAATTTATTTGGGCTTCTATATCAAAATCTTGGCTTATAACTTATTCAGATAAAATGACATTTTTTTCTCATTGCTTTGACCAATTATATTTGGCTTATCCCTTTGGTTGTAATATAATTTTATACTGTTGTGTAATGATACAATTTTACAATGTTGTCTATTTAGATGAATAAATTAATGTTTGAAATAATATTTTACAAAGTGCTTACTATGTATAAAAACTATGCTAAACATAATAGGTATGTAGAAAAGTAAAACAATCATATATATATATACATATATGTTTAATGTTTATAAAGTACTTTACAAATATTGTCTTATTTTATTTTCACAAGAATCCTAGGAGGTAGGTGCTATTATTATCTCACTTTATAGATCAGGAAAGAAAAGACAGAGGATAAATCACTTGTCCAAGTCACACAACTAGTAAGTGTCCGATACTAGATTTGAATTTAGGAGTGAGAACCAGTTCTCTATTCATTGTCCCACCTAACTGCCTCTCAAGGAGTCCATATTCAAATTATTGAAAGCAAATCTCTTCATCCTTGCTCTGTCAACTAACTTGGCACCTGTGTTTTCTGACTTAAATTGTTTTGAAGCAACAAAAGATTTGAAGGTTTTATAGTTTCATTTAATGATTGATTTAAAGAAAATTGATGAATAATATAGATGCAAGGACAAATAGTTGGAGCACTTTTGCTTTTGTTATAGACTTGCAATCTGGCATCAACCAATTAATGATATCGCTTAGGTTTAGTCATTTAGCAAATTCTGAATCTCTAACTTTACACTCTTAAACTTGCATATTTGTTGGTATCTTGTCTACAAGGATCACATGGCAGATCCTGATAGAGTTATCAAGAAGTAAGAGTATCATGGATGTAGGACTTGACCAAAGTGAATTTCAACTGACACAAAAATTTTACCAAGAACTAGTATTGGTCATGCTTCTTACAATTGTTGAAACATATGTCATGGGCTGACTGCTCTTACCCTAACCCTTTGCTGGCTTCCCTTTCCAGAGGCTACTCATAGAAGTCATACCCTAACCTTGGTCCATTTTTGCACATATGCTTGCCTGCTTTTTTCATTATGTGTTCACTTAACAGTTACTGTCTAACTTAATTGTACTTGGGTTTTTTTTTTCAAGATCTAGCACACTTCTCTGTGGTGTAGATGGAATTTACTTTCCTATTAAGCCTACTTTACTACAGGCTTTAGAGTTAGGAAAACCCAAGTTCAGTTGTTATCTCTAATATTTAAGTAGTTATGTAACTATGGTGGGTAACAAACTCGGTTTCTTCAATTCTAAAATGGCAATAATAAGAAGCATAATTACTTCCCAGGGCTGTTATGTGGGTCAAATGATATTAGGTATGGAAAATGATTTGCAAAAATCAAAGCAATATTAAAAAGTAAAGTTATTGCTATTATTATTTTCATCATGTACCATTTTACAATTAGCACCAAAGGGTCAGGGCAGCAGTCTTGTTAGGAAAGTTACTTATAAATTCACCTTAAAATATTCAGCATATTTTATTACTAATAAATTTGTACTCTTAAAATGAGACCTGAGCAGCCCACATTGTCTTAACTCAAGGACAATCAGTTAATAGGCATAAATCAATTTATTTAAAATGGGCTGCCTGAGTGACCTGAATGGGGATGCCCTATTTACTGAACAAAAAACAATCTGTATTACTGAGATGCACTGCACCCTGATCACCTTGCCCTTCCACTCGGTATGGGAATACTGGAGCTATAAGTGTGCCCAAGACAAATTCATGTTAGTAGTCAATATGCTTCATTAAGTATCTACTATGCACCAGGCACTGTGTTAAACACTGGGGGTAGAAAGAAAGGCCAAAGAACTCAAAGTCCATAGACTAATGGAAAGGGAATCAAATAGACAACCATGTAGAAGCAGGATATAGGTAGCATGAATTGAAGATCATAAGCAGAGAGAAGGCACTAACATTAAGAGGAAGTGGGGAAAGCTTCTCAAAGAAATTGAGATTTTATCTGATACTGAAGGAAAGCCTGAGAAGCCAACTAGCAAAGAATGAAATAGATTCTTGAGGTACAATTGAGGAAAACATTCAGAGTGGGATGATCAAGAATCATCCAAGAGCTGCCACAAGGAAGCCAGGAGAGAACCGTCAGAGAGATGTGAACGTTGTAGATTAGGAGATACCATGACCTCAGTAAATGATAAAGTGAGGCCTGAGGTCAATGGCCTCAACCAAGAGAAAGGTCACTCATAAAGAGGAAGTGATCCTACCACTTCTATGAAAATATCCTTTGGCAGAGCCCCCTTTGCTTAGTGTTGTCTATACCTCTGATAATGATGTGAGGGGAAAAGCAGTGAATGACATGGTTAAATCTCTCTGATCTGAAATCATTTTTTTTTTAAATTGTAGAATTAACTGAGGGAGCAGCAAACATCACATTAGTGGATTATAAGGAAGGTCAAGCCAAAGTAATAAGCTGAGTTTATGAAAACATCTGTAGCTTTTTAGGACTTTTATCAAGGATTTTCATATTAACATTTGCTTTTACCCTGGCTGCTGAATCATTTTCTACTCAATCTACTCTTAACAAGTTACAGACCTAAAAACGTTCTTATCAAAACTCTTTCTCATAATGTAGAAAGACTTGCAGCTCCTGTGATATCCTTAGTGGAATGAGGAAGAATGGACAGGAACTGTGAGGGTGGGGGGAACTTTAAAACATGAAAATAGGAATAAGAATCTTTTGAATATTTACCACACTTTTTTCTCCTATAAGTCCTTAATGTTCATCAAAGCTATATTAAAAATTCTTTATGTTAGTCATTAAATCATTTATTAATTGGACAGCTATATTTAGATGAAAACAATGGAAAATCTCTACCTCATCACTAGATCTAAATTGTGTTTACCTACATAAGGACCAGGCACTGGGCTGGGCAGTTAAGACACAAATAAAGATGAAACAGCTTCTACCTTGAAAGAGTTTATGTTTAACTAAATAATACAACATTCATACCATATAAGTAAATACAAAAGACTAAGGAGAGGATGGAAGGAAGGGGGAGGGGGAGTTGAGGGAAGGTTGTTTGAAGGAGAAAGAGAGAGGAAAGACAGAGAGAGACAGAAACAGAGACAGACACAGAGAAACTAAAACAGTATTGAAAATAACCATAGTTTTAGAGATAGGACAAGCATTAAGATTGAGCAGAGAAGATTAAGGATTGCCCAGATAGGTAGGAGTAGTACTATCATGAAAGTTCAGAAAGTAGAGCTTCCAGAAGACAGAAGAGAATAACCTTTGACAGAAGTTAAAAAAAGGGGGATAGTTTTTGTAGAAGGATAACAAATTCTCCTTTGATTATGAGTACAGATCAATTCTATAAATGTCTTGGGGATAAAGACAGATGGGCCATGAAAAAAAGGTGCCATCTAGCACTTAAGAGATGATAAATACCAATGCCACTGGAAAATCCATTGGGAACACATATCCTATTGACCATGGGTGAGAACAAGCAACTTTGTATGCTGAGAACAAGATATTATAATGATGGAAAAATTCACACCTTTCCAATGAAGTGAGATTTTATATATGGAACACAGCTGATTTTAAAAATCTCTGGTATCCAGGTATTTGTAATGTTTACTTCAGAGTCATGAACTCATACATTCATGATTAGCACTTATTAGTTGAAATGGAAGATATGACCACTTTTCCAAGAAGTACAGATTTATATTCAGTTGCCAAACCAAATACTACAAAAAAAAATTCAATTAGAGAATAAGATAACATGGTAGAAAGAGAATTTGTATCTGGAGTCCAAGAACCTGTGTTCAAATCTACTTAATTTATAAAATTACACTCATTTATGGATGATACCTTGGGCAAGTCACTCATTCTATGTCTCAAGTTTCTTCAACTGTAAAATAAAATGGTCAAACTAGAAAACCTCTAAGTTCCCTTTATTTTTACTCAAAATCTATAAATCCAGGATCCTATGGAATAAATAACATCTGATTTTAATACAACCAGCTATGAGCATGGATAATTTAAAGGGAAGCAGAGAAACACAGGTGGGGAGAGCCCTAAATTATAACTTGAGAAAACTATTCTAGAGCTAACCTCACTATCGGTGGTCTATAATTTTAGACAAATCATTTTATCCCCATGGACCTTACTATGTTCATTTTCAAAATGAGGGGTTTGGACTAATGCTTCCTCATATCCTTTATAACTCTAGAAGTCTATATTCATCATGTACTACATAATTTTAATTAATTAAAAAAATTTAAAAATCAAGAATATTGGACAAGAAATTAGTAGAGATTTGGGTTTCCATCCCTGCTCTGGCAATTAAGTAACAGTTATTTAACCTTTACCAATTCATTTAGCCTTCTCAGGGCCTCAGTTTCTCCATCTATACAATTTGAATGATAATCTTTGTGCTAATTACCTCACAGGGTTACTGTTGTGAGGAAAGTGTTTTGAATACCACAAAATATTCTGTGTATGTGTGTGTGTGTGTATGTATGTACATGCAAAGCTCACCTTGGAGTCAAGAAGATCTGAGTTCAAATCCAAGGTCTGACATTTATTGACTGCGTGACCATTGGCAAGTCATACATTATACCTCAAACTCAAATAGAAAATAAGATATTAAATTTTATGTGATTTTTTAAACCCTGGTTGTGACTATTGACCTAGAAATTCACATATCATCATTTTTATTTTACTGTGTTTTTCATTTGTTAAATATTTCTAAATTATATTTTAATTTGTTTCATGCTCAAAGTACATTGTTGTTGGATGAAGGTGGGTTATTTTGGTACCTCACCTCTGAGCAAGTCTTTGAGACTATTACCTATAGATGAGTTGGTGGTTTATAACTTTGAAGGGAGTTTCTCCACTGACAGAAGATACACTTATGAAATGATGAAATATCACACAGTGATGAAATTAAGGTGAGCTGATATTATTGTTATTAATAATAATATTATTATTGCTTGGCTTATGAAAGGATGGCAAAAGTTATCCTCAAATAAGCAGAAATTAAAACAAACAAAACAATTCTCTATTAATACAATGAGGGATGGAAAATAACTTCCAAAAGGACTGCTCTAATAAAGTAGTTACATTAGTGTATGGTGTCAGGGTGAGTTACATTGTACATTCCAATTATTTGCTAGGTTTTCTTCTGTGAAAACAGGTATATAAACCTATTCTGTTCAAAGATATTTAATTTTTCCAATTACAGGTAATAATTTTTAACATACATTTCTCAAAAGTATAATACCCATATTGTCTCCTCTTTCTTCTCTGAGTGACTCTTCTTCATTCTTGATTGATTCCTCATGTACCTCTGTTTCCTCTATTTAAAGACCTTTTTCTCTTGTGTTACGTCCCCTCAATTTTACCAATTGCAGCAGAAGCTCCTCTCCAGGACTGCCCATTCTTTCACACATGGGTCACAGACCTTCCACTCAATGTATGAAATGGGTGTTCACACCTTTTTGTGGTTAGTTTGCACCTTTTTATAGTTAGTTCATACCTTTTTTAGGTAAAATGGGTAGATCTATTTTAAATAATGAGTTAAGACTTTGGGGATTAAAATCTAAAAATAGACCTGGGATTAACATTTTATCTTCACTATCAAGGAAGAGCTAAGTACCTTCATTGTTACAATCAGGAGATAGCCTCCAGAATGGTTGTATTGGTTCACAATACCAACAATACATTTCCATCACAATTTTGCCACATCCCCTCTGACATTTATCACTTTCTTTTACTGTTGCATTGACCAATCTGATAGGAGTGAGGTGGTACCTCAGAGTAGTTTTAATTTGCATTTCTCTAATCAAGATTGATGTGGAACATTTTTTCATGATTATAGATAGCTTTGATTTCTTCATCTGGAAATTGCTTGTTCATATCCTTTGCAAGTCTATCAACATTAATCAAGCCAGAGCACTTTGTTCATAAAGTCCTTATTCTTTTCCAGTGTCAGAAAAGTCACTTTAAGTAACTTACCCTTCATTTGTCTATTGTCATACTTATTGAAGGAAACATTACCATAGTATTAATAAAAAATACACATATTAAGCACCTACCAGGCACTAGGCATGAAGTTTATAACAGACAAAAATGAAAAAGAAATCTATTCTGAAAGAATTAAAATTCTTTTTTTAAACATTATTTTATTTGGTCATTTTAAACATTATTCATTGGAAACCAAGATCACCCCCCACCCCTTCCATAGCCAATGCGCAATTCCACTGGGGATCACATGTGTCCTTGATTCTAACCCATTTCCGTGTTGTTGGTATTTGCATTAGAGTGTTCATTTAGAGTCTCTCCTCAATCATGTTCCCTCAACCTCTGTAGTCAAGCAGTTGCTTTTCCTCCATGTTTTTCCTCCCACAGTTTGTCCTCTGCTTGTGGATAGTGTTTTTTTCTCCATGATCCCTGCAGATTGTTCAGGTACATTGCATTGACACTAATGGAGAAGTCCATTACGTTTGATTGTACCACAGTGTATCAGTCTCTGTGTACAATGTTTTCCTGATTTTGCTCCTTTCACTCTGTTTCACTTCCTGGAGGTTGTTCCAGTCTCCATGGAATTCCTCCACTTTATTATTCCTTTTAGCACAATAGTATTTCATCACCAACATATACCACAATTTGTTCAGCCATTCCCCAATTGAAGAATTAAAATTCTAATGGGAAAGACAATGATATGGATCTACAGATTACAAAGGCCTTAAATGTGAGATAGCTTAAAAAGGAAGGCAGTAGCACTCTAGGGGATTAGAAAATAGTTCATTTATACAATGGTCCTTGAAGGAAGAGGCACTATGGGCAAAAGATTAGAAGTAAACTGAGGGAAATTAAAAAGTTCATAACACTATGGGTGGTATGAACCTTGGGACAGCAAGGTAGCTAGGTAGAGCAATAATGAGTGCTGAGTCTGAAGGCAAGAAAATTCATCTTTACAAGTTCAAATCTGATGTCAGACACTTATCAGTTGTATAATCCTGTGTAAGTCACTTCACCCAGTTTCCCTCAATCTCCTCCTCTAAAAAAGGAGCTGAAGAAGGAAATGGCCAACCACTCCAGTATCTTTGCCAAGAAAATACTAAATAAGGTTGTAAAAGTATGAAAAGACTGAATATATGATCCTGGGAGATTATAGCAATGATAGTATCTTTGACATAAATTTTAATATAAAGAGTTTGGAAGAGACCTAGATAGAAGGAAGGGGGTGGGATGGTGGGGATCATGAGTTTAGTACTGAGTGTGAACTATCTCCAGTCTATCAGTTTTCAAATGATCAATAGGCAATTAATCTTGTGGTATCAGAGCTCAGAGAGTGGGAGAATAGATAGATATAGATATAGATTAGATACAGATATAGTCATGACATCTGTTCAATCATCAAAAAAAAAAAAAGAGAGAAGAGTAGAAGGCCCACTCTTAAGGCCTCAGGAATACTAAGGGATATTTGAGAAATGTTCATAGTTAGGGGTAATGATCTGGATAATGAACCAGTAAAGGAAATTGAGAAAGAGCAATCAAATAGAAGTAGAACCAGGAAGTATCACAAAACCCCAGAGAACAGAGAATATCCAGGGGTTTGGGAATCAACACCATCAGAGCAAAGAGGTAATAAAAAAAAAAAGGACCTATAAAGATGATCAATTTTGTCCACTGAGAGAGCATTTATCATTTTGGAGAGAGATATTTCAGTAGAGTAATGAGGTCCAAACATACTGACGAAGCCTTGATGAGTATTAAATGAAAGGAAAAGTGGAAGTACTGAGTATAGACATTTCTTGTGAGGAATTTGGTTAAGAAATGGACAATATATTCAGGATGATAACTTGAAAGAATGATAGAGTCTAATGATTTCTTTGAGGAATCTGGGAGATTGGGGCATAATTCAAGGTAGTAAGGAAGGAACTAATACAGAGGAGGATTGAGGGGCAGGATACAAGTTTATCAGTCACCTTCATACACTACTATCCTGGCTCACTGTGATAAGTATAAGAAAATAGCGCATCCTGATGTATCTAGAGCTGACTTTGTCCTCAGGTGGATTAATATTGGACCTGGATAATAAAGAAAAATATAAAAGCAGCTTTTAGGACTATGGAAGCTCCCAGGGAACCTCCTTGCTTTTTGCTTTTAGCCTCTTTATCAATAGCTTTGATCTCACAGAAATGTTTTTTTAACCTCCTTGGCAATTTCTTTTGTTGGGAAAGTACCTAGAAAGAGAGTGCAGAGGAGAGTAGGGAGGAATAATTGAGGAGATAATCTGTTAGAGAAGAGAGGAAAGGATGAAATCATATAATGAGGAAAGGTACAGTAGAAAACAATGGGGAATATCTGGATAGATCAAAGACTTTCAAATAGGTTCATCTGGGGTTTAGATAGCTAATGTTCTTAGGAACAGTTGGTAATGAAGCAAAAATTCATGAAAAAAAAAACAACACATAAGTCCCTCAAGTTGTTGTTGTTGTCATTGTTTTTGAGGGGTGGAGGGAAGAATGGAATCTTTGATTTCATCAATACAAGGAATTCTTGGTATGTAAACTGTCCACTTATTGCAGATCAGCAAGTTCTATATCTCATACTTAACAGGAAGTTGTCTGAAGATGAGAAGTTGTCTTGGTCCTGGTCCCACAATTCTCAGGTGTCCAGGACAGGATGTGAGCCTAAGTCTTCCTGATTCCAAGCCCAGTTCTTTATATACTTTACCATACCACTTCTCCTCTGTCAAGGTAACTTGAAAAAAAAATACTACCCACATAAAATGGTTGAGAAGCAAGTAGCATATTGATTAACAGCATGGGATTGAGCAGAGCTTGTTCATTTATAACCCTGACAACATGAGGAGCCTTGGGAGGCTACATATGTTTCCATAGAGCTAAACTGCCAAATAAAGCCAGGCGAGGAGAAGAAGGGGGCAAGGATGGGACACCACCTAGGAAAAGAGAAGTGCTGTGGGCATGCAGCACTCCTCACTTCAGCTCTTTTGTAAGAAGAAGGGTCAGTGCTCTGAATTCTCTAAATCTCAGGAAGTTGGGGAGTCCTAGCTCAAGAATCTTTAACCTGAATCTGATACAGCCATAGCTTTCAGAATTTAGCTCTATGCAGCTGGGTTCTGTTAAAGTTAATTCTGCATAATCAAAAAGTAATGAATCACACATGCAAATAAGTAATCCAAGTAATTAAAGGCAAAGATATGGAGATAAACAAGTGTCTCAGGCATTCCTGAGGGAGCAAACAAGAGCCCAAAGTTATTGGCTCATTTTTGTGTGTCCCCTGGGGAATTCTTGCTCTAAGGTGAAGAGAGGCAGGTTCATAAGATTTGGGAGCTGGGAAAGACCTTAGACAATGTCAAATCAACCTTTCATTTTACAGTTATAAGAAAGGAGGCCCTGACAGGCTAATCAGTTCTATCTAAGGTCACACAGTAAATTCATAGTAGAACAGGGATCAGAACCTATACTTACTTTCTAACTCCCAGCCTGTGGTAATGTCATCCCAAATGATTATTAGGGAAGTAGGGTTAGAGAAGGAAGTATGCTACTTGTCTAATGTAAATTTTAGGGGATTGTACAAGGAATGGAACATAGCAACTGATGACCTGGCCCTGGTTTGGACTCTGATTGAATGGGCTTGTTTGCAGCACATCCATGACAAAAATCATTCCCAGTGGGATGAAAGTGATCATATTCATAGAAAGTAAATGATTACATATAGAGGTAAGATTTTTAAACAGTTCACTGGAAAGGAGGGGTAAAAAGAGAAAGCAGAGGAAATACAAATGGCATGGCATACAATTTATTATCAGGGATTTTGAGGACTTTGGTATTTCCTCCCTAATCTTCTGAGACAGATGAATGATACAATGGATAGACCTATTGGACTGTAGTGGGGATAGACCTGAGTTCACAAAAGACCTCACTCAGGTGGGACTGCCTCACCAACTCTCTTGGCTTTGGACTTCCCCTTGCTGCCCCCAAGGGGGCCCAATGTGAAGAAGATTAGTAAAAGGGTTCCAGGGGGGCAGGGTGGGGAGGAAGAGGCAGCAAGGGGAAGTCCAAAGCCAAGAGAGTTGGTGAGGCAGTCCCACCTGAGTGAGGAGAGATATCAGGTCTTGTAGTTTTGGGAAAGGAAAGTATAGGGAACAAGCAACTTGGATCGCCTCTATTGGTTGTCTCTGGGGAAGGTAAGCTACTTGGGTTAACTTTATTAAATGTTCCTGATGGATACTAGAAATCCTGGTCTCTAATAGAGGAGGCTCTGTCTCAGGAATGGTGTTTAGCCACGCAGAAGGTACACATACAGGCTAAGGAATAGAAAGTTCTGGTGTTCTGCAAGGGGTGGCTGGGGTTTTGCAGATGTCAGTGAGGGGAAGCTTTCTTTTGATCTGTCACTGACTTCAGTGTGTGACCCTAGGAAACCTCTGTTTGATTTAATCTTCTGGAAAAGGAAATTTCAAACCATTCTAATATTCTCACCAAGAAAACCCCATGGATAGTATTGGGTTGTACTGTAGTCTACAAAGAATAAGAAACAACAATTTGAAATAACACCACCAATAAAGCTCCAGTCTAATGTAGTATCTAATAAAAATGGAAGTGTTTAATTAAGATGGCTTATTATTGAGTTAGAGCATCAAGATCTCCACTTCAAGAATTATAACAGTAAACTGCTCAGATATATTAGAAACAGAGAAGAAAGTAGAAAAATAATTTACCAGTCACCTGAAAGAAAATTCCAAATGAAAATTTCCAGGAATATCAAAGTCAAAATCGAGAGCTTCCAGCACAGAAAAAAAAAATTAAGAGAAAGAATACCATAAAAATAAAAAAATACTGTAAATACCCAGAAAGAATTTCATTGCTGAAAAGCAACAGTCAGAATCTCACATTATTTCTTAGCCACAAATAAAGAAGCAGAGAATTTAGTATAAAATTTTACAGAAGGCAAAGAATTTAGATATGCAATCCAGAATAATTTGCCCAGCAAGACTCAGTATAATTCTAGTAGGGTAGACTTCTAATGAAATAGACATCTTCAAACATTTCTGATGAAAAGACAAAAGCTGCATAGAAACTTTAAAGTACAAACACAGAAGTCAAGAGAAACATAAAAAGGGAAATATGAGTCAACAATCATAAGAGGTCTCAGGTAAAACAGGAAACAGAGAGCAAGTAGTAAGTGGTAAGAAACCCCAAGAGTATGCCAATGATCTGGAATGGGCTGATTGTTGAAAACAGTGCCTCGTGGCACTGAATGCAAGACATGATGATATAATCATAGGTCTCTCTTCCCTTTTCCTAATCATTGGCAAAGCAATGCTTTTATTAAGGATCACAATAAAGCTGAATATATTTGTGAGTCATGTCAGTAGACATTTAGTAATGTGTTTATAATTTTTTTCTGAAGATAAATATTTATGTTAAAATTAATCAAGAACACACATATATGGCATTCTGGTTAAACTGTCAGTATAAGAAGATCCCTCCCCCCCACCCTACTATCTACAATCAAGGCCAGATCCTTCTAAAAAAATATTTCTATCATCCCCTCAAGCTATCAACATTTATGCCTCAATTTCACTATTAAATTTCTGGGATTTGGACCTGAGCTATACCATTTATATTCTGTATTTCTACTTCTTGACTCCTACTCACTTCTTAGCCCTTTGCAATCTACCTTATGATCTCATCCTGCAATAGAAAAGGTATACTTCCAAAGACAGCAATGAGATCTTAAAATTTCAAAGGCAATGGTCTTTTTTCAGATATTCTTTTCTCTCCTCCGAGGGTTTCCAAGACATTGTACTCCCTGGTTTCCTTCCTACAAGTGTAACTATTCCTTTTCAGTCTTCTTTTGGAGATCTGTATCCCATTCCTCTTGCATGGATGTAGCCCACTTGCATGAGTATAATCCTCTTGCATGGGTGTACTACAAGCCTTAGCCCTGGGTCCTCTTTTCTCCCCTTTCTATTCTTTCTTGGTGATTTCTACTCTTGAAATTATCAACTGCATCTAGATGTATTCCAGATTTATATATCTAGTCCCTGTCAATCTCATAGTTATAATCCGTCAGCACCAACTGATTTATTGATATCCAAGTTATGTATCACAAATTCAAGAAGAACTTATTAACTTTCACTCAAAACCAATATCCCTGTCCCCTACTTTCCCCCCCCAAAAAACTCTATTATTTCTGTGGAGGTCATTGCCTTCATTATAGTCACTTAATATTGTAACATTAGAATCATCTTCAATTATTTACTCATGTATTCCTTATATCCAATCAGTCCTACAGACTTTCCTTCTTTATTTTTTCCCTTCTTTTCCCCACCACTTTTTAGCTCCCTTTTGTTGAAATCCCTCATTGAACTTTAAGTTCTTTAAGAACAAGGACTGGCTTCCTTTTTTGTGTTCATATTTCTAACATTGAGAATAGTATCTTACATACAGTAAGAACTTACTAAATTCTTGTTCACTTATTGGTGTCCTATCATGCCTCTTTTATATGTCTGTTCATATTCCTTTGGTCTATTATAGTTGTCTCTTATAAATATCTCCCTGTGTCCTGTCTCTTGTCTCCTCCCTCTCCAATCCATATTTCATTTTTCTACCAAATTTATATATCCAAAGCACAAATTTGACCATATCACACTCCCCAGCTAAAGAAACTTCATTAACTCCTTATTACCCATGTGATAAAATTGATCATTTAAAAATTTTTCATAGTCATATCCCAACTATCTTTCCTGACTGATCACATATTACTTTCCTTTATGCCCTCAGTATTCTAGACAAAATGGCCTATGTACTATTCCCTCTCCATAACATTCCATCTCCTATTCCTATGTCTTCTCCATAGGTTGGACATCATATCTTGCATGTTATTCCTCACCCCTGCCTTGTGGATTCCTTCCAAAGAACAGTTCAGATGCCACTTTGTATGGAAAGCTTTTCCTGATTTCTCCACTCATTACTGTTTCACCCACCTCCAAAACTATTTTTAAAAATTTATCCTGTATATATCTATGCATATTTTCTCTCTCAGTAGAACATAAGCTTCTTGATGTAAGTAGAAGAGTATTTCCAACTGCTTATCAAAACAGTTGGCACAAGTGGGACTCAATATTTTAAACTTTTACTTTCTGTCTTAGAAGTGATGCTAAATATCAGTTCCAGAATAGAATGGTTATAAGGCTCAGTCAATTTGGGTTAAGTGGCTTTCCAATGGTCACATAGCTAGAAAGTGTTTGAGGATAGATTTGAAGCTAAGACTTCCCATCTCTTGTCTTGATTCTCTATCTACTAAGCCACCTAGCTGCTCCTGGCACTTAATATTTGTTGACTTAAATTGGCACAATGCTCTGTCTTGTTCTCACTTCAAGCACTACTTTGTCTACAGGAAGCCCTTTCCAATCTCTCTGAATGTTGGAGCCCTTCTTCCAAAATCACCCTGAATTTATTCTGTGTTTATATTTGTATATGTCATCTCCCCTTATAGGCAGTCAGGTGGTACAGTGAATAGAGTATTGGGCCTCAAAGCCAGAAAATCTATGATTAAATCTGCCTTCAGACAATTACTAGCTATGTGAGCCTGGGTGGTTTCTACCTGCCTCAGTTTTCTCATCTATAAAATGAAGGAAACACCAGAATTTTCCAACCAGGGGTGTTGTGAGTATGAAATGAGATGATATTTGTAAATTACTATATAAATTCTCACTCTTAATAAAGAGTAAACTCCTGGAGAGCAGAGTCTGTTTCATTTTTTCTTTTTGTATCTCCAACCCCTGGAAATCATTTAAAAATGCTTAGAGATTAATCCTCACAGAAATAAGATCTTTTTCCATTAAAAAGCTAACATGGTACAACATTACCTATTGAACATAAAATTAGGAGAGCAGGATTCAGATCCTGCTTCACACTTGTTAGATTTATAATAATGAGCAAATCAAGTCACAGCCTATCAGAGACTTGGTTTCTTCATATGTAAAATGTAAGTCATGCTACTTGTACCTTCTATCTACCAATGATATTAGGAAGATAGTCTGAAAATCTTAAAGTCTGTGTAAATGTAAGCTGGCATTATTATTATTAACCCTGGCAAATAGGTGGCATACTGGATAGAACACAAGACCTGGAGTCAGGGAAATTCAACTTCCTGAGTTCAAATTTGGCCTCAGACACTTACCACCTGCATGACCCTGGGCAAATCAGTAACTCTGTTTGCCTCAGTTTCTTCATTTATAAAAATAGATGGATGAAAAAATGGCAAACTGTTCCTTTGTCTTTGCCAAGAAAACCTCAAATGGGGTCACAAAGAGTCTGACATGACTAAAATGACTATTTAACAAATTATCATGAACAATTCTTAAGTAAGTCAAGAGGAACTGAATGCCTGAGAGAATTAAGAAGTCCAAAGAGAGAAAGAGAAAACTGTGAAGGACATCAAATGATATTGGTAGTTCAACCTGCCATTTTTTAATATTTACAAAATCCTTCATGAACATTTCTTTTGAGGTTGGAAAAACATCCAGAGGAGTGTAAAATATCCATTCTGAAAGAACTTTTTCTGCAATAATATTGTGAAGGCCTATGGATCTCATTCCCATACATTCTAAAGAATATTAAGTCATAGCATCCTATGGTGTTAGCGACATTCAACTATCTGCATTTCAATGGTTCAGCTCTTAACTTGCTCAGTTACATATTACTAAGTCAAATGTCCACTGGAGACTTAATAAGGAGAAAACTTGGTATCGGTCTCTTCTTTGGGGATTAGACAACACTACCAATTAGACAATTGCCTAGTGGGAACAATAGAATTCCTAAGGAGAGTACAGTTTCACAAAAGATATAGGGGAGGGCTTACTTTCTTCATTCGTAAAAAGAAAGGGTTGAACTAGATAATAAGAGCTTTTATATAGTCCTTTAAGGTTTATAAAACATTTTATAAATATTATCTCATTTGATTCTCACAAAATAAGCCCAAGATGTATGGATATTATTATCCTCATATTATAGAAAAGGAAATTGAGATACAGAAAGTTTAAATGACTTTCTCATAGATGTACAGCTATTAAGTATCCAAGGCTGGATTTGAGCTCAAGCCTTTCTGACTCCAGATCCAGGATGTTATCCTTTGTATCATCTAGATTTTTAACCTAGATGACCTCGAGGGTCCTTTAAACTTTATTTCTATAATCTTATCTTACAAAACCAGGTTCTCTGGTATCATTTCTAATAACCATGACCTTCAGTAAAAGAATATGAAAGGATTGTATGTACCACATGGAATTCTTCATAAAAATCCATACTGTGGGTGCAAAATTAAACTAATGTGTTCATTGAAGGCCTTCAGAGTGCCCCAGGACTTCAGGCTTAGTCATATTTTAGTAATTCACTCTCAATCTAAAATTATTGAATTTTCTCATAATAGCTGGATATTGATGTTAATGGCTTTCTTTTCACCATCTAATCAAAATTTGTGGAAGTTCAAAATCATGGGGCTTGTTAAGCAGAGGAATTGTTTAGCAAATACTTGACCTCACTAGGCAATACCTACATAGAATAATAATAATTATAATATTAAAAATGCACAGATAAATCTTTACAAAGTGGTTTCCTTCAAAACATTCAAAGTGACAAATAAGGGCAATATCTCAGAAGAGATAACTGACTTGCTTAGAATCATTTGACTAAAAGTGTCATATCTAGGACTTGAGCTCATGACCCCCAAAATCCAAATTTTCTTTCTATTCCTAATGTCATCTGTACAAAAGAGAGAATTGATTTGATTCGGATCAAGTCTGAAAATTAAAAGAAAACAAAGTAATAAGGCATAGGTTTAATCGACATATATAAAAAGCCAAACCTACCCATTCTGATCAAGAAAATGTAATCTGAGTACATCAATAGAAATAACTGAAGATATTCCAATCACTTTGTGCTATAAAGTTAGATAACATCTCACAGAGAATAAAAATGAGGGGGGGGGGAGTGCCCAATTTAAATATTATTTCTCCTCCAAGGAGGTTGGATAACTTTAGTGAATCTGTGATTATTGAATCAATGTGGATATACCCTCCACCAGTACAGCCACTAAATCATCCATCCCTTCTCATCATCTTCAACTTTTGCTCATAACTTGCTATAGATTCTTCCTTTTGGCTCACCAATATTTTTCACCATTTTTCTCTACATCTTCTGACATTTGAGTGAAACCAACACAACATAAAGGTTGCCCATTAGTTATCTCTCACTCTCATTTTTGCTTCATCAGAGAATCAAAGAATCACAGAATTTGTGAATTAGAGGAGACCACAATAGCCATCTACTCTAACCCACACATAAAAGGAATTTCCCACTATAAAACATGTGACAAGTGGTCCTCTAGCCTCTGCTTGAAGTCTGCCAAGAAGGGTGAACCCATTACTTTTCAAGACATTCCATTCCACTTTTGAACATCAGTAATTGTTAAGATTTCACTTCCAAAATCAAATGTAAATTTTCTTCTTTTTAACTTCCACAAACTGTTCCTGGCTCTATTTTTTTGAGGTGAAAAAGAACTATACTCTCTTCTACATGACAGTCCATCAAGTACTTGAGGATAACTATCATGTCTAATTAAGTCTTCTAGTATATGGGCTAATTATGCCCAGTTACTACAACTAATCCTCAGAGGACATGCATTTAAGTTCCTTCACCATTCTGTTTTCCCTTCTTTGAAAACCCTATTGTCAAGCACCTTGTTAATCTATGGTGCCCAGAACTGAGCCAAATTCTTCATGAGGTCTGACTTGGTCATAGTATAGTGGGATGTTCATTTCTATATTTCTGGGATATAGGCCCCTTTTGCTGCAAACAGGATCACACTGGACATACACACATGGGTGGTATAGTGGATAGGGTTAAGCCTGCAATCAGGAAGACTCATCTTTACAGATTCAAATGTGGTCACAGAATACTTGCTAGCTATGTGACCCTGGGCAAGTCACTTAGTGCTGTTTTCCTCATTTACCCCATCTGTAAAATGAGTAAAGAAGGAAATGACATACGACTCCAGAATCATTGCCAAGAAAACCCCAAGTGGGTCTTAAAGAAAAGACACTCATGAAAGAAACTCAACAGGTATCACATTAGATTTCTTGGCTTCCTCATTATATTGATTTTTTTAAAAACTGTATCTAATTAATTTAGAATATTTTTCTATGGTTACAAGATTCATGTTCTTTCTCTGGCCTACCTCAACCCCCCTTTCATAGCCAGTACACAATTCCTCTGGGTTTTACATGTGTCATTGATCCAGCCCCATTTCCATGATATTAATATTTGCACTAGGGTAATCATTTAGAGTCTACATCCCCAATAATAACCCCTTTGATTCTTGTGATCAAGCAGTTGATTTTCTTCTGTGTTTCTATTCCCACAGTTCTTCCTCTGAATATAAACAGCATTCTTTCTCATAAGTCACATAGAACTGTCTTTCATCATTTCATTGCTGCTGAAGTTCATTACGTTCAATTGTGCCACAGTGTATCCATCTCTGTGTACAATGTGCCTCTAGTTCTGCTCCTCTCACTCTGCATCAATTTCTGGAGGTCATTACAGTTCACATGGAATTCCTCCAGTTCATTATTCCTCTGAGCACAATAGTATTCCAACACCAATAGATATCATAATTTGTTTATTCCCCAATTGAAGGGTATTACCTCCTTTTCCAAATTTTTACCATCACAAAGAGTGCAGCTGTGAATATTTTGGTACAAGTTTTTTTTGTTGTTGTTGTTGTTTTTCCCCCATGAACTCTTTGTAGTACAAACCCAGCAGTGGTATGGCTGGATCAAAGGTCAGGCAGTTTTTTCAAGCCATCATATCATCCTCAAAGAGTGATAGCTTGGTCTCCTCATTGCCAATTTTAATACCTTCAATTTCTTTTTCTTCTCTAATTGCTACCGCTAGTGTTTCTAGTACAATGTTCACCCCTGATTTATTGGGAAGACATCTAGTTTATCCCCATTACAGATGATGTTTGCTGATGGTTTTAGATATATACTGTTTATTATTTTTAGGAAAGGCTCTTCTATTCCTATGTTTTCTAGTGTTTTCAATAGGAATGGGTATTGTATTTTATCAAAGGCTGTTTCTGCATCTATTGAGATAATCATGTAATTTTTGTCAGTTTGCTTGTTAATATGGTCAGTTATGTGGATGGTTTTCCTAATATTGAACCATCCTTGCATTCCTGGTATGAATCCTGCCTGGTCATAGTGAATGACCCTTGTGATGACTTGCTGGAGTCTTTTTGCTAGTATCCTATTTAAGATGTTTGCAACTATATTCATTAAGGAGATTGGTCTATAGTTTTCTTTCTCTGTTTTTGAACTGCCTAGCTTTAGGATCAGTACCATGTTTGTGTTTTAAAATGAATTTGGTAGAACTCCTTCTTTGCTTATTCTGTCAAATAGTTTGTATAATATTGGGATTCTTTGTTCTTTGCAGGTTTGATAGAATTCATTTGTGAATCCATTTAGACCTGGGTTTTTTTCTTAGATCTTTGATGGCTTGTTCAATTTCTTTTTCTGATATGAGGTTGTTTTGGTAATTTATTTGTTCCTCTATTAGTCTAGGCAATTTATATTTTTGTAAGTAGGATCTCTAATTTAGTCTTCATCTGAGGATTTTTAATTTGTTCACTTTCTAGTTTTTTAATTTGAATGCCCAATTTATTGACCTCTGCCCTTCTTAATTTCTTAATATATGAACTCAAGGATATAAATTTGCCCCTGAATATTGCTTTGGCTGCATCCCATAGGTTTTGAAAGGATGTCTCATCATTGTCATTTTCTACAATGAAGTTATTAATTGTTTCTGCAATTTGTTCTTTAAAAAACCGGTTTAGAGAATCGTATTGTTTAATTTATAGTTAATTTTCGATTTACCTCTCCATGTTCCCTTACTAATTAATATTTTCATTGCATTGTGATCTGAGAAAGTTGCATTTATTATTTCTGCTCTTTTTCACTTGTTTGCAATGTTTTTATGCACTAATACATGGTCAATTTTTGTGAATCTTCCATGTGCTGCAGAAAAAAAGGCATATTCCTTTTTGTCCCTATTTATTTTTCTCCACATGTCTACTAACTCTAATTTTTCTAAGATTTCATTCATTTCTCTTACCTCTTTCTTATTTATTTTTTGGCTTGATTAATCTAGTTCAGATATAGGAAAGTTCAGTTCTCCCACTAGTATAGTTTTTTCTATCTATTTCGTCCTTGAGTTCCTCTAGTTTCTCCTTTAGAAATTTGGATGCTGTACCATTTGGTCCATACATGTTGAGTACAGATATTCCCTCACTGTCTATTCTGCCTTTTATCAGGATGTAATTACCTTCCCTGTCTCTTAACTAGACTTATTTTTACTTTGGCTTTGTCAGATATCATGATTGCGACTCCTGCCTTCTTTTTATCAGTTGATGCCCAATAGATTTGGCTCCACCCTCTTACTTTCACCCTACATGTATCTACCTTGCTCATGTGTGTTTCTTGTAAACAGCATATGGTAAGGTTTTGGATTCTAATCCACTCTGCTATTTGATTGTGTTTTATGGGTGAGTTCATTCCATTCACATTCAGAGTCATGATTACTAGCTGTGTATTTCCCAGCATTTTGATTTCTGCTCCGTTTCCTGCCTTTTCTTCTTTCACTAATTCCTTCTACACCATTGTTTGTTTTTAACCAGTTCCCCTAGTTCCCACCCTTATTTTACTTCCCTTTATACCCCGCTCCCTTCATCCCCCCCTTATTTTCCCTGTAGTCATTCTAAAATTACCCCCCACTCCTTCCCTTGTACTGTTTCCCTCCCCACCAGTCCGTTCATTACCCTTCTGCTCCGCTATAGGACACAAATCTATTGTCTGCTCCAAAGCATTGTGTTGGGGGCCATCAGTCCACCACACCTTGACAGAGTCACCCACAGTAGCTGGGGAGTCCACAGAGTGGTCCTTGGCAATATGTGACAGCCCATTCTATCCCCCTTGCATGACCTCTTTCATCAATTCCCCTTACCTATGAAGTAACATGATTATTATTCCCCCCAGTCTCAAAAGAAATAAGGCATGAGAAAAACACATGTACCCTTTATTCCCTAAAACATCACCAAAAGATCAGACCCTCAAACCATATCTAAAAAGACTATCATAGATTAACTTTATCTTAGGAACATAATTCCAAGCAAAACCGCAGCTACAGTCCAAGCGCAAAATTTCTCATGAAGCCAGCATATAAATCAATCATAAAGGCCCATACAATATGTACAGGTACAGTACAGTTACACTAAGCTTCAATATGCCTCAGTGACTCAATTACACAAATCAGTAACTCAAACTCCCTAGTAAGGCAACTGTGACAAAATCATTTATCTTGCATTCTATCTATAATCATAATACAACAATATAGAATGTTAATCAAGTGATTTGTTAAAAGTTAATGTATCACTTTTTCAATTATTTCTCTTTGATTTTGGGTATCTGCATGCCACGAAAATGGGTATAAAAATAAAGATCAGACATTGGAATAGTATAGCAACTGTCAGGTGTAAAGCAGTCCCATGGCCATAATGCTTTAGCTGTCTTCTTTTGTTATTTATTTTATTTTATTTATTTTGACTGATCATTTGCCAACAGTCAGGAAACCCTGGAGTCATGAGTGAGGCTGGACCCTGCCTGCAGCAGGATTGGATCGTTCTTCCCTCTTTGGGTCAATTTTATTTTATATTATTTTTTCATTTCTTTTTTTATTCATTTTTATTTTTTAACATTATTTTATTTGGTCATTTCCAAACATTATTCATTGGAAACAAAGATCATTTTCTTTTCTTCCCTTCCCCACCCCCCACCACCTCTCCCATAGCCCACGCACGATTCCACTGGGTATCACATGTGTCCTTGATTCGAACCCATTTCCATGTTGTTGGTATTTGCATTAGAGTGTTCATTTAGAGTCTCTCCTCAGTCATATCCCCTCCACCCCTGTAGTCAAGCAGTTGCTTTTCATCGGTGTTTTTACTCCCACAGTTTATCCTCTGCTTATGGATAGTGTTTTTTAGATCCCTGCAGATTGTTCAGGGACTTTGCATTACCACTAATGGAGAAGTCCTTTACCTTCGATTGTACCACAATGTATCAGTCTCTGTGTACAATGTTTTCCTGGTTCTGCTCCTCTCACTCTGCATTACTTCGTGGAGGTTGTTCTAGTCTCCGTGGAATTCCTCCACTTTATTATTCCTTTTAGCACAATAGTATTCCATCACCAACATATACCACAATTTGTTCAGCCATTCCCCAATTGAAGGGCATCCCCTCATTTTCCAATTTTTGGCCACCACAAAGAGTGCAGCTATGAATATTCTTGCACAAGTCTTTTTCCTTATTATCTCTTCGGGGTACAAACCCAGCAGTGCTATGGCTGGATCAAAGGGCAGACAGTCTTTTATCACCCTTTGGGCATAGTTCTAAATTGCTCTCAATTCACAACTCCACCAGCAATGAATTAGTGTCCCTACTTTGCCCCATCCCATCCAGCATTCATTACTTTCCATAGCTGTTATGTTAGCCAATCTGCTAGGTGTGAGGTGATACTTCAGAGTTGTTTTGATTTGCATCTCTCTGATTATAAGTGATATAGAAAGCTTTTTCATGTACTTATTAATAGTTTTGATTTCTTTGGCTGAGTACTGCCTGTTCATGTCCCTTGCCCATTTATCAATTGAAGAATGGTTTGATTTTTTTTGTACAATTGATTTAGCTTTTTGTAAATTTGAGTAACTAAACCTTTGTCAGAGGTTTTTATGAAGATTGTTTCCTAATTTGTTGCTACCCTTCTGATTTTAGTTACATTGGTTTTGTTTGTACAAAAACTTTTTAATTTGATGTAGACAAAATTATTTATTTTACATTTTGTGACTCTTTCTAAGTCTTGCTTGGTTTTAAAATCTTTCCCTTCCCAAAGGTCTGACATGTATACTATTCTGTGTTCACCTTATTTACTTATAGTTTCCTTCTTTGTGTTCAAATCATTCACCCATTCTGAATTCATCTTGGTGTGAGGTATTGATCCAAACCTAATCTCTCCCACACTGTCTTCCAATTTTCCCAGCAGTTTGTATCAAATAATGGATTTTTGTCCCAAAAGCTGAGGTCTTTGGGTTTGTCATAAACTGTCTTGCTGAGATCATTTACGCCAACTCTATTCCACTGATCCTGCTTTCTGTCACTTAGCCAGGACCAAATTGTTTTGTTAACCACTGCTTTATGGTATAGTTTGAGATCTGGGACTGCAAGTCCTTCTTTGCAATTTTTTTTCATGATTTCCCTGTATATCCTTGATCTTTTGTTTTTCCAAATGAACTTAGTTATTTTTTTTTCTAATTCAGTAAAAAAAAAAAGTTTTTTGGTAGTTCAATGAGTATGGAACTAAATAAGTAAATTAATTTGGGTAGGATTGTCATTTTTATTATGTTAGCTCATCCCACCCACGAGCAATCAATGTTTTTCCAATTGTTTAGATCTAATTTAAGCTGTGTTGAAAGTGTTTTGTAGTTGTGTACATATAGTTCCTATATTTGTCTCGGCAGATAGATTCCAAAGCATTTTATATTGTCTAGGGTGATTTTAAATGGTATTTCATTTTCTAATTCTTGCTGCTGAAATGGGTTGGAGATATGTACAAATGCTGATGACTCACTTGGGTTGATTTTGTATCCTGCAACTTTGATAAAGTTGTTGATTATTTTGAGTAACTTTTTGGTTGATTCTCTAGGATTCCTTAAGTAAACCATGATATCATCTGCAAAGAGTGATAGCTTAGTCTCCTCATTGCTGATTTTAATACCTTCAATTTCTTTTTCTTCTCTAATTGCTACTGCTAGTGTTTCTAGTACAATGTTAAATAATAGCTGTAATAACGGGCATCTTTGTTTTACTCCTGATCTTATCGGGAAGGCTTCTAGTTTATCCCCATTGCAGATAATGTTTGCTGATGGTTTTAGATATATATGTTTATTATTTTTAGGAAAGGCCCTTCTATTCCTATGTTTTCTAGTGTTTTCAATAGGAATGGGTGTAGTATTTTGTCAAAGGCTGTTTCTGCATCTATTGAGATAATCATGTAATTTTTGTCAGTTTGCTTGTTAATAAGGTCAATTATGTGTATGGCTTTCCTAATATTGAACCATCCTTGCATTCCTGGAATGAATCCTGCCTGGTCATAGTGTATGACCCTTGTGATGACTTGCTGGAGTCTTTTTGCAAGTATCCTATTTAAGATTTTTGTGTCTATATTCATTAGGGAGATTGGTCTATATTTTTCTTTCTCTTTTTTGACCTGCCTGGCTTTGGGATCAGTACCATGTTTGTGTCATAAAATGAATTTGGTAGAACTCCTTCTTGGCTTATTCTGTCTGTTTGTTTAATATTGGGATTAGTTGTTCTTTGAACATTTGATAGAATTCATTTTTGAATCCATATGGACCTGGGGATTTTTTCTTAGGGAGTTATTTGATGGCTTGTTCAATTTTTTTTTTCTGATATGGGGTTGATAAGGTAATTTATTTCCTCTTCTGTTAGTCTAGGCAATTTATATTTTTGTAAGTATTCATCCATATCACCTAGATTGCCATATTTGTTGCAATATAATTGGGCATAGTAGTTTTTAATGATTACCTTAATTTCCTCTTCATTTGAGGTGAGGTCTCCTTTTTTATGTTGGATACTGTCAATTTGGTTTATTTCTTTTCTTTTTTTAATTAAAATGACTTGTACTTTGTCTATTTTATTTGTTTTTTCAAAGTACTAGCTTCTAGTCTTATTTATTAAATCAATAGTTCTTTGACATTCAATTTTATTAATTTCTCCTTTGAGTTTTAGGATCTCTAATTTAGTCTTCATCTGAGGATTTTTATTTTGTTTGCTTTCTAATTTTTTAATTTGCATGCCCAATTCATTGATCTCTGCCCTTCTTAATTTGTTAATATATGAACTCAAGCATACTAATTTCCCCCTGAGTACTGCTTTGGCTGCATTCCATAGGTTTTGAAAGGATATCTCATCATTGTCATTTTCTACAATGAAGTTATTAATTGTATGATTTGTTCTTTAACTGGTTTTGGAGAATTGGGTTGTTTAATTTCCAATTAATTTTTGATTTACCTCTCCATGTTCCCTTACTAATTAATATTTTCATTGCATTGTGATCTGAGAAAGTTGCATTTATTATTTCTGCTCTTTTTCACTTGTTTGCAATGTTTTTATGCCCTAATACATGGTCAATTTTTGTGAATCTATCATGTGCTACTGAAAAGAAGGCATATTCCTTTTTGTCCCTATTTATTTTTCTCCACATGTCTACTAACTCTAATTTTTCTAAGATTTCATTCATTTCTCTTACCTCTTTCTTATTTATTTTATAGTTTGATTTATCTAGTTTGGGTAGAGGAAGGTTCAGTTCTCCCACTAGTATAGTTTTTTCTATCTATTTTGTCCTTGAGTTCCTCTAGTTTGTCCTTTAGAAGTTTGGATGCTGTGCCATTTGGTCCATACATGTTGAGTACAGATATTCCCTCACTGTCTATTCTGCCTTTTATCAAGATGTAATTACCTTCCCTGTCTCTTAACTAGATTTATTTTTACTTTGGCTTTGTCAGATATCATGATTGCGACTCCTGCCTTCTTTTTATCAGTTGATGCCCAATAGATTTGGCTCCACCCTCTTACTTTCACCCTACATGTGTCTACCTTGCTCATGTGTGTTTCTTATAAACAGCATATGGTAAGGTTTTGGATTCTAATCCACTCTGCTATTTGATTGTGTTTTATGGGTGAGTTCATTCCATTCACATTCAGAGTCATGATTACTAGCTGTATATTTCCCAGCATTTTGATTTCTGCTCCTTTTCCTGCCTTTTCTTCTTTCACTATTTCCTTCTATACCAATGTTTGCTTTTAAACAGTCCCCCTTGTTCCCACCCTTATTTTACTTCCCTTTCTACCCCCCTTCATTCTTATTCCCCTCCATTATTTTCCCTGTAGTCTTTCTAAAATTAACCCCCGCCCCCTCCCTCTCTTGTACTGGTTCCCTCCCAACAAGACCTTTTGTTACCCTTCTACTCCCCTACAGCTTGCTAATCTATTCTCTGCCCCCAATGGATTGGATTGTTTTTGCCTCTTTGAGTCAATTTCAAAGCACTTAAAAGTTGAGTATTTCCTGTCTATGACCTATTTACCCTTCCAGTGTATTGATGTTCTCCCCCCTCCCACCATGAGTATCTTTATGACTTATACAGTTACCCCCATTTTTCCCCATTTCTTTTAATAATAACCTATTTTTAAGCTGTAGTTATATATATATATATGTATATGTATGCATATTCCTGTGTATGTATATTTGCAAGTATATATCTATATACCTATTTATGTCTTGTCCTTTCATCCTATACAGTTTGTCACTGTTCCCTCCAAGTGTACTTCTTTTTGCTGCCCAGGTAATAACAACAGTTTTTAAGAGTTACCAATGACCTATTTTATTATAGAGATACATATCATTTTAACTTATTGAGTCTCTTAAAAAGAATTTTTTTTGTTTTGTTTTTCTTTTCCCCCCACTTTTTTAGTTACCTTTTGATGATTCTCTTGAGTTCTGTGCTTGGACATCAAACTTTCTGTTCAGGTCTGGTCTTTTCTTTACGAATTCTTGAAATTCTTCTATTTTGTTGAATGACCATACTTTCCCCTGTAAGAATATTGTCAGTTTTGCTGGGTAGTTGATTCTTTGTTGTAGACCTATTCCCCTTGCTTTCCAGAATATCATATTCCATGCCTTTCTTTTTTTCACTGTGGATGCAGCCAGATCCTGAGTTATCCTCACTGTGGTTCCTTAGTATCTGAATGACTTCTTGGCAGCTTGTAATATCTTTTCTTTGGTCTGATAGTTCTTGAATTTGGCTATAACATTCCTGGGTATTGTCAGTTGGGGATTAGGTACAGGAGGTGATCTGTGGATTCTATCAATCTCCACTTTTCCCTCTTGTTCTAGGATATTGGGGCAGTTTTCTTTAATAATTTCCTGTAAAATAATGTCCAGGCTTTTTCTTTTGTCATGGTCTTCTGGTAGGCCAATGATTCTTAAATTGTCTCTCCTTGAACAGTTTTCTAAATACTCTGTTTTGTTAATGAGATGCTTCATATTTCCTCAATTTTTTCATTATTTTGGATTTGTTTTATAGTGTCCTGTTGCCTTGTGAGGTCACTTGATTCCAGTTGTTGTATTCTGGTTCTTAAAGCCTGGATTTCATCCTTAGTTTTTTGGTCATCCTTTTCCTTTTGGTCTGATTTTCTTTGGAGGTCATCTTTCATCTTCTTCATCTCATCTTTCCTCTGTTTTGCCTCATCTTTCATCTCCTTTTCTTCATTCTCCTGCTGGTTGATTTTGGCCTTCAAATACTATTTTCTTGTTTTAGTTCAAGTGCCTCTGTTTCCAGATGACTTATCTTAGTTTTTAAGTTCTTTTCCCAATTGTCTTCAGCCTCTCTTAATTGTGTTTTGAATTGCATTTTGAGTTCTTCCAAAGCCTGTATCCAATTCACTGGGATTTCTGATTTTTCCTTTGCTGATCCCTCCCCCTCTGTTTTGTTCACTCTTTGCTCATTACCTGTGCAGAAGCTGTCTATTGTAATTTCTTTCTTCTTTTTCCTATGTTTGCTCGTTTACCCCTTCTTTGCTTCCCTTATTTGTCTGTGCTCTTGCTCTTCTCATTTTTTTTTAGTTTGGGGCTTTCAATCTCCCCTTTTGTAGCTTTTTCAGATCTCTTGGTACAGTCTCTAGGGGAGGAATGTTAGCTTCCCTGTCCTCTGGAGGTTTTTGATTGGAATAAGTATAACTGGGTTGGGCTGTATGTGCTCTACGGCTGAAGACTCCTGGCAGGCTGGAGCCTCCCAGGCACTCTCCAGTTCTCTCCAGCTGCTTCTCAGCTGTCCGCAAGGGCCTTTGCCCACCTCCCTGAGCTCTGAGGAGTCCTGATGCAATTAGGTTCAGCTGTATTGGTCTGGATGTGCCCTGAGGCAACGGTGTGACTGGAACCTGATGGAGGGACCCAGCCATGCCCCATCTCTCCCTGGATTCCTCCCCACTGTCCATGCTAGGTGCTCTGAGTCCGGCACCCTGCTGCTCACAAGGTAGACCCTCCAAACCAGCACCTTTTCCCCCTCAGAGGTTTCTGCTGCTGCTGGGGGATCAGCCCTCTGGGTTGGGGGGAGGGTTCCTGGGACCTTCCCTCTGCCTTCCCCTTAGACCCAAGTATTCTAGGATTCCGGCTTGGGGGGGGCATACCTTTTGATTTGAGTCGAGAAGGAGGGTTCCCCACCTCTGTCCTGTTGTTCAGTTTGAATTTCGGTGCCCTAGGAGCATTCAGTCTGTACTCGGTAAGGAAGGGTCTTCTACGAGGTCTGAACTTTTGCTGCTTGCTAAGCCACCATCTTGGTTCCACCCCCTTTGTTAATTTTAAAGCATGTAAGAGTGGAGTATTTCCTATCTCCAACACCTTTGCCCTTCCAATGTATTGATATTCTCCCCCCCCTCCCTCCATGAGCTTCTTTGTGACATGTAAATTTACCCCCATTTGTTTCTTTTCCCATTTTTTTAGTATTAACCTCTATTTTAGCTCTACTTGTATATATGTATATACACACATGTATCTATATACCTATTTATGTCTTGTCCTTTCATCCTATACAGTTTGTCACTGTTCCCTCTAAGTGTAATTCTTCTAGCTGCCCAGGTGATAAAAACAGTTTTTAAGAGTTACCAGTGACCTCTTTTCTTATAGGGATACATATTATTTTAACTTATTGTGTCTCTTAAATTTTTTTGTTTTGTTTTGTTTTTCTTTTTTCCTTCTTTTTTAATTACCTTTTGATGATTCTCTTGAGTTCTGAGCGTGGACATCAAATTTTCTGTTCAGGTCCAGTCTTTCCTTTGCAAATGCTTGAAATTCTTCTTGAATGACCATACTTTCCCCTGTAAGAATATAGTCAGGTTTGCTGGGTAGTTGATTCTTGGTTGTAGACCTAGTTCCCTTGCTTTACAAAATTTCATGTTCCATGCTTTTCAGTCCTTCAGTGTGGATGCAGCCAGATCCTGTGTTATCCTCACTGTGGTTCCATAGTATCTGAATGACTTCTTCTTTGCATCTTGTAATATCTTTTTGTTGGTCTGAATTTGGCTATAACATTCCTGGGTGTTGTTAGTTGGGGAATAAGTTTAAGAGGTGATCTGTGGATTCTTTCAATCTCCACTTTTCCCTCTTGTTCTAGAATTTTGGGGGCAGTTTTCTTGAATAAATTCCTGTAGTATTGTGTCCAGGCTATTTCTTTTGTCATGGTCTTCTGGTAGACCAATCATTCTTAAATTGTCTCTCCTCAAACTGTTTTCTAAATCCTCTGTTTTGTGAAAGAGAAGCCTCACATTTTCCTCAATGTTTTTTCATATTTTTGGTTTTGTTTTATAGTGTCCTGCTGCCTTGTGAGGTCACTTAATTCGAGTTGTTGTATTCTGGTTCATAAAGACTAGATTTCATTCCTGGCTTTTTGGTCATCCTTCTCTTTCTGGTCTGATTTTCTATCGAGGTCATCTTTCATCCTTTTTACCTCATCTTTCATCTCCTTTGCCTCATTTTCAAGCTGGTTGATTTTGGCTTTCAAGACACAATTTTCTGTTCCCAGATGACTTATCTTAGGTTTTACATTCTTTTCCCAATTATCTTCAGCCTCTCTTAATTGTGTTTTGAATTTCATTTTGAGTTCTTCCAAAGCCTGTATCCAATTCGCTGGGATTTCTGATTTATTGTTTGCTGATCCCTCCCCCTCTGTTCTATTCACTGTATAGAAGCTTTCTATTGTAATTTCTTTCTTCTTTTTCTGTTGTTTGCTTATATTCACCCCTTCTTTGTTCTCCGTATTTGTCTGTGCTCTTGCTCCTCTCATTTTTTGGTTTTGGGGGCTTCTGTCATTCTCCCCTCTTGGAACTTTAACAGAAGATCTCTTGGTGCAGACTCTGGGGGAGGGTTGTTGGGGGTTTGAGTTTCCCTGTACTCTGGAAGCTTTTGATTGATTTAAAGTCCAGCAGTCAATGAGGAAGGGGTGTGGAGCCTGGGCTTCCCTGAGTTCTAAAGACTTTTGATGGGATTAAATTCAGTTGGATTGGGTTCAGTGTGCTCTGAGGCCTACACCTCCTAGAAGGCTGGAGCGACTGTGAGGGATATCCACAGCTCTGGCCAGGCTGCCATCTCTATGCTCCCTCTCTAGCTCCTTCCCTGCCATCTTTGTTCGACTCTCTGAGCTTGGCATATTCCTGCCCGCAAGGTACACCCTCCAGACCAGCACCTTTGCCTTCCCAGAGGTTCCCATTGCCACTGGAGTCTCCGCACTCTGGATGGGCAGGGGTAAGGGTCCTGGGACCTTCCTTCTGCCTTCCCCTTAAACACAAGTGTTCTTGGATTATGGCATTTGAGGGGGCATACCTTTTGAATTGAGTCCAGCAGGAGGGTTCCTTGGCTCTGTCTTGTTGTTAGGTTTGATTTTCAGTCCCCTAGGAGCATTCAGTTTGTGATCGGTAAAGAAGGGTACTCAGAGGTCTGAACTACTGCTCCTTCTAGGCTGCTATATTGACTCCACCTCACTTTCTAGTGTTTTCAATAAGAATGAGTGTTGGATTTGTCAGAGTCTTTTTCTGCATCTTTTGAGATAATCATGTGATTTTTGTTGGTTTGCTTGTTGATATGGCCAATTATGTGAATTGTTTTCCTAATATTGAATCATCCTTGCATTCCTGGTTTAAATCCCACCTGATCATCATGAATAACCCTTGTGATGACTTGCTGGAGTCTTTTTGCTAGTATTCTATTTAAGATTTTTGCATCTATGTTCATTAAGGAAATTGATTTATAGTTTTCTTTCTCTGTTTGTGACCTCCTTGGCTTTGGAATCAGTACCATATTTGTGTCATAAAAGGAATTTGGTAGAACTCCTTCTTTGCTTATTTTGTCAAATAGTTTGTATTGTAATTTTAAAGAGATTGTTAGAGGATTGATGAGTTACAGGGTATAAGAAAGGTTTTGTAACAAGGAATGGAGGAGTGAAGGGATAGAGGGAATATATTTGCTGGTGAGGTAAAATGAGCGAGATATGCCCTGCTGAGATGCTATCTTTTAAAAATGAGACTCCGAAGAAATGGGCCAATGATGATAGCCTGAGGGGATGTCTTCTCTATTGATTGATGTTGAAGATACCCCAGAACATGTAAGCACAGATCCTCGTGAGGGACAACTTTTCCCCTGGACCAAGGTTGCGTGGCAGGAGTCCGAAAGAGCTGTTTATGGTTGAATGGTTGTTTTAAGGTTCAGCTCCCTCTATGACCCCATGAAATGATAGTCTTCTTATCTGACTATAGGTTATTTAAATAAAAATGAATTTTCATAAAAATTCAGATTGGGAAGATTTCAGGGAAGAGGGAATCAAGATTTCCTTAGATTGGTTTTGAGTCTCTCTCAGTTTTCAAGCTGAGGCCAGGCCACACATGCTGGTAGAGGGGTTCTTTTATTACTGTCTATGCTAATCTGTGCTAGTTTTTTTTTTAAGTTCAAAGTCCTTAGCACTTGACAGCAAAAGGAAGAAAATGTTCTGACCTATATA
Source organism: Monodelphis domestica (assembly GCF_027887165.1). Lineage (NCBI taxonomy): Eukaryota > Metazoa > Chordata > Mammalia > Didelphimorphia > Didelphidae > Monodelphis > Monodelphis domestica. The sequence goes on from NC_077227.1 coordinate 621,717,254, forward strand.
GCTGGTTGGATCTGTCTCTTCAGGCTGACGCCCTTAAAGACCACCCTTACAGTTCAAACTATTTACCTTAAATCCTTTTGTTCAATGACACAATCACAGGAATCCAGGTAGAGCACACAGTTGGGAAAAGTCCAGGAATAGAGATACTTCTATCCCAATACTGGAAGGGAGTGCCCCTTCCAGTCCGAGGACCAGGAAAGAGACCCAAGAGACCAACTGTAAATCCAAGTTGCCCCTCCCCCAAACAACTGTCATTGCTGTTCATCAATTTCACTCTAACCTTCCAACTGCTGTTTGTTCTACCTCAATTGCAGAATATCCAAAACTTGCTTCAGTTTTCCTTTCCACAGTATAATATGAGGATTAATTGTTCTTTGAATGTTTGACAGTATTCACTAGTGAATCCATCAGGCCCTGGGGATTTTTTCTTAGGTAGTTCACTGGTGATTTGTTTAATTTCTTTTTCTAATATGGGATTATTTAAGTATTCTATTTCTTCTTTTGTTAACCTAGGCAATTTGTATTTTTTGTAAATATTCATCCATATCACCTAGATTTCCATTTTTATTGCCATATAATTGGACAAAAGTAGTTATTAATGATTGCCTTAATTTCCTCTTCATTAGAGATGATGTCTCCCTTTTCATCTTTGATATTTTTAATTTGATTTTCTTCCTTTTTTATTAGATTGACTAATACTTTGTCTATTTTATTTGTTTTTTCAAAATACCAGCTTCTAGTCTTATTTATTAATTCAATAGTTCTTTTACTTTCAATTTTATTAATTTCTCCTTTAATTTTTAGGATCTCTAATTCAGTTATCATCTGGGGATTTTTAATTTTTTTACTTTTAAGTTTTTTTTTTCATTTCCATGTACAATTCATTGATCTCTGTCCTCCCTAATTTGTTAATATGTGAACTCAAGTCTATAAATTTCTCCCTGAGTAGTGCTTTGGCTGCATCCCATAGGTTTTGAAAGAAGGTCTCATTATTGTTATTTTCTTCAATGAATTTATTAACTGTTTCAATGATTTGCTCTTTAACCGATTTTGGAGAATCATATTATTTAATTTCCAATTAATTTTTGATTGGCCTCTCTATGTACCCTTACTAATTATTATTTTTATTGAATTATGATCTAAAAATGTTGCATTTATTATTTCTGCTCTTTCACACTTGTTTGCCATGTTTTCATGCCCTACTTCATGGTCAATCTTTGTGAATGTACCATGTGCTGCTGAAAAGGTGTATTCCTTTTTGTTCATATTTATTTTTCTCTATATACCTATTAACTCTAGTTTTTTCTTAGATTTCATTCACATCTCTTATCTCTTTCTTATTTATTTTTTGGTTTGATTTATATAGATCTGATGGAAGTTTCAGGTCTCTCCACTAGTATAGTTTTACTATCTATTTTCTCCTTCAACTCCACTAATTTTTACTTTAGAAATTTGGATGCTATAACATGTGGTGCATGCATGTAGATTATTGATATTTCCTCATTGTCTATACTGCCTTTTATCAAAATGCAATTACCTTCCCTATCTCTTTTAATCATTATATTGATCTTAATTGAGTTTTCAGTCCATTAATATTGTCTCCACCTTCAGATCATCATCAGAATAGCTGATGTCTAACCCTTTTTTTACATTGTATCATTGGGAAACAGTTTATTTTTTTCAAATAGTGAGAATTACATTTTTCATTTATTAGGTTCAGACTGGTTTCATGTTCAGGGATTCTTAATTTTGTCATTCACTGCCCCTTTTAGCAATCTGGTGAGACTTGTGAATATTAGATTTACTCTACCCTGTTTAGTCTTTAGAATTTTAACAACCAGGAAAGTATACACCCCCAATTAAGGATTACGAGTGGGGGAGGAAGGTCTATGGACCTCCTGTGCTAGCAAGTGATAAATCAGAAACAACTAATTGACCCCCTGGGCTCTACAAAGTCAAGTTTAAGCCACCATTAGTACATGTGAGACACAGGAAATGATGTAAATATCTGCCGTTATATGTCAGGTCACTTCCTGTGAGAGGGTCTTTTGACTCTTTGGCTGTGGAATTTGGCTTGGAGGGCTGAAGCGTGGGTGGGACCTCAGACTGCTTCCCTTAGATGTCCATGTGGTAAGTGTTATGGCTGACTCCCCTTTTTCTTGGCTCTTTCTGGAGGCACTAGCCTCCAAGGAAGCTCTTCATCTTGGAGGAGGCCTCGTGGCTGGAAACCAAGATAGATTTAATCTTCTGGGAAGGCCCCTTGGCTGAGGCCTCAGATATCCCCCTGGTTCAGACCAGGCAGGAGCAGATGTTCTTTCCTACCCTCCCATTCCTAATTTCTTCCTTCTATTGTAATAAACCACCGTAAAATTCCACCCTGACTTGAGTATTTCATTGGGATTTAGAATTAAAATCCCTGGAAAGCACTGAAAAATATAATCAGTCTCAACCCTAAAATTTTCTCTGTGATTACTGTATAGAAACTATATTGAGAAATATGTATATGAAGATATTTATTATCTAGAGAAATAACTGTATATACCTCTTGATGTGTATCTGAAACTATGTATATCTATATCAATGTGTAAAAAGCTATAGAGATAGATACCACATAAATATAGCTGTTACTCAGAAATTAATTATTATAACCCAATGTGTATGGTATATATAGAAAATAGTCCAAACACACACAAAGAGACAAAGTCCATATATATGTTCCCCACATCAATAAGTCTATTCATAAACTGAGATGGGGTCTCATCTATTTCTTGTTTGGTGTTTTCGAATTTAGGCCACGAATCTGGTCTATCAGAGCATGCTCTCATGGCTGTCAATAATGCTTCTATGGCCTGGTTTAGTTTTGTATAATCTGGTTCAACATTGGTGTTCCAATGTGGATCTTCAGTTGGCCAATCATTTGTTCCTTTATCTTGCTTCTGATTAGCCAAAGAGATGACTTTATTTTTCTCTCTGTTTGTCAGAAATTTTTCTAATAAATTTTCAACCTCTATCCAAGTGGGGTCAAAAGTTTTGAATATGTTCTCCAATCGTTTTATGATTAATATTGGCTCTTCTTCAAATGAGGGAATGTCTTACTTGAATTTATTTAAATACTCAGGACTGAAAGGTGTATATTATTTTATAGTTACCAAGTTCCCATTTTTATTGAAAGTTGGAATTTCCCTTAAAGGGAATGAGCTTCTATCTGAATTTTCTTGTGTTTCTGTCTCTAGTCTTTTTGCTCCATTTTCAGTGGGGTAGGTATGAGAAAGGGAAGGGTTTGGTAAGCTGAGGTGGGGGGGGGGGGGTTGTTGTCCCATAGTGCCAGAAGGATGAGAGGTAGGAGCAGTATGGAAAATGAATTGGGCAGGGTATGAAAGAGGGGCAAAGGAAGAAGGGGAGAGGATGTATAGAGGTTGAGGCAGGAGGCATGGGCAGGGTGTGAAGTTAGGGTGGGAGGGATGGTCAGTCTGGGGTGGAGAATGGGTTGGGTAGTAGTAATTTGGGTGTAGGAGGGTATGGTTTCATTGGGTTTTTTTAAATAACAGCCATGATCTTCCCCAATCTTTAATCTATAAACTAGAGCCAAGTATTTAGTTCCACATTTTGTTGAGTAGTAAAAGTAAAAGTTGGTTGGTTTGACTGGGAAATGAGTTTTTTCAAGGGGAGACTGACATGATTCTCCTATCTGATTCTCTAGCTTATGTATGGTATTTTCCAATTTTCTCTGAAAGGAAAATAGATACAATATTACAGCTCCAAAAATTAAAATCCCAACCAGGAGCAGTGTGGAGTAGAGCCATTGCCATACATATTCTGGGATTATGAGATAGATGAAGAACAATGTTTGTCCAATTTTGGTCATTTTACTGAAAAGTCAGTTGTTAATTAAGTTGTGTGCTGGCTCTAACCCCATTTCATTTTTTTAGATGTTTGGGTATAATCCTTTCTGAAGTTTCAATCTAATTAACACTTTTGTGTGAAAAGGTTTGAATAAGACAAGGCTAAAACTTAATACAATCACTCTCTAGCAGGACTACTTTTCCAGCTTTTATGTCACAGCTAGTTTATACTTCAGTCAGTTAGTATTGCCAGTGAGGATCAGTTAATTGGGTTGTTTGTTCCAAGGCAAGGGAGATTTAGAAACAGCTCTCCCAGATAGGACATTAAGGCCCTATTGCTAAGATTAAAACAGCTGTGCTTTATCTAATTTAATGAGAGAAAAAAAAAACAAACCAAATTTACTTACCTCTACAGCTGATCAGCTTTTAAAAGCTGATTTAGGGGTAGTCACAGTAAAAAAGTTTAGGAAAGTTAAGAAGATTGAGGGTATTTCTTCACAACCAACATGGTCAGCCAAATTATCTGTTAAAATTAATTGTGGTTGGACTCAAAGTTGCCAGGGATTTAATTTCTAAATCACAAAATTAATTACTAAAGTAAATGGAATTTATGGTAGTTTATTTACAATATTTACAATAGAAGGAAGATAGTAAGGAATGAAAGAGAGAGAGAGAAATCTCTGACTTCTGATATCAATTAGAATCTCTAAGCACCATCCAGGGGAAGAGAGTCTCAAGAAGATGGGCTGAGTCACTAAGTCAATTTTCACTCACCAAAGGTGACAGTCTAAAAGAAATCTAGGTGTCTGCCTACCAGTCTCTCCTCAAGGGTCTGTCTTCTAGTCACTCCTCTGAGTCAGTGCCCAAATCTCCAAACAACTGTCTTAATCTCTGAGTCCAAATGAATGATCCAAATGTCCAAATGAGTGATCAAATGTCCAAATCTCTCCTTCTGCCTTTTGGCCCTCTTTTTTAAAGATCTTTTTCTCTTGTGTCACCTTCCCTAAATTTCACATCTACTAATCACAGCGGATGCTTTTCTCTAGGACTGCCCATTCTTTAGTGCTCACCTTCTTTGGTTAGATTTTTTTCCAGGACTGTCCATTCTTTAGTTCTCACCTTCTCTGGTTAGATTTTCTCCAGGACTGCCCACTCTTTAGTTCTCAACTTGTCTGGTTAGATTATATCTTTTTGGGTTACTTAACACCTTTTTGTGGTTAATTCACCTTTTGTGGTTAATTCACCTTTTGTAGTTACTTAACACCTTTTTGTAGTTAAAATCTAAAAATAGATTGTAGCTTACAATTCTAGCTTCACTATAAAAGAAGAGCTAAGTTACGATGAGGAGATTACAATTTTATCTTCACAATAAAGAAAGAACTAAGTATCTTCATTGTTATAATCAAGAGATAGCTAAATCCAATCTTTACAACAGATCACATTCCTGACTTCTTTCTGATTTATGTTTTTCTGATAACATCCTTTAAGTTCTTCCCTTTCACAATTCTCCCTTAATAATGTGTCATGCCTTATTTATACCCATGATCCATCTTGCTATTGCCTTTTGAATGACTAAACCTTAATTCTTCAAACACCATGATATTTCAAAATTTGTAACCATGCACCATCTCCTGAATAGAATTGTTTAAAAGATATGCTTTGTTTCAGAGAGAAACACAGGAATGATGTTAACCTTGTATGTGAATGTGTAAAATGACATGCAAAAGATTATATAGGTCTCAAAGTATTGGTAGCTGAAATAAATAAGTGCTATATTACTTTTCTTTTCAACATCATTGCAGATATATGAGAATTTCAACTTGCTCTTTAAAGTATGACATTGTCATAGATCCATAGTGGCTCTCTTAAGAATAACTCACATTTCTGTAGTGTTTTAAGGTTTCCAAAGTAATTTCCTGTGACATAAACAGTACAAGGTACAAGTTTTATATTCTTTATATTCTTCCCCTTTCCCTCATTAAATGGATTAAGAAACTAAGATACAGTTAGGTTAAGTAATTTGCCCCAAGTTACATACATACCTGTGGTTAATACACAGCAGACATGAAATACAAAGGAGATTCCTTTAATTGAGACTCTGGCCCCCTACCACTCCACAGTGCTATCTCCTCTATTTCTGGCCTCCTTTTCTGCTACCCCTTTATTAAAGGATATACTTTCTCTCTGTAGTCAAAGAAATAACTCTCTACCTGAAGGAGCAGATTCATGACCATTCCTCTAGTTTGTAGCTTCCTACAAATGGAGAAGAAAATTTACCTCATTTTAAGAAAAACCCCATATGCAAAATATAGCTTTATTAATTACATTAATAAAGGGCTTTTTATCCATGTGGCAAATTAATGTTTCATCTTACATCAGAATTCCCTGCAGAGTTCTTTTAATATGGAGTCTGCCTCAAGCATTTAAATGTTTTACACATCTTTGAACTTGATAAAGAGGTCTTTGTAGGGGGTAGAGTGGAGGAGGAAGGAAGAGAGGGCAGAAAAACTTCAAATTAATGTGCTGGGATCCATTGCTAATGGAAGGATATAATCTGAAATTAAGATAATGCATCTATAAAATTATAAAAGAAACCAACAGAACAATGCAACTTGATATATAAGAAATGTGTACACAATTTTTGAAGTAACATCACTTTTATACAAAGTAAAGCATGCTGGGACTAAACCCTAAAAATGTTCTGAAATAAATACCAAAAAAATGTTGAAACAATGAAGGTGACAGTTTGGCAACAGAGTCTGAAAGACTGAACAAAAAAGAAATGTATGACTTTATACTGTGTAGGTAGTTTGGTTCATTATACTCTGGGGAGTTAACAGTGTGCTATTCCAGTGAAATGAATCATTCTAGAAGGTCCCATTACCAAGAAAGCATGCTTTGTTTCAGGATCCTTCCCTGGCAGGAATAACTCCTTTCTCTCACTAACAGAGAGTTTTTGGTGGAGGGGCCTCCTATATTATGTGATCCCTGTTTTAAAAAGTTCTTTTTTTTTTCTAGCAAGCCCAGGTCATGACTAACTGAGGTTGCTATAAGGTTTTAAGTTGCACCTACTTTTTCTAGCTTTCTGAGTTTCCCAAACCCTAGGTTCCTTTCAAGGAAAATACAGGGTTTCCTTCACCCTTTCCCCCTGTCTCTTAATAAAATGGCACACTAACAAAGCGCTCTTAAGAAAACAGCACTCCTATGTATTTTTAAGTGAACTTACTATAAAACATTATAGGGTTTATGAAGAAAGTAGTAGGAAGGACAATTAAAAATGAAAAATTAAGCAGTTCAGATTTTACAGAAACTGTCAGAATTAAATCTAGGTCTTCTGCTATCTATAGAATATTTTCTACTTCTTCTTAGCTCTTTTATGTCTAAAATCCTTCTCAGACTATTTTCTGTTATTAACTGAATTGTTTCACTCATTGGATTATAGGACTAAGTCAGTACCCTTCTCCTCCAATCAGTATAGCTCACCACCTACCCTTCTCATCTGTGTTAAAAATGTTGTAAAGTCAACTGTTGTTGCTAAAAAGTGACCTTGAGAGTTAATAAAAATCTAACTGTCTCTGCTCAAAAAATGATAGGTTATTTAAAAAATAACATGTGGACTATTACTGAACCATAGGAAATAACAAGCAGGTTAAATTTTTTTAAATGGAAAGAACATGAACTTATGAAAAATCAAACAAGTCAAACCAAAAGCACATTATATGTGGCTACAAAATTATTGTTGAAGAACCTATGAGCATTTTCAGAGAAAAAATGGATAAATAGAAATAAGAAAGACTTAGTTTATATGTACATATATTTACATATATGCTTATATGTATATGCAAAGATGCATACACACATACACACACATATATATACATACATACATATATATATATACATGCGCACATATGTAAATGTTACCTTCTCTAGTACAGCAGAGGGAGAGAAAGAATGAGATACTTGGGAATTTTAATATAACAAACACAAAATAAATCAATAAATAATTTTTAAAAATTTAAATCACATATCTGTAAACTAAAGAATGAGCAAAAAGGAATAATTTGGAATGTTGTTTTGTATTATCTATGTCACTCTAAAACCTAGGGAATTAGGGAATAAGGAAACATTGTGGAATATAAACATAATGGAAAACTTCCATGAAAAGAAACAAGAAACATAAAGAATTTGAAGAAACATGGAAAGACTCCTAAAAAATACAATGAATTAAACAGAACCAGGAGGATACTATACACAATGACACAATAATATCAATTTAAGTTCATAAAAAGGTCCCTAAATTCAGATGAATTGTTAGTGATAAAGTTTAATTCCTGATAATAGATGATGAAAAAAACTATTTTTCTCAGCAGAGATTGGGGCTTTAGGTGTGAATTATTGCATATGTTGGCAAATGAGCTCATCAATTGGTTAATTTTAAAACTTTTCTTGGTTAGAAAGTAGATTTTTGATCGAGGAGCATATCAATAAGTGACTGTGATAAATGACTGCATTGCTAACTCATCACAGGATTTTCTCTCCCAAGTCTTATCTGTAAGATCCTTCATATCATCCCCACATTTACTATCATCTTTTCAGCTATCTTTTTATCCATTTTACATGTCATCTTCCTTCAATAGAATGTAAGTTTCTTGAAGGCAAAGACTGTCTTTCTGCTTGTATTACTTCCAGAACTTAGTGTAGTCCCTGACCCATAGTAAATACTTAAGAAAATGCTTGTTGACTTCATTTACACACACACACACATGTACAAGACCCTGAGACATCATCACATTAACTGACTGTAAACTTTCTATTCTTTTTCAAATTTCTAATAACACAATCTGCATTTTTTCCTCCTATTTATAATATGACATACTAAAACTAGATGTAAAATTCTGGTATAAAAGAGAGAAGATTCTTATTCTCTGGGAAAGGGATATTGTGATATTGAGAGGGACCCATTGAGAGTTGCAAAGAGCAAGTCAAGTGATTAATTGGATAGTTCTAAAGGAACTAAGCAAAGGAATGGAAAAGGAGAGGTCATAGTTGGGATGAAACAAAAAAAAAGACTTGGAATCAGGGGCCTGGAAGGTGTGGACCACTCACCTCCTAATCCTCATCTTCTCAAATTGTCTTATGCTTCTGAGAAGTAAATTTGGTATAGACTAACGAGAGAGAGAGAGAGAGAGAGAGAGAGAGAGAGAGAGAGAGAGAGAGAGAGAGAGAGAGAAAGAGAGAAAACTATGGTGCTACTTTTTATTCAAATTAGTAAAAAACCCAGTTAGACGGAAGCTAGGAAATAGGTGGGGGGATAAAAGCAGACAGAGAAAAAATGATGAAGCGTGCTCTGTAGGAAAAAAATCCCAAGACAGACAAATCTATTTTAAGACTGAATTAGCATTAGCAGAAGGCAGAGCTGGGGAGCAGCACCAAGAGCAGCAGTATCAGATTAAGGAAAAGTAGGAGGCTGCAACATAACCTTTACTGATCTCCCTACCCATATTTATCCCATCCCTTATTTGACTGCAACAATCTGTCCTCTCTCCCAGCCTTCTGTAGGTCTGTGTGCCTATCCAAGAGCAGTCCTTATAATTCTGGGTCATGGATAGTTCCTATTTTTCTGCAGAAGCTTCTCTAATGTCATTTACTATCATCAATGATTGAATATTAATATTAACTCATTTATTTCTACCTTACATCTTCTATCACCATGTTTCATTAGAGCACCTCTCCAATCATTTCTGTCTTTTTTCCCTCTTCTCTCAGCTCTCTGTCCAAATTTCTGTTATGGATTGACCTAGAAGCAAGCTATTTAGTAAGGAATTGGATGCTGTAGCACATTTTGGTAGGTACTCTCCCGTTCTTTACTCGCTGATAGGTCAAGTCACTACAAGACCACTGTTACATTTCCTTGAAAGATATTAGGGGTTGTTCTGAGGAATTAGATGTGGTTTTCTAATTGTATAACTCACAAATCCCCTTGAATATGCTATACCTCCACTCCTGATGATTTCATTAATGTCAATTAGAAAGCCAGATTTAATTAGTTTTTAATTAGATGTATTTACTAAAGAGATATAGTAAGAGTATCTAGTATGAAACATTCCCATCAAAATTCTATGACACTATTTCACAAGTACATACAGAGTCCAGGGCAAAGTTGCCTCAAGCCTAAAGCATACATAGTAAAAAGAGTAGCTCATAGCTCTTAAAAATCCTTTTGCTGAAGTTCTCTTAGGAATGGTGTAGGTTTTCCACTGGGCTTCTTATCACATTTTTAAAGTTTGTTTTTCCTAGTCTCATTTGTCTTTGATTACATAGTCACCAGCCAGAGCTTTCCAAGGGGATGCCACTATACCCTTCAATCCTTTGACATTCTGAAATTAACAAGGTTTTCCTCAGATCTAAGGGGTAAGGGACAGAGGCTCTTCTCTCCCCTCCACAAGTAATTTTTTCTCAGGTCCTTGGCTGCTATTGCTGTCTCTTTACCACATTAATTTCCTATTTTACAAACTGATTTCCTATTTTAAAAATAGGGAGTAACTGAATTTCTTAAGTGAAACCAATATATTTCTTGTGCAGACCCATTTCATCCAATGGCTATGAAGATCTATGCCTCCACTTCTTGGTATCTGAAGCGATAAAATCCTGGCTCTTGAGTCAGGACATAATGAGTTTAAATCCAGCCTCAGACACTAAATACCTATATGTCTCTAGGCAAGTCACAAAACCTATTTGCTTAGGTTTCCTCATCTGTAAAATGAGGATAACTCTGGAAGAGAGATGGAGGCAACTTTGACTCACTTAAAACCAATTCACTTGGGAATCAAGATGTCTTTGGTCCTCTTTGAGAAAAAAAAAGAAATAATTTTATTATGATGATAATGATGAGGTCATAGACATATAAGAGTTGCTTAATAAATGCTGGTTGCCCAACATTTAATGTAAAGGCCTTGATTTATTTTTTAAAAAGGTGTCTGTATCAGCTTAAGTTATATTAAGTTGAGTGGGGTTATGACTAACTGAAGCAGAGGAAATGTCTAAAAGGCTCTGTTGATTGACTGATTCAGCTAAAAAATATCAGTCAGGCTCCCACCCTTTCACAATGCTCAACAAGTAAAAGGGACCTTAAACTTCATCTAGTCCAAACTTTTCATTTTACAAATGATGATGAAGGCTCAGCAATGAAGAAGAAGAAGATTGTGAAAATCACACAACTACTTAGAAAGTGAGGATTTCTGTGACTTCAAATCATATACTTTTAAAATTATTATATGATATCCTTTCCCTCTTCCTCAAAGTATATTAATATTATATTTACCTATATGAGTGCCATAATCTCCAAGAATAGCTTTAGCTCCTTTTGAGCAGGGTTCATTAGCTTTGTCTTTGTACTAATATAGTCCTTGTATAGAGCTTAGCCATGTAGGGAGAGGGAGAGGAATAGGTACTATGATTTTATTGATCATTATTATAGGGAGCTCCCAAATGAAAAAATTCTCTCTACCAATGCAATTTAGTATTCTCACTGAGATTAGTTATCTAGAGTAGTGGGAGCTTGCATGTTTTGCTGAAGGTCACAGAGTCAATATATGTCAGAAGCAAGAAATGTACTCAGTCTTTTCTGAATACCAACAGCTTTCTAAAAATGATTATTGGACTGAATTAGATTTTATCCATTTCAGTATTTCTTCCACTGATGGAAATCCTCCATGCCTTTTCAGCTCCTTAAATCCTTGTCAAAGTTTTCCCATAAATATTCAAGCAAGATTAGAAAGTGGTAACTTTATTTCTCCTTCTCTACCATCATCCTGTAGCAAACACTAATATAAATCAATACTTCATTTTCTCTCATTCTTCCAGGAATGATAATAGAGGTTGGGAGGAGAGTCTACTCTTCTCAACTTCTCCAAGTGCAGACTTGGATCTACTCAAAGTCCTTTGTTGAAAGAATATCTACATATTATTTATTTTTATTACCATCTCTTAAGGTATAAGACAGTTTACTTTGGATGTCTTCATAGAGGTCACAAAGCCTCTGAAATATTGTGAAATAGGAGATTGTTGTGTTTAGTGCTCCCTTCAGAAATGCTATCCTGGTGTCTCCCATTCTTCCTGACTAAAATCTGTCCTCAGAAAGGATCTGCTAATAATCATTTACACATCAAGGTGCATTTATATCTGTGGCATGGCATATATCCCAAAGATATTTGCAGCTAAATTCTATCACTGAAAGTAAAATGAAAGTTTAGTCCTAGGCATATGAATAGGACTATAAAAAATGAAAATATTTGGATTTGAGAGAACCCTCTAAAATAGAATTATTTTTGTCTCCTCCATGGGAAAAAATGAGTAAAAGATATTTTTTCTTTCCTGAATTATTCTCATCCTGCTTCTCTTTAAGACCTTATGTCATTAAATAAGCCAAACATGATCACTTTATAGACAATTTAATTTGTAAATGGTGTATTCTTGGTGCTACATGGGTATTTTTCCTCTTGGTTTTCCCTTCATGTCTCCTCTTCTGTCTCTGGGCCCATAAGAACCCAACTCAAAGAACTAAATTGTGGAAAGGATTGCTACCACAGGACTGTCTTGTATCATTGCATCCCACCTTTCCCTGGTCTGCTTGAGTGCTCAAAAGGCTTGGATAAGAGGAAAGTTAACAATTCCATTTCTTCCCATGCCCAAAGAGTCATAAAACTGCCTGTACCCTTGATTAAGCAATACCATTACTAGATCTGCATCCTGAAGACATTAAAGATTGGGGGAAAGGATCTACATGTAAAAATATTTATAGCAGTTGTTTGTTGTTGTTGCAGTTGTTGTTTTTGTGGTGGCAAAGAACTGGAAACCAAAAGGATGTCCATCAATTGGGGAATGGCTGAACAAATGGTAGTATATGATTGTAATGGAATACTTTTGTGCCAAAACAAACAAGATGATTATTAAAAACAACAACAACAACCTAGAAAGGACAAGTTGAAGTGTTTCAAAGTGAAAGGAGCAGGACCAGGAGAATTCTGTATGCAGCAACAACAATAATGCATGAGGATCATCTGTGAATGCCTTAATTATTAAGAGCAATGCAAGAATTTAGGACAACTCTAAAGGACTCATGATGAAAAATGCTATTCACCACAATAGAAAGAACTGATGGAATTTAAATGCCAGCTGAAGCATACTGTATTTCAACATACTTCTCTTGGTCTCTTCCATGAATTTTTCTCTAGTAAAAGCAATATGTGATAAAAAATGTGGAAATATGCATTATATGATAATGCATATACAACTTAAATCACATTACCTACCTTGGAAAAGGGAGAGCACATAAATAACAAAATGTTAGAAAATGATTATTAAAAAGTAAACTGACATGTTATGTCGAGAAAAAGAAGAAAAAAATCCACTCCTTCCAAAGATAAGACAAATCATGCTGCCTCGCCATCTTTTTTTTTGTCACTGACTCCTAAGGTATTGTGAGCCTTACTATGTTTCTTGTCTCTATGCTGTTTAAAAAAAATAAAATAGAGAAGAGAATGTACTCTAGGGAGAAGGCTTGGGCCTTTGGTATGGTGAGGGGGAAGGAGAGAGGATAACTCCCTAATTCCCACAAAGTGGGGTTCAGGGGAGATAGCAGATGTAACAGGTTAGCTTAGAGAGAGGAGAGGAGGTTTAAAGATTTTCCCCCTCCTGCCTTCCCTCCCTAGCTAAAGCTGTTCTCCCCAATTCATTCTTGTCCCTCTTGTCCCCCCTCCACTACTCGAGACCAAAAAGGTCTCCCCTTGATACGTTCACTCACACTCAGCTTGGGGAACAGATAACTTTTAATATTAACTCAATCAGGTAATACAAAAGCAATAACAGGCAGGGAAGAATGGGAAAAATAAAGTGGGAAAAAAGTGTCTCTATCTAAACCCTTTTCCTCCCTCCTCAAGTTTAGGGGGAACTCAGGCCTTGGCAGCCTGAGCCCCCCTAAGAAAATCATGTTGATTCACCCCTGGGCAACAGGAGTTAAGGTAAAGTCTGCTCAGGTTTCTCTTCAGAAAATCCCTTCAATTGAGAAGTGCTGGAGGGAAAGATTTCCAGTCACCAGCAGGAAAAATGGGTAAAGGAGAAAGTCTTTATCCACCTTCTCTCTTCAATGTCTCAAGATGGAGAGACCCTCACTGCTCTCCCAGCCAGAGTCTTCTCCCATCAGGAAATACACTCCTGGGACCCTTCCCCCATTGAGGTGATCAATTTCATATATCTTCAGTCTGGCACTTTTTCTCTAGTGCCAGCCTCTATCACAAATCCTCCATTTCCTGTTGTTCGTGTGGTGCCACCCTGGCCCACAACAGTTAATTATCTTCCATGTCTATTTTAATCTATCTATGCTACTTATTGTTCCCATCTAACCTCCCCCATCCCAAAATAATAAATCTTATCCTAAACTGTCTACTTGCTAATCTAAGTTCCTATTTTATGCTAAGACTGAATTGTGGGAAGAGGGTTAGGATTATGAGCCAACAAAATTTTTACAATATAACAATTTCTTAATACAAAAATCATTCCTATAGAAATCAATATAAAATTTAAATCTTAAGTAAAATTGAATTATCCTATGTCTTATATAATGCTAATTCCAATGTAACAATTCACAACATTTATATATATATATGTATATATATATATATATATGTATTTGTATCTAAATGAAATCTTATTCACTGTGTCCCTATGTTACCTCTCTAGTTACAATATTCCCTTTTCCACCCTAAATTACTCTGTCCCTGTCTATTAACGGTTAGTATTTTAACTCTTTCCTCTTTATCTATATTTGTTGATGAGATCATTAATATGGTACATATATACATCTGATATTTTTGCACATTTATATATGTCACTTGTTATTTATATACATATATATCTTCAGGTAGTAGAGATTTATTTACAAATATACAATTTATGAGTTTTCCTTATTTATGGCACAACCCCTAATGTCAATGTGAAATTTGTTTGTGTTCTGAATATGTTGTGGTGGATGCAATATTTATTCCAATGTATATGTGGATGTACTTCCCTATATATGAAATTAATATGATTGGTGATTAATCTTATATGAGTCATTTTCCTGAAGTTCATTTCCTATAATGTATTTGATTCAAAGTTCTTTCCATTTGTCCATGTGTCTTCCATCCTTTGGTGTTGCTTGAAGTCTGTCACAGGTGCCTTCTCCTTTACAGGAAACATACTTGCCTGTCATCTCACCAACAAAGATGATCTCAGGTATCCAGAACTAAAGGATCATGCATGTGTGTAAGATTAACATGTGTGTGCATGTAAGAGTGAATATTTTGTTGCATGTGGGTGAAACTTATATAGGATGTTTGTGCCATCCTTATTGTGCAAGTGAGATTTTTTTTATGTAATGAATGTAGGTAACTTTCATAATGTGTGATTGTAAGGTGATTATTCTATTCCTATGTGGCTGATTGTAGAGGTTAATGATATTTTAGTCTAGGCTTGAGATTAAAATTCATATATAGGTTTAATAATTCTAAGGAATTCTAAATCCACCCAAATGAACTCCCAGGTTCCACAAGGAACCACTTCTCCTGTGTTTCACAGGCTACACTAATCCTCCCTGATCTAACTAATCCAAATTTATACTATCTGTCTTGGACATTATTCTATTTAGGTTTCATGTAATACCTTTTGTTTGGGTAAGATGCTCCAATAGAATCTTGGATGTTTTTCATCTACATTTACTGGAGTTCATGGACATGTCTTAGGTTTTTTTTTTTTTTTCAGCCAGGGATTGTCACTATAGGCTTAGGGGTTTTCCTGATTTGAATAAAGTTTCTTAGAGGATCATGTGTCAGATCTTATGCCTAGTACCAGTCTGGGTTCTTATAAGATTTTGTATTGTTTGCTACCCAATAGAACTCAAACCAGTCCTGGTACCAAGTTCTCTATCATATTACTTCCAATTCAGTGTCACTGTCCCCTAAGTCATATTTCTTACAAAATTCTTCAAAACTACTGACTCCTGTAATATACAGTATTTCCTGTACTGATAAAGAATTTCCTATGTTTGCAATTGCTGAATCAGAATCAGAATCAGAAAAACTTGCTTGTTCTGAATTCAGGTGTTCACTATGCCAATTTGTGTCCCATTCATCTAAATCTTTATGAACTTTATCATAAAGCTTAATGTACTCATAAGGTTCCTGTTCTTCATTACTGTTTTGCTCAACTATTATTGTACCATTTGGTACTGTATCATCTGGGTCTGAGTCTGACTCTTGGTCACTGATTTCTGTACTCTCAAGGTCTTTCTCTATCTGTTGACCAGTAATATGCCCTAATTCTGAGTTCTGTGGTGATAAATTTGATTCTTGTGGGTTTACTGCTTCCTGCAAATCTGATATTATGTTACTAGAGTGCACAGGTTCTACCATATCTTTTGGATCAGGTTCTTTTGTATCTACTCCCTCTTGTGAATCTGTTGACATAGAAACCATATCCTCTATGGTGGTATCTTCTGGGAATGACTTCAATACAGATCCACTTTCCCTTATATCAGTGAGAGGTTTGTACTTTCGTTCTCCCACTCCTGTCCCAAAATATGATTCTGGAGTTCCTTGTAAATTAGCTATTATGGTGTTTACATACACAGATATCCTATTATCATCTTTACTTTCTTGCCCCAGGGTTTGTAATACACTTGTATCACTTTGGACCACTGCTGCCCATGACCTAACAGCTTGCTCAGAGGAAAGGTTTGTGTTTGTATTAATTTCAGTTTGAGAACTACTTGGATGAGGTTTCACTATCAAAGACTCTTCTGTTCCCACACCCTTACATTGTTTTGCAGTCTCTGGTTCAGGGAATAGAATAGAATTTTGGTATTGATCTGTGCTAAACCCATCCCCAGGACTGGTATCTTTGATTGTTATAGGATTTCATGGGTAAAAGTCTTTGGCTTTTGAAATTAAGTTAGTTCTCTCCTCATTTTCCTTTCTTTCCCCTCTTAGATGTATAATTTTTTTAGCTCCAAAGTCTCTTGCAACAATATCTCATTTAGCTATCTTGTCAGAATGGTCTGCATACTTAAGTTTCTGTTTGAAAGATTTGCTAGCCCCATTTGATTTTCCACTGCCTGGACTCATTCTGCATGCTAAAAAAATTTCAAAAGGATTTAATCTGTTCCTTGCTTTTCTCCATGCAGTTTTGTGTGCCCATGTATTGTGAGCCATAAATGTCATGTTTCATGTCTGCTATTATCTGTGCAATTTCACTCTCCATCTCAATTATAGCTTTTTGTTTTGTACTTAAGTTGTTTCCCTTGGAATCTTGCCTAACTATTTGTTTCTCTACCACCATTTCAAAGTTTTCATTTTCCTTTCTACCATCTCCCTTTTTTCCCTTTATGCTTATGCCCTCATGTTTCCACCCTGGGGTACCTCCCAAATACGTCTCTTTTTCACTAGATAATGCTAGAGCCTGGCATCACGTGGTATAATGCTTATTTCTCACTATAACTTCTGAATAATGGGGCATTGCTCCAGAAGCTATTGCTGGTTCCATGGATTTCAGGTCTGGGGTCTCCTGTTCTCTAAGTCTGCAGTGAGAGCAACACTGCTTGCTATTAGAGTCCTGTCTCCCATAGTTTTTGTAAGTATATACTTTCCCCTGATAATATGCATTTTGACCTTTCCCATCTCTCTTATTTTGGCCTTGTTCATAGCGAGATTTCATCGGACAGTTTCTTACTATGTGTCCTTGATGAGAACACAAAAAGCAAATCCTGGTATCTCTTTGCATCCTTTGTTGACTTTGGAGTGTGGTTCATCTATTAAATGTCTTAATTGTAGCCAGGTTTTTAACCTCCTTTAATTCTTTCTGCCTTAACATTTCAGAGGTCTCTTGGAGCTTTTACTTTAGATCATTCTTTTCTTTTTCTTGATCTACTTTGTTATCATGAAGATAGGTGTCAGTGTCTCTAAGTTCATTAAGTGAGAGGGTGTCAAACTTAGGGCAATAGTTCCTAAAGAAATCCCTCAAGTCCTTATCACAACCCTTGAGAAATTGCCTCCTCATGTGTACTTCTGCTTCTTTTGATTCAGGGCTAAAACTTAACAGTCCCTCAGTTTTTGTTTTTTTTTCAATAAAGTAATCAATAAATGTACTTCGGTGTTCATTTTTTTCTGGGGATAATCTGTCAAATTTTCCCCATGCATTGGGTCTTTCTGACAATTGCTTCATTCCCTGCAATAGATCCTCATGGCATTTTCTTAGTTAAGCCATGGATCTTGGATTAGAAAAATCCAGATCCTCAAAAACTTCTGGCCTCTATCACAATTCCTTCTAGGTCTCCTGCTACTTATGTAATATAAGAGATTCTGGACCTTACCAAATCCCAAGCTGCTTCACTCTTGGACTTCTGGGACTTGCCATTGTAGGGCAGATGACCTTTCTTCCCAGCTTAAAGTATGGAAGCTCTTTGAGCAGAGATTGTCTCAGTTCTTCTGTTTTCATTCTCAAGTTTAACATACTGCTTGAGATATTATAAGCCCCTATTAAATTATTTTTATTAATTCATTCAATTTATTTGTTCATTCATTCATAAACATCAAAGAGTAGACTGGTGGAGTACAAGCTCTAATTTATCCTAACAAGAAAAAAAGACTTCAAATATGGGCCACTGGTGAATGTTAGATATTTCTTGTCCCATGTCTAACTTAACTAAATGCAGAAAAGCTATTCATTAAGTTGACTGGAACAGTAATGAATGAGTTAGCTTAAGAAACTATCCAAGACCATATACTAAATTACAGGAAATGAGAGTATTTCTAAGATGAATTGGTGGTAGGCATATGCAAAGAGAAAAAAATCCCACATCCTTGAAATAAGCATGTACCTAAGTTAACAACTTCAACTTAGCACAGGCATTTGTTAAACAACTACATAGTGATTAAGATTAAGTTTTGGAGATGGAAAGATCTGGGTTCAAGTCGTACCTCTGACATGTAATGACTTTGTGATCTTGCACCTTGTGGTTAAGGCCATTTTCTAAGATTATAAACTACAGAGTAGGTGCTCACCTGCATTGGCAGAGATGATTCCCTCATCTGTTTGTTTTCCTGTCACCAAAAAAATTATAGGTTTAATCCCTATCTTTAGCTCTATGTGGAAAGTACTTTGACAAGTAACTTCAGAACTAATATTTCCATCCCTACCCTCAGCCAACTGCCCCTACCCAGATTTTTAATTCCTGAAAAATTATTTTTTAGCATGCAGAATTATAAATTTTTAATTTAAGGAAGGTGACTGGGTAGTGCTATGAATAGTCTTGGCCTTTAAGTCAGAAATAACTGATTTAAATTTACCCTCAGATATTTACCAACTAAGTAACCCTGAATAAGTCACTTAATATTTGCCCTCATTTGCTTTCTCTAAAATGGGGTAATAGAACAGAAGTCAAAGATTGTGAGATAACATTAGATATTTGTGAAGTGCTTTGTAAACTTTAAGGTAGTCTATAAATTCTGTTATCATATACAGAAATCTTATGTTTCTATTGTGTTTCTTTTTGCTAGATGAATTTTTCAAATAAATAGGTATATAATGAAGTCTGTTGAATAGTGGAAGGGAAATAGTCACTTCCCAACTACTATGTAAGTGGACAAATGCTCTGCCCATAACAACTAGATCACAGGACTTCTTAACCATGGTTTTAGTTCAGGATCAGGGAATAATTATTAGGGGTCAAGGGATTTTGTCAGGAGGGACATACAATTAGGCAATGAGGATGTTGAAGAGGTGAATAATGTCACATAGGAAGCATTTAATAAATGTGTACTGAATGGTTTAATGTCTTATCTGCCCTTCCCCCATCCTTTTTACTTCTGACTCTCTAATATCACCCACTTTTAAAAGTGAAATAGGATTTTTCTTTGGTTCCCGTATTATTTCTTCATAGCAGAAGCAGATTTTTTTCTGCAGTCTTGGTCATAGCCATTAAACCTCTTTACTAAAGTAAGAACCCTAAAAAGGACCTTTAACTACTTGGTCTGAGTCTTCAAAGGCTATAATAGAAGTGACAGTGTAAGCTGGCATAGGTCCCCAGTGAAGGAGGCATTATAACCATCCCCACTGTCAACTGCACCAAAGGAAGCAGCTACCACAAAAACAGGGATAGGAAACCAAGAGAATATGTCTGAAAACCAAGAATCATAATAACATTAGAAATAAAGTAGTTGGTAGAAGAATTCACCTCTGGAGACATAATTACTATTCTGATGAGCTTAAATAGGGAAGCAGACTCAACACTGGTGGTATTTCTTCACTGAATACTTACCTGGGAGAGCTATATTTATTCTGTAATATCTCTTTCTCTTTCTCTCTCTGTCTCTGTGTCTCTCTTTATCACCGTCTTTTTTCTCTCTAAGGTTTGCTTTGTTCTCTGTTTCATTGTAGTTTCAAAGCCAGTTTCTCGACAATAGAAATATAGTCAATTCTTTATTGTTGGTCAGTCTTTTTTAGTTGCATTTAACTCTTTTTGGCCACATTTAGAGTTTTCTTGCAAAAAATACTGAAATGGTATTTCCTTCTCCAGCTCATTTTCAGATGAATGAACTAAGGCAAACTGGGTCAAGTGACTTGACCAGAATCACCCAGTAAGTCTGAAGTCAGATTTGAAGTCAGGAAAATGAATCTTCCTGACTTCAGTCCCTGCCCTCTACCCTCTGTGTTACCTGGATGCCCAGGTAACTATTACATTTTTTTATCTATGCATTTCACCCTTCATCCAAATACAACCAAAAAGACTGTTAAGAGGGGAACATTTGGGAAACTTATAAGTATTTTTTTTGTTTTAAGCTTTGTTAGATATTTGTCAGAGGGAGACACCCTTTTAATTGCTGAGGAGCAGGGGAGAGGACCATTATTTCTTAGTATTGGATATCTGAGATAATAAGAAAGAAATATTGCTTTATGTTTTGTAACTTTTGAAAACATGGAGGAAAAAATGGATCTAAATTGTGCTAGGTAAAAGTCAGTAGTATTAAATTAGAAGGGAAGCAACAAATTGGGGGAAAATCTTTATAAGAAAAACCTCTGATAAAGATCCAATTTCTCTCATTTGTAAGGAGCTAAGTCAATTGAACAAAAAAAAAAAAATCAAGCCATTCCTCAATTGATAAATAGGCAAAGGATATGAATAGGCAGTTTTCATATAAAGAATTAAAAACTATCAATAAACACATAAAAATGTTCTAAATCTCAAATAATTAGAGAAATAAAAATCAAAACAACTCTGAGGTGCCACCTCACACCTAGAAGATTGGCAAACATGACAGTAAGGAAAAATAATAAATGTTGGAGGGGGTGTGGCAAAATTGGGACACTAATATACTGCTGGTGGAGTTGTGAATTGATCCAACCATTCTGGAAGGCAATTTGGAACTATGCTCAAAGGGTGCTAAAAGACTGACTTCCCTTTGATCCTGCAATACAATGCTTGGTATGTATCCCAAGGAGATAATCGGGAAAAATACTTGTACAAAAATATTGATAGCCCGGGGCTTTGTAGTGGCAAAAAAATTGGAAAATGGGGTTGTCTATTGATTGGAGAATGCATGAACAAATTTTGGTATCAGATGGTGATGGAATACTATTATGCTGAAAAGAATGATAAACTGTAAGAATTCTATGTGAACTGGAAAGACCTCCAGGAATTGTTGCAGAGTGAAAGGAGTAGAACCAGGAGAACATTGTACACAGACTGATCAACTGTGAATCAATCGAATGGAATGGACTTTCCTACTAACAGCAATGCCATGATCCAGGACAATTCTGAGAGATTTATGAGAAAGAACTCTATCTACATTCAGAGAAAGAACTGTGGGAGTAGAAATGCAGAAGAAAAACATGATCAGTCCTGTAGTCCAATTGGCATATGATTGGGGATTTTTTACTTTAAATGATCATTCTATTGCAAATATTAATAATATGAAATGGGTTTTGAACAAATATATATGTAAAACCCAGTAGAATTGTTTGTAAGCTGTAAAGATTAAAATTTAGGGGAGACTGGGGAGACTGAGGCATCTGAGGCAGGTAGAAATTGGTTTCTCTCTGCAAGGAGTATTATATTTTTTAGAGGTTTATTGAAGATTAAGGATTAAAGAAAATACAGGATAAGAAACACATGTCCAGGCCATAGAGTGGCCTAGACACAACCTCACCTACATTATGAAAAAAGAAAACCAGGCCTGCCCCAAAACGGAAGTCCAAGAGCCAAGACCCCAAAAGCCTTTCAATCAGCTTAAATACCTTCTGGATCTCGACCCAGGTGAGATTACAAGGCATTCTGGGGAAGTGGAGCAAAGGCTCATGGGGATTGTAGTCCTATATTCGAGTCTATTTTTTACAAAGCTCAGGGAGGAGGGACAGAAGAAGGGAGGGAAAAAAACATGAATAATGAAAATATTTTAAATAAATGAATTAATTAATTTTTTAAGTCAGTAGTGTTGGTAGGGAGGAGGTCATCAGAGAGCTGATATTGACCTGAAAGCGGCCCTCTTTGACCACTTCTGCTTCCCATTGTTCCTTTCTTCCTGCCATCATGAAAGTAAAACTAATATATACCCAAGGGGTGAAGCCAAGGGAGAAAGTCAGGCCCAAATGAGAAAAAAGAGTAAGGTGTTGAGCAATGGTACTGACATGGGCACTGTATCCCCAGAAACCCAGGCCAACTATTCTCAAGGAAAACTACTTTGCCCTTGCATCCTTGTGACTCTTAACCTAGAAACACCCAATGACCCCACCCAGGGTCCTGAGATGTTTACCCTCTTTTGTCCTCTAGATTTAAGGTGGACAAGAAATGAATCTTTATGCCTCCAGGCAGACCCCAGTCATATGACCACCCCACCCCACCAAATGCCTGAGGGACTAACACTCACTCTGGTCTTGTCCACACCAGGACATAGCATCTAAAGAGTATAAAATCCCCAGAACTGATGTTGTCTGGGGGACAGCCTCTCCAATCAGGCTGTCCCCATGGAGGAAGAGCCTTTCCTTTCATGCTGTCCTCCCAGGGAACTGCTTCCCACCTTGCTGTCCTACCTTGCTATCCTCCTGGCCACTCTCAACATTATTTTCTCAATTAATAAATCTCTTTTTGTTTTAAGCTAAGTTTGGAGGAATTGCATGCTTACAAAAGGTATCCTTCCTGAACACAAAAGGGTATCCTTCCATGCCCATAACAGTACAACCCACAAGAAAGGAGAGGCTAGAAAGAATGAGTAATTTGTCCTTTTCTCTTCAGCATAGGTTATTAGACATAATATTACACTGCCATATAGTCATAGCTCAAAAGGACCTTATGTCTTATTAAATCTAATCACTTAATTTTATAGATGGAACAACTGATTCCTAGAGAAATTAAGTTACTTAACCCAGATGGCAAAGAAGGGGACAAAAAGATTTTAAATCAGTTCTTATATGACAAATTTGTATATAGTTTATGAAATTAATGTGCCTTTGATTTGAGCATAATGTATTGATTGGCTGATTACTAAAGATAAAAGCACTGGTAGGGGCTTATGAGCTAAAATTTTCAAGTAGAAATATGAATCTTAACTTAACATTTTAGGTAGGCATCTCCTGAGAGCTCCAATCTTTGGGTGAGAGTTGGGAGCATTAGCCCAAAGGGAGTGCTACAACATAGAGGTTAGAGAGAAAAGGGAAAGAAATTAATACTACATAGTTATAAGAGAAGCTAAGGGGGTACCAATGAGGATTTGGAGGTGTTTAACTGATGCTAAAGAGATGATGAGACCAGAAATTGGCTGTTAAAATAAAATAGTTCTCTTCAACAAAAGAACTATTAGTCAGAAAGACAAGACTTGACTGAGGAGTTCACTTCCAGTTAAGTATGGAGAACAGGATGAAATTTTTGATGACTTACCTTTTATCTCAAATGTTAGTATTTCTGTGAAGGCCAAGTGATTCCTGTCTACATTGATACCATAGGCTCCCATGTGGCACAATTCAACTCATTCTTCTCACTGAAAAAGTTAGGGTAGGTCTATATCAAATAATAAAAATTTTAATGGATTTCTTAAGTATCAAAAGTCTCTTCCCAATGTGTTGAAAAGTCACAACAGAGCAAGGTCTCAATATTCTTAATAAGCAAGAAGGGATTATATGAGATTTGGTACCTCAGAAAAGTATGACTCTGAGGCATTGAATATCATACCTACTGATTCCCTGTATCAGAGTCTGTTCTGCTCTGAGATAAAGATTTGCCTCCTGTATTCTTTTTTTTTCTCTTTCTGGAGTGGATAGCATTTTTTTTTTTAATTTTACACATTATTTTATTTGGTCATTTCCAAACATTATTCACTGGAAACAAAGATCATTTTCTTTTCCTCCCCCCCCCCCACACACACAACTTTCACTCTCCCATAGCCAACGAACGATTCCACTGGTTATCACATGTGTTCTTGACTCCAACCCATTTCCCTGTTGTTGGAATTTGCATTAGAGTGTTCATTTAGAGTCTCTCCTCAGTCATATCCCCTCCACCCCTGTAGTCAAGCAGTTGCTTTTCAGTGGTGTTTTTACTCCCACAGTTTATCCTCTGCTTGTGAATAGTATTTTTTAGATCCCTGCAGATTGTTCAGGGACATTGCATTGCCACTAATGGAGAAGTCCATCACCTTCGATTGTACCATAATGTATCAGTCTCTGTGTACAATGTTTTCCTGGTTCTGCTCCTTTCGCTCTGCATCACTTCCTGGAGGTTGTTCCAGTCTCCATGGAATTCCTCTACTTTATTATTCCTTTTAGCACAATAGTATTCCATCACCAAAATATACCACAATTTGTTCAGCCATTCCCCAATTGAAGGGCATCCCCTCGTTTTCCAGTTTTTGGCCACCACAAAGAGTGCAGCTATGAATATTCTTGTACAAGTCTTTTTCCTTATTATCTCTTTGGGGTACAAACCCAGCAGTGCTATAGCTGGATCAAAGGGCAGACAGTCTTTTATCACCCTTTGGGCATAGTTCCAAATTGCCCTCCAGAATGGCTGGATCAATTCACAACTCCACCAGAGATGAATTAGTGTCCCCACTTTGCCACATCCCCTCCAGCATTCATTACTTTCCTTTGCTGTCATGTTAGCCAATCTGCTAGGTGTGAGGTGATACCTCAGAGTTGTTTTGATGTGCATCTCTCTGATTATAAGAGGTGTAGAAAACTTTTTCATGTGCTTATTAATAGTTTTGATTTCTTTGGCTGAGAACTGCCTGTTCATGTCCCTTGCCCATTTGTCAATTGGAGAATGGCTTGATTTTTTTTTACAATTGATTTAGTTCTTTGTAAATTTGAATAATTAAACCTTTGTCAGAGGTTTTTATGACGATTGTTTCCCAATTTGTTGCTACCCTTCTGATTTTGGTTATATTTGTTTTGTTTGTACAAAAACTTTTTAATTTGATGTATTCCAGATTATTTATTTTGCATTTTGTAACTCTTTCTAATTCTTGCTTGGTTTTGAAGTCTTTCCCTTCCCAAAGGTCTGACATGTATGCTATTCTGTGTTCTCCTAATTTTCTTACAGTTTCCTTCTTTATGTTCAAGTCATTCACCCATTTTGAATTTATCTTGGTGTAGGGTGTGAGGTGTTGATCTAAAACTAATCTTTCCCACACTGTCCTCCAATTTTCCCAGCAGTTTTTATGAAATATTGGATTTTTGTCCCAAAAGCTGGGATCTTTGTGTTTATCGTATACTGTCTTGCTGAGGTTGCTTGCCCCCAGTCTATTCCATTGATCCTCCTTTCTGTCTCTTAGCCAATACCAAATTGTTTTGGTGACCGCTGCTTTATAATATAGTCTGAGATCTGGGACTGCAAGTCCCCCTTCCTTTGTATTTTTTTTCATTATTTCCCTGGATATCCTTGATCTTTTGTTCTTCCAAATGAACTTTGTTATGGTTTTTTCTAAATCAGTAAAAAATATTTTTTGGAAGTTCAATGGGTATGGCACTAAATAGATAGATGAGTTTGGGTAGGATGGTCATTTTTATTATATTGGCTCATCCTACCCATGAGCAGTTAATGTTCTTCCAATTGTTCAAGTCTAGTTTTAGTTGTGTGGAAAGTGTTTTGTAGTTGTGTTCATATAGTTCCTGTGTTTGTCTCGGAAATAGATTCCTAAGTATTTAATTTTGTCTAAGGTAATTTTGAATGGGATTTCTCTTTCTAGTTCTTGCTGCTGAGCTGTGTTGGAATTATATAGAAATGCTGATGACTTATGTGGGTTTATTTGGTATCCTGCAACTTTGCTAAAGTTGTTGATTATTTCGATTAGCTTTTTGGTTGAATCTCTAGGATTCTTTAAGTAGACCATCATGTCATCTGCAAAGAGCAATAATTTGGTCTCCTCCTTGCCTATTTTAATGCCTTCAATTTCTTTTTCTTCTCTAATTGCTACTGCTAGTGTTTCTAATACAATGTCAATTAATAGAGGTGATAATGGGCATCCTTGTTTCACTCCTGATCTTAATGGAAATGGATTTAGTTTATCCCCATTGCAGATGATATTAGTTGATGGTTTTAGATGTATACTGTTTATTATTTTTAGGAACGACCCTTCTATTCCTATGCTTTCTAGTGTTTTTAGTAGGAATGGGTATTGTATTTTATCAAAGGCTTTCTCTGCATCTATTGAGATAATCATGTGGTTTCTTGTTGGTTTGCTTGTTGATGTGGTCAATTATGTGGATAGTTTTCCTAATATTGAACCAGCCCTGCATCTCTGGTATAAATACTAATTGATCATGGTGGATGACCCTTCTGATCACTTGCTGGAGTCTTTTTGCTAGTATCCTATTTAAGATTTTTGAATCTATATTCATTAGGGAGATTGGTCTATAATTTTCTTTCTCTGTTTTTGGTCTGCCTGGCTTTGGAATTAGTACTATGTTTGTGTAATAAAAGGAGTTTGGTAGAACTCCCTCTTTGCTTATTATGTCAAATAGTTTGTATAGTATTAGAGTTAGCTGTTCTTTGAATGTTTGATAGAATTCACTGGTGAATCCGTCAGGCCCGGGGGATTTTTTCTTAGGAAGTCCTTTGATGGCCTGTTGGATTTCTTTTTCTGATATGGGATTATTTAAGAAATCTATTTCTTCTTCTGTTAGGCTAGGCAATTTATATATTTGTAAATATTCATCCATATCACCTGGGTTGGTATATTTATTGCCATATAGTTGGGCAAAGTAGTTTTTAATGATTGCCTTAATTTCCTCTTCATTGGAGGTGAGATCCCCTTTTTCATCCTTGATGCTGTTAATTTGCCTTTCTTCTTTCCTTTTTTTAATTAGATTGACCAGTTCTTTGTCTATTTTGTCTGTTTTTTTTCAAAGTACCAGCTTCTAGTCTTGTTTATTAACTCAATAGTTCTGTCACTTTCAATTTTATTTATTTCTCCCTTAATTTTTAGGATCTCTAGTTTGGTTTTCTACTGGGGGGGTTTAATTTGTTTGTTCTCAAGTTTTTTCATTTGCATTTCCAATTCCTTGATCTCTCTCCTCACTAATTTGTTAATATATGCACTCAGGGATATGAATTTTCCTCTAAGTACTGCCTTGGATGCATCCCATAAGGTTTGAAAGGATGTCTCACCATTGTCATTTTCCTCAATGATATTATTAATTGTTTCTATGATTTCTTCTCTAACTAATCGATTTTGGAGTATCATATTATTTAATTTCCAATTAATTTTTGATTTGGCTCTCCATGTACCCTTACTGATCAATATTTTTATTGCCTTGTGATCTGAAAAGGCTGCATTTATTATTTCTGCTTTTCTGCATTTGAGTGCCATCTTTCTGTGACCTAGTGTATGATCTATTTTTGTGAATGCGCCATGTGGTGCTGAGAAGAAGGTGTATTCCTTTTTGTCCCTATTTATTTTTCTCCACATGTCTATTAACTCTAATTTTTCTATGATTTCATTCACCTCTTTTACCTCTTCCTTATTTAATTTTTGGTTTGATTTATCTAAATTTGATAGTGGTTGGTTCAAGTTTCCCACTAATATGCATTTACTGTCTATTTCCTCCTTCAATTCTCCTAGTTTCTCTATTAAAAATGTGGATGCTATTCTGTTTGGCGCATACATGTTGATTAGTGATATTTCCTCATTGTCTATACTCCCTTTTAACAGAATATATTTACCTTCCCTATCCCTTTTGATCAGGTCTATTTTTGCTTTGGCTTTGTCAGATATCATGATTGCAACTCCTACCTTCTTTCTATCAGTTGAGGCCCAAAAGGTCTTACTCCAACCTTTAATTCTAACCTTGTGAGTGTCAACCCGCCTCATATGTGTTTCTTGAAGACAACAAATGGTAGGGTTTTGGGTTCTAATCCAATCTGCTATTTGTCTTCATTTTATGGGTGAGTTCATCACATTCACTTTCAAAGTTATGATTGTCATTTTTGGATTTGCTGGAATTTTGATATCTTCCCCTAGTTCTGACCTTTCTTCTTTAGCTATCTCCTTTTGAACCAGTGATTTACTTTAGGTCAGTCCCCCTAGCCCCCTCCCTTGAGATGCTTCCCTTTCTAGCCCCTCCCTTTTTATGCTCCCTTCCCCTCCCCCCTCTCCTTCCCTCCCTTTTTATACTCCCTCTCCCCTCCTCCTCCTTAATTTTCCTGTCTTTCTTGCCTTAATGGATAAGAAAGAATTCAGGATCCCACTGGATCTAGATGTTCTTCCATCTCAGATTTGATTTCACTGAGAGTAAGGTTTAAGTAATTCCACTTCACGCTCTCTTCCTCTCCTTCTCATATGAGAGTTCTTCCCCTCCCCTTCCCATGTTTATCTTTATATGGGAAAGATTATTCTATTAAGTCCCCTCTATTTCTTGTAGTAAATCTTAGTGTTATCGATGGTTCCCCCCCCTCCCTTTTCCTTTCTTTGCTCCCACTTTCCCCAAATATTCTTAATGCCCCAATCTTTCCCTATGCATGTTTCTTCTAACTACTCTTATGATGCATACAATTTTTGAGAGTTACACAAAACATTTTCCCCACATATTAATATATATAATTTGATGTAAATGTAGTCCTTATAGAAGAGAGTTTGACTTAAATAATAAGATAAGATTCATCTCCTTTTCCCTTTCTTTCATATTTACCTTTTCATATTTCTGTTGCTTTCTGTGCTTGGATATCAAATTTTCCACTAAGTTCTGGTCTTTTCTTAGCAAATGCTTGGAAATCTTCTATTTTGTTGAATGCCCATACTTTCCCCTGGAAGTATATAGTCAGTTTTGCTGGGTAGTTGATTCTTGGTTGGAGACCCAGCTCTCTTGCCTTTCTAAATATTGTGTTCCATGCTTTGGGGTCTCTTACTGTGTTAGCCACTAAGTCATGTGTGATCCTTATGGGAGCCCCCCTATATCTGAAGCTCCTCTTCTTGGCTTCTTGTAGGATTTTCTCCTTTTCTTGGAAGCTCTTGAATTTGGCAATTACATTCCTAGGGGTTGTCTTTTGGCGATTTAGTATAGAGGATGTTCTATGAACCCTTTCTATTTCTATTTTGCCCCCTTGCTCCAGAATGTGTGGGCAATTTTCTTTTATAATCTCCTGTAGAATAACATCGAGTTTATTGTTTATCTCTGGTTTTTCTGGGAGACCGATAATTCGGACCTTTCGGACCTTTTCAGTGAGATATTTTATGTTTTCTTCTAATTCATTAATTTTTTGGATTTGCTTTATTGACTCTTGCTGTTTTATGATCTCATTTTCTTCAACTTGCTTAATTCTGATAGTTAGGGACTAGTTTTGCTTTTCAGTTTTGTCTGCCCTTCTATTGGATGCTTCGAGCTCTTTTTCCAATTGAGCAGTCTTATCTGTCAGACTGCTGATCTCTTTCTCCCATTTTTCTTTCCAGGTTTCCATCTTTTGGGTAAGTTCCAGTTTGAGATCTTCCAGAGCTTGTTGATAGTTTCCATTTTGGGAGGCATATTATGATTTTTTTGGGGATTTCATCCTCATTCTCCTCTTTTCCTTGGTACTTCCACCATAAAAGTTTTCAATAGTCACCTTTTTCCCTTTCTTCCTGGAGGCTTGATTTTGGGCCATGTGTGCCATCCCTTTGGTGGTTTTATTCCCCTTTCCTTTTTGGTCTGGGGTCTGGGTGATATGGGAGGGTTTTCTGTGAATTTAGGTTTCCTCAGACTAGTTCTTTCCAGTCTCTGAGGTTTCTTAGAGCGATGGGCCCCTGATCACAGCCACACTTCCCAGTTGTTCAGCTCCACTCAGATGCTCAGCGCGACTGAGTACAGCTCCCTGGGCCCCCTTTGCTGGGTGCAGGATTCTCCCATGTTTTTTCCTGGCAGTCCCCAGATCCCAAGGACCCTGGAGTGCCCCCCCAGACAGAGACGTTCCCCACCTACACACTGTCCCAGTGAGCACTCAGGTAACTCACTCTGGTTTGGTGGGGGAGGTGGGGCAGGGGAGGGCGGCTCAGTTCAGGTTTCTGTGCAAGATTTTCCTCCTTCTCATTATAGTGTGGAAATGTTCAAACCCCACGTACCTTCACCTCTGTAGGGTACTGGGGAGTACTGGGGAGTCCTTCTGTTCCTCCAA
Organism: Monodelphis domestica; assembly: GCF_027887165.1. NCBI lineage: Eukaryota > Metazoa > Chordata > Mammalia > Didelphimorphia > Didelphidae > Monodelphis > Monodelphis domestica. The sequence continues at coordinate 621,747,761 of NC_077227.1, forward strand.
AGGTGATTTTTATGCTCCTTTGATGTAGTCTATTTTGTTTGGTGCCGGAGAGAGGAAGCGTGTGGCGTCTAGATTGTAGCCATGATTACCAGGATGTTGCCTCCCGTATTCTTAAATGACCAAATACTGGTTTGCTAATCTTTGTCTTTGGATGACAAGAAGGAGTCAGAGGGACTTTACCAAGTCAATAAAGCTATTAAGGAGAATAATAATGACTCAGATCTGATCCTAGACTGACTTCACTAGTCTACAAATGTGGTTCTAATTCTTTTTTTGGAGAATGATAAAGAACACAAAGGAATGAGATTGTTATCTTTGGAATGTAGTCCTCAGATTTAAAAGCTTTCTCTATATTCTAATTGCTAGGAGCCTTGAAACATACACTAATTGTAGTCCTTTTGTTAAAACATGCCTATAAAAATCTGATAAAATACTGACATAAATATTATTAAACATATATAATAGAAAGGTCATGGGATACAAGGTACCACTTTAAAGTAAGAACAAAAGAAAAATACTCATTGAAATTTTCAAATGCCTCTGACTAATTTCAATTATTTCTTCATTTTATCATGTCATTCCTTTATTTCTTTATCTAAAACTGATAATCTTTTGCCTTTTCTATCATGTATGGAGCTGCATATTGCTGATAATGCTTATATAAGGCCTTAATGAATTTTACTTTAGTTTCTTAATAGCGGAAGTTAGAAGGATCACAGGTAAGTGATATTCATTAGGCACTGAAACCTTTTTACTAAGCGATCAGAGTTATTTAGCTTGTCTCTAAATTTCCACCAGAAATGATAAATCAAGATGCCTTTATATGTCCTTTTCCCCTTTATGTGGTAGTTATGTTAGAGTCAAGGTTCATAACCTAAGGTCCTCAGACTTGGGTTTTTTTTTAAAATATATATATATATATATATATATATATATATATATATATATATTCAACAACTATTTCAATTTAACATTTTCTTTTGTAATCCTGGTTATATGCATTTAAAAACACGATTCTGAGAAAGTGGACCATAGACTTTATTGTATTATTAATCCCTTGTTGTCATGACAAGAACACTTATCCATGAGTCAGTGTTTGTGAGTTATAGTTATAGTTCTGTCTTTAGTTAGTTTAATTTCCCTAAGCCTTTTGTTTTTTAATCTGTGAAATGAGTGGGATGGAATACGTAGGTTGAGCCAGATGATCTATAAGGTCCCTTGCGACTTTGACATTCAATAATGATCTTTCATGCCATATCTTATTTCTCTTGCCTAGCACAGGGTGTGCTGATTGATTGGTTCTATCACAGGATTCATCTAGCTACCACCTGCTTTCCTGAAGTAGGTAAATTTTAGATATACTGGGCATTGTTTATTCCCTTCTACATATGATGGGGAATCTTATCTGTCAGTCAACCTGACTGTGCCCATAGCAATTTCTTTTTAAAGACCTAAAATTCCCTTAGTCACTTGAAAACATTTTTGAGTATAACATAATGCAACTCCACATTGTTTAAAATACTTATGCATGGATGGTGATATTGCTTTTTCAACTCCCAGATTGATCTGCCAAGGTTACCTCAAGAACTAACCTTAAGGCCAGTCAACTCTAGGTCAAAAGACATACATTGTTCTTTCTTATGGAATGAATAAGAAAGGCTTTACTTATTCAGATACTCATCTTTGAAGGGAAGGAAGGGATGGTGAAAATGAGTGAGTTCTAAACCTATCTAGGTATACTCAAGGGTAAATCAAACAAACAAATCTAAAAGTGAGAATACTGACATCTGACTTCCTGAAAAGGAACAAACAGGTTATTTATCTCCAGATAGAAAGATGATAAATTCAGAATGGAGACTGAAGCATATTTTTCTCTTTCTTTTCTCTGTTTTGCCTTCTTAAAACAAATATGGTGAATGTGTAGATTTATTTTGTATGACTATTCATAATAGATTTAATTTTTCCCTTCTTATTGAATGAGAGGGATTAGAAGGAGAAAGAGAATTTGGAATTGATTTTTTAAAATCTCTCTGCTTTAAATAAGTAAACATTACATTTTTTTAAAAGAAATAAAAAGAAACTACATAAAGTGTCAATGCACACAATAAAATGGAATTATCACTGAACTTAGAGTCAGGGGACCTGTGTTTAAATCCTATCTTGACCATTTACTAGCTCATTGACTTCAGATAATTTAATTTCTCTGAGCATCAATTTCCCCTTCTGAAGAATTAGAAGAAAGGGCTAGATGACTTCTGATATTCCTTATACTTTATACCTATGTTCCTCTGAAATAAAATTGTAGGTCTAGGACAAAATGCTACACAATATACTTATTTCTTCCTTCAATATTTTATAAAAAATAATTTTTGTTCCATTTAACTATTGGTTAAAACTTTTTCAGAGATTTTCTTCTACCTTAAATTATCATAGTGGTATTTCAATAATTACTTTCCAAAAACAATTATCCTATGGTAATACTACACCACAAGACTTGATAAACTACAAACATTATTTTTTTACCATTGACAAAATTCCTTTCAACAAAGGATACTATGGTCAAACAACATTTCCTCAGTCAATTATTCTGTTCTTGGTATTGATTAAGATGCCTGAAAGTTTTATATAAAGCAAAATAAAATCTCTCTTCTTGATGGGTTTTGCCTCTAAAATAATTGCCCAAATAGATTTCTAGATTCAGTAAATGATGACAAAAAAGTAATATTTTGTCTAAACAAGATAACAATAAGGAATACACTTGGATTTACCAGTTTTCAAAGAACCAGAATTCAATGAAATGTACTTAGCATACCAAAATTATCCACAGGTTGTGCCCTACATAGCAAAATCAGAGTTTGCTTTGCTATTCCCAAGTCTATCATCAGATCCCATACTTTATAAAAGTAGATCCTCTGAAGTTTGAACTTTAGACTGGTTGAAATTTTTACCACCCAGATTGCCCAGCAATGAATATGGTGTGCATTTCTTCAAGGCAAGAGTGGATTTCTGCAGGAAAAAGGACAACTTGAGAAGTGAGAATCCCTCTCCAGCTGTTGGCCACTTGATTCCCATAAAGATAAAGAACTTTCTCATCCTGTTAACATTTTAGACACAGAAGAATAGTATCTATGAATACCCTTCCTCCATCTCTCTCCCTTGATACTCATTAATTCTTGACCTAGAATCATATGTTACTTTTAGAGGAAATTATTATTATCTAACTATTTTGTACTTCTTTCTACTGCTGAGAAAACCAAGTAATAATAAGATACATAAATAAATATAAAGACCTTGACAAATTTGTACAAATCATAGGTAGGGTAATTTACATAAGATCCTGTCACCCAACACTGTGAGAAAGGCAAGCAAATCTGTGAAAATAAAAGCTGGCATAAAAAAGAAAAGGTTTTCAAAATTAAAAGGTACCTTTTATAAAATGGAGTTAACATTTGCTATTGTTCCAACAGACATTCCCTATAAGTCTCTGACGTGTTGTTTGTACAGTTCTTACTTTAGCTATTTTAATGAAGACTAAGAATACTTCTGCAGAAATGTACAAAAAAAAGAAGTGATGTAGACAAGACTTGTAAACTGAGGCATGGAGTTTTAAAGTCAAATACTCAAGAGTTCATAGACAGAGAGAAAGTGCCTCTTCTTAAAGTATAGTGGGCAGAAATGAATCCATCTTAGAAAAAAAAACCCTGCTGAAGACCACTAGGATCTTTAAATCTGGGCTTCTGATGGAGAACATGATAATCTCTTCCTCCACAAACTCAAAAGTTCCTAACTACCTCATTTCTGTCAAAGGCATCACCATCCTACTAGTGTTCCAAGTTTGTAGTTATCCTCTACTCTTTCCTCTTTCTTCCTCTTTATATTCAATCACAGTTACTAAATCTTGCTTTCTTTTTTTCTTAACTTTCATATTATCTGCCCCATCATCTTCTTTCTTTTCATTCAAATTTACTACCTTAATTTAGGGCTCTATCACTTCCCACCTAGATTACTGCAAAAGACTTCTGGATTCTTTGTCTTTCATTATTTTAAATATATTAAGTATTTGATATTTAACCTGGCATATGATCTTAAGTTATTTGAACCTTGTAAGCCTCATTTTCCTTATATGTAAAATTATGAATAAGTTAAGTTTAAAGATTTTTTAAGGTCTTTTCCACCTCTTTTATTCTATGATTGTAAAAAAATATAGTTCTAATCTTCATAGTTAATATTATTTAGCAGGTGTGACAAAGGCTGGAACTAAAGAAAAAGTGCCAGGCTGAAGAGTGTGTGGATCTGATCATCTCAATGGGGGAGGGGTCCCAAGAGGTTTGGAATGTTGAGGGCAACCAGAAGATTCTGGCTGGAAGAGCAGTTGGTCTCTTAGTTTGGAGAAGCTGAAGAGGGTGGGCCAGGTAAGAATTTCTCCTGAGAGTTACCCACTTTTTTCATGCTTTTTACTGGAAATCCTTTCCCCCAAAACTTCCCAATTGAAGAGACTCACTGAAGAGAAAATTGAGAAAGGCATTTTGAGTCTCTGTCAGACTTTACCTCAGCTCCTGTTGCCCTGGGTCTGAACTGTGGCCAAGGGGCCAAACCCAGGATCAGTCAATCTGACTATCTCTCAGGAGGCTTAGGATGTCAAAGCCTGAGTCCCTCCACCCCCAAAACTTGAGGAGGGAGGGAAAGGGGTTTAGCTAGAGAAAGGGACCCCGTTTTTCCCCACTATCCTTTCCCATTCTTTTCCCTGTCAGTTATTCTATTACCCTGATTGAGTTGATTGACATTAAAGTAGTTATCTTTTCCCCAAGCTTTGGATCAAGTGTGAGTGAACAGCTTCAAGGGGGAAACACATCTTCTTAAGAAGAAATATTTAAGTCTCTAGTAGTGGAGGGGGGACAAGAGGTACAAGAGCAAATCTGAGACAGCAGCCATAGCTAAGGAGGGAAGGGGGAGGGGGAAAATCTTCAAATCCCCTCTCCTCTCTCTGAGCCTACTCTACTAAACATCAGCTGTCTCTCCTTGATCCTGTTTCTTTTACCCCACAAACCTTTTCTCCATTACATAGAGGAGATAATAATTATATGCAAATAATATGTCTTTCTATACATTAGGGGATGAGAAGAGGGAGAAGCCTTTTCTGAATGAGGGATTAGAGAAAGTTTCTGTCATATGTTAGACCTGACCAAGCTGGTTATGTAGTTTATTTTAATAACTGTAATGATTATACTTCTAGTCCATCCAACAGTGAACAAAAGGAAGCTTATTTTACCAAAGAAGTAGAAGGACATTTAGAACAGGGAAGGGATATTTACTGAACATATGATTGATTCAATGGAATATAGTTTTTCTGTAACTGTGTTGGTAACACTGCTGGTGTGAAGTCACAGGGAAAAGAACTAACCCCTTTTATCCATGTTGTTTGTGTGCTTAAATGACTGTAGTTCATGTCAATAGCCCTCGAATTAGTTCCCTGCGCCAAGGCAAGTTTCAATATCCTTTAAGGAAAAATTAGCCTAACTTGCTTGTGGTAAGGATAGGGGATGGGATAAGATATTATTCCCACCACACTATGGCCCTTGATGGGCTTATTAAACAATGCCATTCAGTTCTTTTAGTCCTCCCTGGTGAAATAATCAGATTGATTCTGTACCATCTTTTAATGGATCCTATTTACAATTAAGTAATTTTTGTCCTGTAACTGCCTACCTCATGGTTGTTTGTCTCTGAACTTAATTCAGAAATTCAGCTGACTTTAAATGAATTGTTTAGAAATCCTGTTCTCCTGCTAATCACTGTTCTATTCTTGCGTCAAAGAAATCTGTTATCCTTATAAGATGCAAGCAGATAGCAGGGAGACTGGTAGATACTACCAAGCCATCTTTCAAGGATGTCTGGTTTGCTATCCAAAGAAATCTGGTCCACTATCTCTAATCTTGTAGATGGATTCAAATAATGCACCTTTGAATTCATAGGAGGGAAGAACATAGCTCTTACTAGCCCCTCATTCTGAATTTCCAATTTGTATTGTCTTCTCTGTTACAGTTCTGTAACCAATCATATTGATTTCACTCTTCATGATATCAAGCTCTTTTAACCAATCATAACATTTTCCCCACCTATAAAGTCTTATTCCTTTTTCAGTACTCTTTAAAACTATGAGTCCTGTCCCCCTTGCTAACTTTGCTGAGGAAGCAGAAATCCTAATTATTTGTAAATTTCCTTTTTACTAATAAGTTGATTGTATACTGAACATTGTACCGCAGTTTTCCTTAATTTTGTCTGTTATCTTTGGAAGGAATTGTCCAGTGACCACTGGGTACTAAATTCCAGTGGTTTGAAAGGGCCTCTTCAGTTTAGCTTCATATTCTAATAAACAAAGGACTCTAATCAGCAAGGTTTTGCCACTGTCTATGCCCATGCCCATGCTGCTACCACTGGGAGTGAAGCACTGCCTGCTTTTCTGTGCTGATGTGATGGGCTCTACTTTCACTGTGCACTACACTAGCTCTTGCCACTGGGACCTGCAGTGTGCACATTTGTGCTGCTGGAGTTTCTGCTGCCTCTTTCAGGATGTATAAACCTGTTCCCTTTGCTGGCCCCTCTTTGCCCCAATCTGCCAGGGCAGAGCTTTGCCATGAGCCTAAGAACTGAGTCACTGCCATGCTCCCTTTTTTTTTACATGAGTCCTGCCTCCCAGGCTGCCAGTGCTGGGGCCTGCCTCCACCCTTCTAAGCTGGATCTTAGCCCTGCTGCCCTGTGCCAAGGCCTTGACACTTCTCTCCTTTGTCAGGGCCTGCCTGAGCTTTACAACAGGAGTTGCAATAGATACCCCCTACAATACCTCTTTTCTGTACCCTTATGCTGGGCTCCAATGATTCCTCTCTGCCCTTAGCAGAAGCACAGAAGCCAACAAGGGCTTAATATTCTGTATCATCCATTCCCACTTTCAAGGATATCAGGATGTATTTAAATTGCTGATTAATGTTTCCCCCAAGAATCCAGACACTGGGGCTGGTTAACAATAATAATGATGATAATAAACCTAATATCCATATAGTACCTACTATGTGCCAGGTATTATATTAAACTCTTTATAATTATTTTCCTAGTTGATCCTTAATAACCCTGGAATGTAGGTGCTGCTATAATCCTCAGTTTATAGATCAGAAAACTGAGGCAAAAAGAGGTAAGTGATTTTCCCTGGGCCACAGAGTAGGTATCTAAGGCTAGATTTGAATTCAGATCTTCCTGATTCTAGGCCTGGCATTCTATCTGCTGCACCTTATAAGGTACCCAAATTCAAGAAGATAATTCTGGAGAGGGGTGAGGGTTGGGAGAATCCATCAAATGCCTATCTTTAACATATATGAAGGCAATAGTCCTACCTCTTGAGATCTTGCTAATTTGTCACCATCAGCTTTCATTAAGATGACCCATGCTCAGGTACATGGTCTTCTTGGGCAACAAGATTGCTTAACTTAAGTAATTTATCCCTGCTCTTTGGAATTTCAGGCATTTATCACCCAGGATAATGGATTTTTTTTCCTCTCTCGAAAAAGAATAGATTCTTGTGAACCTCATATCATTACCTCTACAAGTGGTCTACCATAAGGCTTGAGGTGGAGCATGGAGAAGAGAAGGGCAGAGGAGAAAAGGTCATCACCTGGACATGGGATCACTGGAATTTAATCTTCAGCTTTTAAAAATTAGTAATTAATTCAATTAATACAGCAACCCTCTTACAAAGAGAAAAACGATGCAATAGTTTAAGAACAATTAAAGTAAAGATCACTACTAAAGAAGATTCTTCAAGGACCCACATTTTCATTTCAAGCCTTCCACAGTAGCCAGACATTTCAGGATGTGCTTTTCATGTCACTTTATTTTGAAACTTAAACTAATGTGACACTCAGAAATAACTTAAGAAAAAAAAAAGAATTTTTCCTCCTCGGTAAGTCTGAATAATAAAACATTATGTGTATAAGTGAAATCACAGGACCCAACTAAGCAACTGCTCATCACCAATGCTGACTCTCTAAAGAGTGTGGGTTTCTATCTATCTTAATATTGAAAGTATGAACCAACACATTACACAAATACTCAGTTTGAATTGGAATGCAACTCATTTAGCTCCGAGTCAACAGCTCTAAAAGCCACACGTGTCTTATTTTATACACCATCATCTGCTCAATTTGCCTTTAATTTACTGTATAAGCAGCATGGCCTGATTTCATGTAGATGGAGATAGCCACCGATTCATTTGGAAGCAAAAATCATGCACTGCATAAGAGTTACATAATGTGGCCCTTCCCTTCTGCATAAAATTGTCATCTATGTTTTGGCTGCCAGTGAGGGTTTTATCAGGGTTTGACACTGTGTACTTGACTCATCAATATTTCTGAAAGGAATAAACTGTGATAGAAAACCTTGAATGTGTTATCCTCTGAGATACAAAAAGGAATGTGGGATTTTATTCATTCATTCATTCAGAGGTGTCACTAACCTGTGTTCCAAATACAGCCTGTTACCCTCTTTCAGGGCTATATCCTGAGAGCCCTGAGGCCCTGGAGCTGTCTGTCATGTGGTCTTTGTGAGCAAGAAATAGAGCCTGTCTGAAAATTGCCCAAAGGCAGCCAGTTTTCCCCAGGAAATAAAGCAAATCTTTTTCCCCACGGCTTTTGGCCCAGTGAGTCATTCAAACAAGAACACAGAATCATAGAATCTCATAGTGGCAAGGAACCTCAGAGGCCATCTACTCCAACTTAAACATAAAAAAGAATCCCCCTTTCAAAATAACCAATAAATGGTCATTTAACCTTTGCTGCAGGAGCCCTAGAAAGGGGGACTTCATTGTTCTCAAGGCTTTCTTTTCTTCTTTTGGCTATCTAATTATTAGAAAGGTTGTTTTTTTTTTTCCAAATCTAAAATTAGCCTTTGTATCTTTGAATCAGTGGAAGTGGGATTGGACTTTTTCATTGTATCATAAAGGATACAACTAGGAAGAATAAGTATATCTTAGGGGGTGGAGTAATGCCTGTTTTATTTAGGCTGGGCTAGTTCTTTAAGGGACAGGAAAGTCATAGGTTTCATTACTGTCTGAGACATAAAATTCCTGGGGAATTTGCCTGAAAGATTTGAGTGGAATTCTCATTGTTCTCATTGCCCTCTTCTATCCGAGCATTACCAACCCAAGTTAGTGTTTTATCTGAGTTTAAATGGGAATTGTATTCTTTTTAATCTCATCAGTAAAGCTATTTTTATTGCATTTTATGGTCAATGAGGATTCTAAACCTAAACCTATATCATTGGACTGGACTGAGTTAGAGAGACCTGGGCCAGAATAAGGTGGAAATTAGGTTTGATATAAGGAATAATGTCCTTTCTTTTAGAACTAATTAACTATCTTAGGTATGAAAATAGAACTACCATAAAAGTGGCAGCAGCTGCCTTTGTAATTGCTTGCCTGTCATTGGAGGTCTTCAAGTAAAGAATAATTGTCCTAACAGAGAGTCATGCCCAGATATTGGTTAGACCAAGTACCACCTGCTTGCTGTTAAATTTCAGATTTTGTGCTTTCATTTGGGCTTTCTGAGGCCAGCTTTATTTATGTAAAAGTTCAAGAAAACCTAATGTTAAGTTCCTCTGTCCCCAAGACTCCCAGTTTTTCCTTTTGAAATCTTTTCTCTTAGAATCCTTTCTTGAGGGAGCAGCTGGGTGGCTCAGTGGATGGAGATCCAGGCCTAGAGACGGGAGGTCCTGGGTTCAAATGTGACCTCAGCCACTTCCTAGCTGTGTGATCCTGGGCAAGTTACTTAACCCCCATTGCCTAGCTCTTACCACTCTTCTGCCTTGGAGCCAATACACAATACTGACTCCAAGATGGAAGGTAAGGGTTAAAAAAAAAAGAATCCTTTCTTGCATAGCCAATGCTAAGAGGCCCTTATTTGTGAGGGGAGAAAAGATTCACTTACATATATGCTATGCCCAGTAAGGTGGTTCATTACTTGTCTCTTGAGTGTTACTTAATGTGTGAATGGTCCACTACTCTTCAACTCATTGTAACCCAGTTAGAAAATGTTTTTTTTTTTTCCAATTTCAAAAAAGCAGGGGAGCAGCTCAGTGGATTGAGAGCTTGACCTAGAGATAGGAGGTCCTGGGTTCAAATCTGACCTCAGACACTTCCTAGCTGTGTGACCCTGGGCAAGTCACTTGACCCCCATTGCCTAGCCTTTACCACTCTTCTGCTTCTGCCTTGGAACCAATACACAGTATTGATTCCAAGATGGAAGGTAAGGGTTTTTTAAAAAAAAGGAGATACAGGCCACTATAGGTAGGTAGGAAAAGACCAGACCTGGTCTAAAATTCTCAACACCATTTAAAGAACTGCTTTTACTTTTGAGTGTCTAATCACCTGCTAGAGGTAACAGAGGGGTTATGCAGAACTGAATGTGGACTGTGAATGAATTAATGAAGTCCCGCACTGTAGTTCAAAGAATCAATATCCAAAGTACAAGATGGGGAGGTCTTGATAGACTGCATTTTTTATATAAAAGATCTGGTGATTTTCAGTAGATCATAAGTCCAATAATAGTAAAAAATATGACAGGGTATTAAAAAAATCTCATGTAATCTTAGACTGCAATAGTGCATAGATTCAGGCTTAGGGAGCTGATTTATTATGCCCTGGTCCTTGAATATCTAGAACTATGTATTCCATTCTATGTACTTCATTTCGGAAAGATGTGGCAAGGGGAAAATTTAGGCTTCCTGGAACGAAAAACTTCCTAACATTATGAGTGATCCATTGGTGGAATGGACATTTTTGGGAGGTAGATTATCCTTATTGGCAGCCCCAATCTTAGGTTGGATGATCACTTGATTGAATATTTTGTAGAAAGGATTCTTCTTCAAGTGTAGGTTGGACTAGATGGTCACAGTGGACCTCTCTATCTCTGAAATTCTGTGTTTATGATTCTGCATCCTAAAAGGTCTCTCCCAGCTCTTGATCCTGTAGTCCAAAAATCAATCTCCATAGGACACAATAGAGAAAGATATGATGGTCAGTATATGCACATTTAAAACAAGGGACCAAAATATATGTCATAGTTAAAGCCTTGCCTGGACATCCTGAACAGGAGACAGCACTGGCAGTACTCACACAAATGTAGTTAGAATATTTCCATTCAAGTACAAAATGGAGGTGGCAAATTAGGTGTCAAATTCAAGGTAGGTAGCTTCAGCAACATGACCAGGAGCACAGAGGCTGTTTTAGAATCTGAGTCTCCAGGCTGCCTCTCTAATCTCTCTAAGACACCATTAATGCCACCTCCCACAAACACAAGGTTCTAACTCTTGTTTTGAAGTCAACGCCCAAATTCTGTTGTTTGACTAAGTGTACATCAGATGACAAACAGTTGGAACAGGTGGTCACCACATCAAGTAACAATTTGGGGTCCACAGAAATAGCTGACATCTGCTTCAGTTCTGATGGCAGGACCGATGTAGAACCTGGCAAGCTGTCCTTTCCACCACCTGGCAGCATGAAGCAATGCATCCACATGGATAATTAAATTCCTATTCCATCGAGTTTTCAAAAATCATTATGCCCTTCAAATACTATCTGGCCAACAAAATTTGAATTTGTCCCATCCACACTTCCCAGCACTATCTTCCTCTGCCCACCTTCCTAAAGTAATAACTAATTCCTTCTAATATCTAAAATGGATGTTGTTTTGAGGGCCAATGAAATAATGGACATTTAAACTGGATAGATTGAGTAATGTTGATGATAACCAGGGGAAGTCATTTTTAAAGAGTTGAATTATGGGTTCCTCTCACACCTCACACTCTCACCACATACCTTGCTCTAACATTCATTTAACTATAAAGGGGTAACATCATTTTAAGGAATTTCGTGGGCATTACTGGTTATTGAGGAATACACGGTATATGAAAAGAAAAATTGAACATTCCACAGAAGGGCTCTCTCCTCCACTGCATTAATCAATGAAGTCTAGAAGACCCCTTTTTGGGGAGAGCTTATATAAATTATTGGTTTTTATCTTTATAATAACCTCTGGTTAGGTTAAATATGTTTTCAGATATTCAGAAGATGAACTATACAAACTCTTCTGAGTCTTTGCTAATGCTATTTTTTTTTTGGATGGATGGGATAATTTCTGCCCTGTACTCTCTAACCCCACCACATTTGTCTATTGATATCCTGTTCATCCATTGAGTCTCTGCTCAAATTGCCACTTCCTCGATACAAATCTGAACTCACCATCTCTGAGTTCAGCACTGGTTCTCAAAGAGGGATTTTTCAGATTTAGTTCCTTAATTACTGAAGGAAGCATGGATAGCTGTTCTTATATGCCCATAACCACTTAGAGGCAACCATTTTATGGGGAGAGTATCATGACTTATGTTCTTATCTTTGCTATAATGAGAACTTTCCAGTTGAAGCTAATTTAGCAGAAACTAGAAAACGGGGAAGGTATCTCAGCAATGGATATAAGAACATAAGTGCAAAGGAACTAAGTGCAACAAAATCCATGATCTCTGTGAGACTCAGACACTGGTTATTATTTCAACATTCAAATTGTCAGGATGTCCTTAGGATTATCACTTCACATTCTACTCAGGTTATTTGGCCTATTCATGGCTTTTGCTTTTGAGATGGACAGCTTCTTTCATTCTACCTTCCATTTAGGCCTTCATCTCTCTAGCTAACAATTCCATTTCTAGATAACTATAGTTATATCTTTGGTTCTAAGAACCTTCTAGTCATAGCTTTTCAATATCTAACTGAAGAAGCATTAGTTTATACTATGAAAAACCTTAGTCCTAGATTCTGCATGTGGATTAGGAAAAAATAACAGAATTGGGAACCATATTTTCTTCCTTGGGCTTCAGCTAGCATTTTACTTATGCCTCCTTTATTCACTTTGGGCAGTGAGATGGCCAAGCTGAAAGACAAGAAGATTCACCTTCCTGAGTTCAAATCTGGCCTCAGACACTTAATAGCTATTTGAGCCTAGGCAAGTCATTTAGCCATGTTTACCTTAGTTCCCTCATCTATAAAATGATCTGGAGAAGAAAATGGCATACAATTCCAGAATCTTTGTCAAGAAAATCCTAAATCGGTCATGAAGAATTGGACACAACAGGAAAGACTGAACAAAAGCAACTTTTATTCACTTATATATATATATATATATATATATATATATATATATATATATATTCTATTTAGTATATTTGTATAGATTATTTTCTGCTCTTAGGTTATAAATGCCATGATGGTAGAGAATTTGTTTTCTTTAAACTAATTTTGGTATCTTTTGTATCTTTATAAGTATACAGTATTAAACAACCGAGGGCCAATGTAGGGAGATTAGGATTTTGATTTTGGCAAGAACACCAAACAAAGGCAGATTTATAAATTAAAATGAAAGAAACAACAATTAGGGAAAATGTCAGTGGGTCCATTTGACCCCTGGCAGATTTGTGTGGCAATCAAAAACATAATATGTTTTGGAAATGATCTTATCAACTGAGCTTCATGTTCTCTTTTTCCATTTTGCTAAGTGAAGTCCCTAGGATATTTTGAAAGAATATAAATTACTATTCCAGTCTATAATAGAAAATGAAAGTACTTTTCTAAACCCAAGTCAGTTAAGAAAATGGGAACAGGAATTCTGAACCAAGCATGAAGAAAGGCAGTTCAAGAGAGAGATTTAATTATAACTAAGACTTTCTCTGGTTAGCTGACTTATTATAGCTGGCTAGGGATTGCATCACAAAAAAGCTAAAGATGGAGCTTGGACTCTCAAACTAAAGGTCTAGCAAATCTCTTGCCTTGTGGCTATTAAGTTCTGAAAGACAAAAGTAGAGAAGAAATAATATCATGAATATCCAGCAGAGAATAGTAGAAATTGCAGTGGAAACCAGCAAAGAACCACAAGACAATACAGAAAGGAACTTACTTTGTTTCATCACCAGATGTCAATGTAGTAATGCCATGTTCCAGACATATATGTATTCTGAGCATAGGATCACAATTCTCCATGCTTTCTCCATTATGCATAATCCCTGGTCACACATATTTCTCACAAGTGTCTTTTCCCTCACTATTGTGTGAAAACCATATTTGGCTATGCTACATAATTAAATGTATTTTGATTTGAATTTATGTGTCATATGTTTCACTGGTAAAAGAAACATATCAGTAGGATCTGAACTACTATTTTGATTGGGTGATAATTTGGAGTTGGAATCTACTCTCAAAGTAGCTCAATATGTAAGATTTTGGGAGATGCCTGTGTGTGGACAGCAGGAAGGAAGAGCATGTTTGAAGGTGCTATCATGACAAATACACATCCAGAACTCAGGTTTTCTAAATCCTAGTACTCTTTCTTTTAGCTTTACATTTCTTTTTGCCTTCATTCAATCAATTAACATTTATTAAGTACTTGTTATTTGCCAGGTACTGTGCTGGGGAATATATTGGTTGAGAGATGCCATGGTTAAACCCCCAAAAGATAGCAATCCCACAAGGCCAGGTAAAATCTTGTCAAAAATGAAATGACCTGATCTTAGGGCCTGAAGACATACCTGGAAGAAAAAATCAATCAATAAACATCTACAAGGGAACAGCTATGTGGCACTGTGGATAGAACACTGGGCTCTGAATCAAGGACTTATATTCATGAATTCTAACTGGCCTCAGACATTTATTAGCTCTGTGACCTTGGGCACATCATTTAACCCTGGGAAAGTCATTAAGAAGGAAATGTCAAACCACTGCAGTATCTTTGCCAAGAAAATATCAAATGAAGTCAGGAAGTCAGACACAACTGGAAATGAATGAACAACAATAAAAAGATTTGTTAAGTACTAACTTAACTTTGTACCAGGCACTGTGCTATGAGCCATTGATAATAAAAAAGGAGGAAATGACAATTCCTGCCCTCAAGGAGCTTGTAAATGAATGGGTGAGACAATATACAAACAAATATATAAAAAGCAAATTATAGCTGTTGATATACATGAGAAACAGGAAATAATTATCAGAGGGAAGACTCAAATTAAGAATTGAGTACTGAAATTCATTCTATATATAATTCCTATATTTATATGTTCTTGTCTCTTCATTTAGAATGTAAGCCACTTGCATATAAAAATGATTTCACTCATTGTACTTGTATTCCTATCTTTTAGCAGATAACCTGGTACATAGGATCTGAATAAACCCAGCATATGGTATAGTTCCTGATTCTCACTGAGTGCTTAATCAATGCTTATTGCTATCACTTAATTACATACTATGTAGAGACTCAACTGAACTCTAAGAAGGATATTACAGCATTTCAGGTTGGTGACAGAGGGCTTACAGTGACCTCTTTCTTTTCCATGAGTTTCAGCAGAAAGTAAAGTTAATATCTCATATCAGTTTGCATCTTGAGAAGAAACATACTAGAAACTCTAAGGGAAGGATATTCTTTTTCACTAGAAACTCAACTCTCTTCACCAATTTTTTTGCAGAACTGGAATCATCCTTACATTAAGCCTCTCAGTGTCACATTTCATCAAAGTGAGGCTATCCCACCTAGATACAATCCTGAATTCACCATATCTGACTTTGGCCTTTGTTCTGAGAGACGGATTCTCAGATTTAATTCCCCAATGACTTAAAGCTGTGGCAGACAGGTTATTCTTGCTGCTGCTGTCATGAAAATGCCTCTTGTCACAAATCACTGCATTTCTAAGGAGAAAATGGAACACTCTAAAGACCTAATAAAACAATCCATCTTTTCAGGTTACAAATAAACCCTTGATTGCCAAATCGAAATTGCATGCACACACATACATAATTACATAATCCCCCCAAATAGTAACAATTTGTGTGTGTGTGTGAGTGAGAGAGACAGACAGACAGACAGACAGACAGAGAACATACATATCAGTATGAAAGGCAACTTAACAAGGGAAATACACATCCAACCTTGGAATTGGCAAGGCTTGAGTTCAAAGATTAGTTGATCCAGATTATCTTCATGACCATTAGAAGGTCTTTTAAAATCTTATACTATGACAAGTCTCTAAAAGTCTTAGTTGTGAATGAGTTATAAATTCACTTATTATGGAAAGAATGTCCATACCAGGAGTTCCTTATATTGATTAAACTATAGGTCCACACCAAACATAAATATATAACACATGGGCACATATTTGTGCTTTCTAATGCAATGGTGTCACAGATAAACATAACTATAACAATATACAAATATTCTCTAATTGTTTCTCTATTAAGACCAAGTTAGTCAGATTTGGGTTTAGCTCAGAAGTCATCACTCATAGAATTCCTTCTGGGAGTTAAGTTATTTGTTAAATAATATTAGATTATGCAAAACCTTAATATTAAAATTTGATGTACACTGCTTCTGTAATTTTAATGAGAACACATGCATATGTGCACATAACCACAGGTGCACACACACACACATTCTGCTCCCTGAAAAAAAATAGCAATTTAGTAATATCTTTTTAAAAAAAAACAGTTAACCAACTGACTTTATTTTCTAATGTGCACACATACAAAACCCAAACTTCTTTGGTTAATTATCCTTACTTTGTGTTAATAGTTTATTGAGGTATCATAGAGGTCAAATCCCCAGAGGATAATTAAAGCATATGGATTCTTCTCTTAACAGTGATTTTAATGACTTACAATACTAGCTATCAGTTCCCAGGGACTGAAATTCTGATTGACAGCATTTTCCTTCTTTTCTCTAATTTTTTGTTAGGTAAGAGGAAAGACACCTAGATGTTCCTTAGATAGAGAGGACTGGATTGAATGAGTCACGAAGAGCATCTATCTGGAGCCTTGAAGTAATGATTGACACTTTCTCTGCTATATATGCATATTCCAAGAGATTTGAAGTAAGCTCTAGTTTTGTGTTTATATGATAATTTACAGAATTTGGATGGGGAAAATTGGATTTCACAATTTCATTGTTTCACTTGAGGTTTGACTTGGCAGGATAAAAAGAGATGATGAAAAACAATCTCATGCACACATCACAAAATTTTAAAGCTGTAATGGACTTTCAGGATGATTTTATCTAACTCTCTCATTTTTCTGATGAAAACCCTAAAAGTCAAAGAAGGTCTCTAAAAGTATATAAAAAATCAGGGTCTAGAATCCAGTTCTTCTGGTTTCCAATCCCATATTATACCTACTATGCCACATTCTCTATTCTTGTTTTCCTATAAAATGTATTACATGTTTGATGTGGATAATATGGACAAGAAATCATGAACAAACCATAAGAAAGGAAGGTATATTATAGTTTTTTTTTAATTCCTGGAATTGATAAAATAAACCTTAGTTTTATTTAAGAACAACAGGAGAGGGTGATAGTATATTATGGCAGAGGAAACACTGGACTTCAGAAGAAAGGAGGCCAGGATTTGAATTTTTCAGAGCTCATCTTCAATGTCACCTCTTCAATATGGTGTCAAGCATATATTTCTGTTACAAGGTCAAATCTGTCAAATTGTACACTTTTGAATTTTATATATTGTACAGTAATTGTCAGCTCTATACTGGAATGAGTAAATGAATGCTAAAATGGAAAAATGCAGCAAAAAGGATTACAGTGTATAAGGAACAAAATCATTTACTAAAAGAAAAATGTATAGTGTGTAATGATTGCTTATACCTTGTGCTGGAATATATCTCCTGTAAGGAAACTATATTGTGTTAAAAGTCAGTAAATTTTTACCAAAACAAACATGCTCACAATAAGAAATTATTTTAAAATACATTTGTGATACTTTTCTTCTTTGTTACAATAAATGATTTTTTTAGTTTCTCTTTCCATTAACCCTCAATCAAATCCTCTCCATCATACTTGAAAAGACTATTGATCTAGAAGGGGAATGAAATTTAGAGGTCATCTAGTCCAAACCTCTCATTTTACCAATGAGGAAACAGTGTTTAAAGTTTTTAAACTTTAGTATAAAGAACTCATTCAGCACCACACAGGTAGTGTCAGAGGCAGGATTTGAACCCATTTTCTTTGACTCCAGTGTCTTTTTTCCCTGACTATATTATATTGATTGCCCTCCTCCCTTGTTCTTGGATTTGTCATTGAAGTTTTCATTGATAGTGTTACCATATCAACTTTCATCTAACATGTTCATTTTGCATGAAGTATGCCCTTCCATAACCATATTTCATCTGTGAGTCCTGTACTATCAATTGTCAAGAATCAAAATTTAATTTCTTATTTTAAAAACTCTAGTTCATATTCTATATTGCCATCATACAGTACTTCTACATATAGATAAGTTACATTCTCATGGAACCATACAATCTCAGAAGAAGCAAAATTGCAGGCTGACTCTAAGAACAATAAGGAAAAGCATAGAGGTTAAATGTAATCTCTACCATATCACCAATGATGACTGGGATAGAAGTAACATAAAAGTATATCGATCAAGTATTTATTTAATAAACTTATTAAATAGGGGTATTTATATATTCTACTTCTGGAGTCTATGTTGGGTTTGGTTTTTGTGACAGAAGATTGTTGGGGAAGCAGTGGGAGACCTGAAATGAATAAGAGGGAGAAGAAAAACATATTAATTGAAGGTGAATAGGTTAAATATAGAATCTGGGAGACTAGTGAAATTTGGGGATCCTGTTCTAGATTATGCTTGTCACATAAATATGCTTTAATAGTTATGGAGGACATCCATACATGTCCTAGAGCCCTCTACATGTCAAAATAAGATCCCTCAAGAAGAAATGAACAAGAGGAGACTCTATTCTACTTCAAATTCTCATTAATAGGAAGGTAATTGTTTCCAGGATGGAAATGATGTGAAACCCAGTTTAGGGTTGAGGGCTGGCCACTTCATTCTAGAGTTTGTGTTAAATTAGATGAAGTCTGCTTATGGTTTAACATGAACCCTAGATTTTGGAACAAGAGATTTCAAAGGTTTCAGAGGAAGGATCATATAGACTAAAATACTTCAAGGAGTGATTGAAGATACTAGGGATGGAATTTCTACAAATACAAAATGAAAAATTTCTAATGAAGATAACAACTTAGATTTATTTGAAGACAACAGTATGGATACACAGGAAACTCACCAAGTCATTTTAAGAAAAGAAATTTATGGAAAATAGAAGCAAAGCAAGGTTACATAATATGAATTTAAGATCATGACGTGGTTATGTAAAATTAATGTGAGGAATGCTAAAGTTCAAGATTAGCTGAATCTGGTTAGAGAAATTAAAGACTATAAATAGGAAGAATTTTAAAAGCTATATTTAGAGGAAAAGGAAGTTTAAAAAAAAGAATAGAACAGTTCCTTTCCAGGGCTAAGATGTTAATAAATGACAATGGAGGGAAGGAATAACTGCTCAATTTTCATTTTGCTTTTTCCTCTCTTCTGCCAGAGGCAATGACCTTTGCTGTAGAAATTTTAGAACAAAAATGGTGAATAGAGAGTGGATATCTTAGATAAGTTAAATGATAATAATCAGGTACTAAGCTGTCCTTAATGAATTTAAGTCTCTTGATCCAGATAAAATACATCCTTAGGTATTGAAAGAACTGATAGAAGTGATAACTGATGCACTAACAGTGATACAAGGAAAGAAGATAGGGGTAATACCAGATTGAAGAAAAATCAGATGTCCTGGTTTTCTTTTTAATTAATTAATTTGTTTCTTAAATCAAGATATCTAGGCAAATTCCTCTTTCCCTTGTTCCCCTTATTAGAGAAGGCATAATTTGGCAAAATGAGGTAGACATATGGCCAGTCATTCTTCAAATGACATTTCTAGTTCTGTTTATGATGTTCTCTCGATTCTGACTATGTCATATTTCTCATACAAAAGAGTCATGAATAAAAAAATGTTACAATGAAAGGAAAGATGAAAAGGAGATCTAGTCAGGTTAGTAGTACCTTACTCTCATAAGATCTAGGTAAAAGAGTAAATAATACATACCTATAAAAGGGTAAGATTATCAGCTTATAATGAGACAGGTGGTTGAGGGATAAAGATAGGAGAGAGTCTTTTATGAGGGTATATGAATTAAGCAAAAAGAGGACAAAGGGTAAGAAATGTGAGCGAATATTAGAGGAAGAGAAAGGTATAAAAAAGGAAATGACATAGGACATCCACCTTAAAAATACAAAAGTAATGTAGACAAGATTAGAAGGAAAGCAGAAAAATTGGCAGGGTAATTATAGACAGTTCCTCAGATAGAAGTCTCATTTCTAAAATATATAGAAAACCTTTACAAATTTAGAAGAATATGAGCCATTTCACAACTGATAAATTATCAAAAGTGATAGTTTTAGATGAAGACATCAAGTCAATATACAACTATATGAAAAATCTACTATATCATTATTGTTTATAGAAATGCAAATCAAAATAAATGTGAGATATCATCACCTAGCAACTGGCTAAAATCATAAAAGAGCAAGGGAAAAAAGGGACACTAATACACTGTTGGTGGAACTCATTTTCTAAAGAAAAAAATTGGTAACACTAAATTAAAATGTTTTTGCACAAAGGAAATCAATGCAATCAAGATTAGAAGGAAAACAACAAACTATTGAAAAAAAATTATAACAAGTGTCTCTGACAAAATTCTTACTTTTCAAATAGAGAGAAAACTGTGTCAAATTTATAAGAATGCAAAGCACTGAGGGACAGAGACAAGATGGTGGAGAAAGTCAACAGACCCACCTGATCTATACCAAATTTCCCTCCCCCAAACTGATAAAATACTTCAAAATGAACTCTGGAGCATCATAACCGACAATAACTCAGGGTGAAATAATTTTTACCCAAAACAACTTAGAAGGTCATGAAAAAAGATCTATTTAACTATAAGTGGAGTGCCAACCATCAAGGCATGACACAGAATGGCAACAATCTTTGGAGGTGGCTGTATCAGCAGCAATCTGGAGTTTTTAGTCACAAACAATAAAGGGGATCAGATAATTTCTCAGAAAGTGATTGCAGAGGTCCCTTTGCTTTCTCTGGATGCAAGATTCTTTTCACACTGCCCCTCTGCAGACCTATATCAAAGTCTTAGGGTGAGGAAAAGCAGTAGTACACAACAATGCACAAGAGAGTAAGGGACCCCAATCATAGTTCCAATGCAGAAAAGATAAGAGGTCAGGAAGATGTGATGATCAGAAACTAAATAGAATGGAGAGTAATACATAGAAATCATAATATTGCAAAAATATTTACACCAAGTCTCTCTCATAAAGGCCTAATTTCTCAAACATAGTGAAATGAATTATATGTAGAAGAATATAAGTCATTCCTGAACTGATTAATGGTCAAAGAATATGAACAGAAAGTTCTCAAAGTAATTAAACTCTATAATCATGCAAGAAATGCCCTAAATCACTATTAATCAGAGAAATATAAATTAAAACAACACAAAGGTACCACCCCACAACTATCAGATTGGTCATTATGGAATAAAAGGAAAGTGACAAAACTTGGAGGGCATTTGAGAAAATTGAGAAACTAATGTTCTGTTATAGGAATTGTGAACTGATTAGAGTGATCTGATTCTAGAGATCAATTTGGACCTATCCCCAAAGGGCTATAAAATAGTACATAGTTTTTGTCCCAACAATACCACTACTAGAGTTGCATCCCAATGAAATAAAAAAGAGAAGTATCTATATGTATAAAAATATTTGAAGCAGCTCTATTTGGGGTAAAGAATTTTAAAATGAGGGTATACCTATTAACTGGGGAACAATTAAGTTATTATATATGATTTTTAATAGAATACTATTGTTCTTTAAAAAATGACAAATAGGAGGAGATCCAAAAAACCCTGGGAAGACATGAACTGAAGCATAGTGAAGCAAGCAGAACCAGAAGGACATTGTATATAGTAACAGGAATACTGTAAAATGAATAACTATTCTATTATCAGCATTATAATGATGTGAAGCAATCCCACAGATAAAAAAATGTCATCTGCTTCAAGAGAAAGAACTATCAGTGTCTGAATCTAGACCAAAGTAAATTTATTTCACTTTCTTAATTTTTTTTGTTTGAGTTTCCTTCCACAAAGGACTAATATGGAAAAAAGATGTTTTACATAATTGCACATGTAAAATCTATTTGTAATTGCTTACCATCTCAACTGGAGGTGGAAGGGAGGGATGGAGGAAAAGAATTCAAGACTCAATCTTCTTTTTTAAATGTTGGAAACTTTTTATACCTAATTAGGGAAAATTTTAATTTCATTAAAAAAGAATACAAAGCATTCCCCGTGAAATTGATAAATGGCCAAACAATATGAACAGGTAATTTGAAGATGAAGAAAAAAGAAATACAGATAAAAACAACTCTGAGGTATCACCTCACATTAATTAGACTGGCTAATATGATAAAAAAAACAGAAAATGATAAATATTGAAGGGGATGTGGAAAAATTGGGACACTAGTACACTGTTGTTGTAACTGTGATATGATTCAACCATTCTGGTGAGCAATTTGGAACCATGATCTAAAAATAAAACAAGCCATAAAACAGTGTATACCCTTTTACCTAACAATACCATTTCTAGGTCAATATCCCAAAGAAATTAAAGATAGGGTTAAAGGACCTGCTTGTAAAATTAATATATTTATTGTAACTCTTTTGTGGTGGTAAAAAAAAAAACCTGGAAATCAAAGAGATATTCATCAATTAGGGAATGGCTGAACTAGTTGTTAGCATCTGATTGTAAAGGAATACAATTGAACCATTCAAAATATCAAACAAGATGATCACAAAACAACCTTAGAGAGATTTACATGAAGTGATGAAAAATGAATTGAGCAGAAACAGGAAAATATTGCAAATAGTAACAGCAATAATGTATGATTATCAACTGTGAATGACTTAACTATCACCAGCAATTTAAGTATCCAGAATAACTCCAAAGTGTTCATAATGAAAAAGATTATCTACCACTATAGAAGAAACTGATGGAGTCAGAATGCAAATCAATACATGGCATCCTTCATTTTATTTTCTCCCTGATTTTTTCTTTAGTGTGATATGTCTTCTTTCACAATATGATAAACATGGAAATATGTATTGTATGACAACATATGCACAACTTCTATCATATTACCTACCTTCTTGGAAATGGAGGAGAGGTGAGAGTAATGGAGAGAACATTGATTGCAAAATGTCAGAAAATGATTATTGAAAATTATACCAACATTATTGGGGGGATTTAAGGTGGAGGAAATAAAAACTGTATACTATAACTCAGTATACTTGCTTTTGATTTCTGGAAAACTTTTAGAATGCATCATTAAAGTGGCCATTGGCAAGCAACTAGAAAAGGATTGGTGCTTATAGAAAGCTATTATGACTTTATTAAGAACAGGTTGTGGAAGCCTAATATCCTGTCCTTTTTTCTGGCAATGATACCAAAAGTATAGAAGAAATGTTGAGAAAAGAGCAAGCTTTTGTTGAAGTATATCATAATTTTTAAATGAAACTATGGATTAAATGATAACATAGCATAATCTGTCCTTTTAATCTGTTTTCATTTGGAGCAGTTTAGTTAAAAAGGGCAACAAATGTATTTTATGTGAAAAAATTTATATCAATGGTTAAAATATTATATACTGCCACTGATATAAATGAATATTTTAATACATAATAGGAATAGGGAAATGGATTTTTAGAAGCTGAATATGTGTTTACATGTATATATAATTTATACTTTGTTCGAAGAGGACCAATCTGCAGGGTGATGGATTGTGCATGGACTGCATTTAAATGAGTCAGTGGTACAAAGTTGTCAGCCTCACTCTCTCTTTCAGAGTCATCAAAGTCTAGTGGCAAGAAAAAGCCAAAATAGGGGTGGCAACCAAGGATATCGTAGAAAACCCTGGGCTCTTCAATGTCTGACCAGATTCTAGGCACTTCACAGAGTCTATATCAGCTTCTTTCATGGCAATAAGAGCATATTGTTCTTATCCAACCATTCCTCCTGGAGAAGTCTTCTTATGCTTGGGGTATACATCCCTGTAAGTCACTCATGGGTTTGAAGTCTGTCAGTTACCCTGTGTGTGTATGTATATATATACATATACACAATATGCTTTGTGAATGATTGTCTTTCAGATAGGATTTTTAGCAATTCAAGAAGGAAAAATTAACTGTAACAAATGTAGTCTCAAATCCTCTTGTAAATGACACAAAATGATGCCTCACTTGTGTGGGTACCATTTGACATTATAAAGAGGTAATGACATTTTTTATTAAAATTTTATTAAAAACTGGAGATTCTGTCCAAGAAAGTGTTTTAATGGAAATGCCCACATGCCTACTCTAGGAAAAACTTGAAACTTACACCAAGACAAATAATGATCAAGGAATACAATGAAAACTACAGTAAATGATTTTTCCCACTCCAGCTATGCACTAAAATTCAAGAGAAGCTCACAAAGAATAGGAAAGTTGGTCAGTAGCAAAACAAGCTTAAGGAAAGCAAACAAAATAGCAGCCTCTAAGCACATCCTGACATGGGCCAGAGTTACATGTAAGGCTTTTAGATCAGAGATACTAATAGCAGAATATTCCCTTGAGAATGACCCAAGGTGAGGAGTTTAGAACATCCATGGAGTAGCAGATACCAGTGTAATTTGGATGACCTTATATTTAGAGACTCCAGACTAAGCACTGTCCTGAAGTACCAAATATAGTCTTCAAAATAAGGTACCCTGAACCTCAAAAATTTAGGGAAGCCTGACCTCAAAAGGTGGATTTCAGCATATAAAGCCCTGCCATCTATGGTGAGACATAGCAAAGATAATAATCTACTTAGGAGTTCATCAGTATAAAGATTCTTGCCCAGCACACAATTCCTGCTCAGTAATTAAAATTTGAGGGATGAATAAACCAAATAAATCTCTAACATATATATAAATTATTATAGATCTAGAGATCTCTTCATGAAAAGAGAATAACTTCATTAAAAAAAATCTTCTCTGGAGATTGAAAGGGGGGAAATCAACTTTCCACAATGACTGCCTAAAGAAATGAATTTTATTTGAAAAAAACGAGATGAACTTTTTTGAAGACAAAATTAGAAGGCAATATGAGGCTTTCATCAACAAAAGAAATGGAAAAAAATAAATTGCAGATAGGAAACATTCCCCTCATAATCAACACCAGTTAAATATCAAATAAAAAGACTGAAAATCAAAGAAGACATTAAAAAATTGAAAGAAAAAAAACATTGAATTAATCATTGAAACTAAGATGCAAGAAACACAATAAAATAGATCAATCTTTGGCTAATTTGATTAAAGAAAGAGGAAAACCAAATTAGTAGTATCAAAATAAAAAAGGCATAAAAAGATTATAAGAAATAAAGGAAAACATTATATACTGATATGATAATTCAACTGAAAACTAAATTAAATGGATGAATATTTATATGATTAATAAATGCACATCATTATGAAACAAGAAATAAAGAACATAACCAAGAACCAGAAAATATATTGAATAAGCCATAAACTAGCTCCCTAAAATAGGAAACAGATCTCTGAAATCAGATGGATTTATAATAAGGAATAATTTTTAAAAGATCAATTATTTCCAATATTCAATAAATTGCTGGAAAATTTAAAATGACCAGAGTCCTGCCAAATTATTTTAATTATATAAATATAGTCTTTATACCTAAACCTAGCAGAGACAAAACAAAAGGAAAAGTCTAGAAGAGTATCTCTAATGAACACTGATGAAAACATTTCAAACTATCAAAAAGAAGTCACATTAAAAAGAACTAAAGTCAGAAATGGCTTTTTTATAAGATACACCATTCTTCATAAAAAATAAGTAAAAGTAGATTTAAAAATGATGAATATGTTTTACAAATTTAATGATTATCAGTCTGAATCCAAGAACAAACATATGTAATAGGGATAAACTAGAGACCTTTCCAGTAATCTCAGGGTAAAGCAAGGATGTCCAATATCCCCATTACCATTTCATACAATATTACAAATAGCTACAGGAAATAGAAAGGAAAAAAAAGATATCAAGGAAATAAGCATAGTTAAAGAGGAAATAAGAGTTTTTGTTTACTGTATATATAATTAAGAGAACTCCTGGAGAATCAACTAAAATTAATTGAAATCATTTATCTGACAAAGTTGCAGGAAAAATAAAACAATAAATTCACCTAAACCATTAGTATTCCTTTGTTACAAAAAAAAAAAAACCTTTCCTTACTTGCTTCCCAAATAGAAGCTATTTCTCCATCATCTTATATGCCTCACTAACAAAAGATTTTATTTCCAATTACTCACTAAGCTCCAAGTGTATTATCTGTCCTGAGCTCTTTCGGTCCTAGTCTTTATCTTTGTTGTGCAGAAATAACTTGGAATTCATAACTATGACAATTAGATATTTGTATTCTTTGGGACTTCATTATCAGAGCTTCCAGTGTTTTAAATCATTTAATTAGGACTTGCATTAATGCACAGCACATCTCAATCTTGATAACTCAGCCTGGGGGCTCTGGCCTCTGCACATTGACTTCTTTCTCCCCCATATTCCCCAAGTAGAGATTCTAGGGATCCACACATGTAAGTTTAACATACATCTTCAGATTGTCAGATGTATATTCAGAGAACAGCATCCACATCTACTGGTTCACAAACTGACCTAATCTCTAACTCTCATACACTTATATTAATTGATCACTTTCTGTAGCTATACACTCAATTTTCACATAAAACATTCTTCCATGAACGCCTGCGAATTGGTTACTGTATCAGCTATTCCATTGGAATTACTAGCTTCAGTAAATCATCTCAATCAGTTTTTTATAGTCGAAGGAGGGAAGGTAACTTACAACTAGGTACATCTACCAGTCTACTTCAATTTAAGAATAAAGCTGCTTTGACATCATACTGTATTACACCTAATCCTATTGCACTTTATTCTCTCATTAAATACTTATATTTTCACTTTAATTATATTTATCTGAGTTCATGTTTCATCTTCTCTAATGCATTACAGAATTTTTGAGGACAGTAATCCTATCTACTTATTTTTCTATTATATTAGCATGTAGCAGGTGTATTGTACATAGTATGTCCTTTAATAAATATTTGTTGAGGGAATTAATGAATGAACAGTTCATGGCTCTACCAACAAGAAGCTATAAAATGTTGGCAGTATTCCTTTTCTGTATTTTAATTCTCTTATCTTTAAAATGAGGGCTCTGGGATATTCTAAAAATGTTTCTGGTTCTAAAATTCTGGGCACTGGTAGATTGAAATACAAGCTGTCTAAAGAAAACAAGCTTGTCCCAATAACCCTCTGAGAATAGAATCACTTGTGGTAAAAGTAATTTTAAAACCATTCATGAAGCAGTTCCCTTGCTCTAAAAGCAATAAGTTGAAGAATATAGCTTACTTTTCCAACTCTCCTTAATCATATGAATGGGTATCAGCAGTATCCCCAGCAAAAACAGAGAAAAGGGAGATTTTGTCAGAGCTTTGTCACTGAGACAAAGTTGTAGTCCAATATTCAATACATTTAAGTTTGAAAAACAAATGGTAGAGGTGTAGGACTGACTTTGATCAGATAAAATTCACTGGTATCCCAATAGCTACAGGGAATATTTCAAAGAATTAATATTGGAACCAGTCTTGGAAATGCTACCCTTTTAAAATCTTTACCTGAGGAAACTAAGGGGGTACAGAAGGAGAACAAGAGGACAGAAATAAAAATTTATTAAGTGCTACTAAGTGCCAATCAATGCTAAGCACTCCATTTCCCCATTTTTTAGTTGAAGGAAGTAAGGCAGAAGTGATTTTTCAGCATCACACAGCAGCTGAAGACAAATTTAAATACATGCCTTCCTGAATCCAGGCTGTGCACTCCAACAACTGTGCCACCTACTTCCCCAAAATGGCAAAGTAACTTTTTTGAGGTCATACAGTACAATCAAAAGTAGGACCCAGGTCTCTTACTCCCAGGTAAGGGCCATTCTTTTTACCAA
Organism: Monodelphis domestica; assembly: GCF_027887165.1. Lineage (NCBI taxonomy): Eukaryota > Metazoa > Chordata > Mammalia > Didelphimorphia > Didelphidae > Monodelphis > Monodelphis domestica. Next base: position 621,775,859 of record NC_077227.1, read on the forward strand.
GCTCCTTATCTTCTCTCTTCCAATTCTTGAAAATCTCATGTGGATTCTTTAGATGGATAGCACCTTGCTGCACACACACACACACACACACACACACACACACACACATATATATATATATATATATATATATTCATTTATTTAAACCTTTACCTTCTGTCTTCAAATTAGTACTGTGTATTAGTTCCAAGGCAGAAGAGTGGTAAGAGCTAGGCAATATGTGTTAAATGACTTGCCCAGGGTCACATAGCTAGAAAGTGTCTGAGGCCAGATTTGAACTCAGGACCTTCCACCTCTAGGCCATGTCCTCAACCACTAAGCTACCTAGCTGTCTCCTATATATGTATTATTTTGTGAATAAAGTATCTATAATTTTATCATAAGCTGGATACAAGATTTGTCTTCATCAACACAGATCCCAGCCATATAGTTTAAGGGTTCTTAACCTGGAATCCATGAACCTTTTATTTTTTAAGCCCTTTGATAATTATGTTTCAATATAATTAGTTTCCTTTATCACCCTATATATTTTATTTTATGTATTTAAAAACAATATTCAGAGATTATTGAGGGATTAGTAGGCTTCACTAGATTGTCACAAAAGTCCCTGATGCCAAAAAAGTTATGAAATCCTAATCTAAGATTGAGTAAATAGGTGACAGGCAATTGCCTGGGAGTACCCAAGTCAGGCAACTAGGATTAAAGATAAAATTTTAATCCACTCTTTATTATATGATGAACATGGAAATCCATACTCTATGATAAATGTACAACCTATATCATATTACCTACCATCTTGGGAAGGGGGAGGGGGAGGACAGATGAAGAAAGCATCTGAAGACTCTAGGTACAATATTCCTCCCACTCTCACACTACCAATCCATGTTTTGACATTCTTTGAGAGTGGTGTTTCCAGAGTTCAAAATTTAGAAAAATTAAAAATTGGTGAAATTCACTTTAATATGCAGCAAATAAAATGGTACTCAGGAAGATGAAAAAGGGGGTCCTTAAAATATTGAGGTTCTAGCTATTTACTTAATTACTTAGTGAAAGAACTAGCCAGCATTGTCTAGGAGAAAGCCTATTAGATTTAGAGTGACAAAAATGTGTCTTTGAGTCCCAGTTGCATAATTTATCTGCACTCTTTGGAAGAAGCTATGCTCTCTGAGCCTCAATTCCCCCATCTGCAAAATGAGTGTAATATCTTTTCTGCCTGTCTCACAGGGCTACTGTGAGGATCAAATGAAATAATGTATGATGAAAACTGTAAAGCATCTTACAAATTTAAATTACTATCTTCTTCACCAAAGGCGCTCCAAAGGGACAGGCAGCCTGTCAGAGTAGATTGAGCACTTGAGTTGGAGTCAGAATGCTGTGGGATGTAACTCACTCTAACTAGGGTTCGAGAAGTGAGGCTTTGTCCCATGATAGATATTTGCCACGGGACAGGAAAATTAAAGGATTGCTGACTCTGCTTGTATACCTAAAAGGAGAGGTGGATGGTACAGTGAGCAAGAGTTGTGTCTGGGAAGGGGCTCCCTAATAGATAGAGGAGAGGAGACAGATACTAAAGCACTAAAGACAACTGGAAGATCGCAGGCAGCCTGCAAGGACACTCATTGTTGGGTGTCCCTGTGTCTCAGTCTGTGATAGGAGTAAAATTACATGCCTGCTCCTTCAAGTTACAGTCAACAATGACACTCTGGCTCCTGGCACCTAAAAGAGCTAACAGGCTAGGGTTAATCCTATAATGTTAAATTTAAACTAATGTCCAATAGCTTCAAGTATTATATTTTATTATAATTTTATTAGCAATCACTTGAAGTAGAAGAAATTCAAGAACAAAAGTAAAAGCCTGAATAAAGACACCTGAGTAAAATTCTCCTGCCTGGCACTCACCCAACTGCCACAGCCTTGTTCCCAGGAGCAGAAAGGGAGGGAGGAGTTACACAAAATTTATATTTTCCCTACATTATTTATATAACATAGATACCTAAATGGGATGCTGGGAGCATCTTGGGAAGCAATTTCTAATTACACATACTCATACAAGGATGACAGTGATAGAAGGGAAGAGGTAGATAATGGTGCTGGACCTTCCCAACTCCCACATCTATATTCTTGAAACGATACAATTGCATAACTAGCACCTACTTAATAAAACTAATTATTTAAAATAGGAAACGATTGTCCTATAGTTCTCCCTAAAACCCCTTCTCTAATCTACCTCTATGTCTCATTTGACTCAGTTCTCAACATCCTGAAATTTGGATTCAACTGAATCTGCTTTTTTTTTTTCTAAGATTATTACAAGTTTCTTAAAGACCAAATGAAAGAGGAGTCCTCATCTGTAGCTTTGGAGACTGCTGGCCACTCTCTCCTCCTGGATACTTTCTCTTTTAGCAGCTTTGTTGATACTCTCCTTATCCTCCTTCCTATTATGTGATTGCTCCTTAGTATCAGTTGATAGATTATTGAACATTTTCTGTTTCCTATATCTCAGTATACCATAGTGTTCATCCTTGGGTTCTCTTGATCTTCTATTTCAGCCTTGTAAATCACAGGACCTCTTTTTAAATTTTTTAATGACTCCCATATCTATATATCCAGCCTTAGTCTCTCTTCTGCATTTCAGTACCACATCAGCAACTACCCATTGGATAGTGCCCACTGGATACTTCATAAATGTCTCAACTTTAATATTTTCCAAACAAAATTCAGTATCTGCCTCACTCCACCTTTTTTTTTTCATTTATCTAGGCCTTGGTTTCTTCATTTGTAAAATGAGGAAGTTGAACTTCTTGATATTTAAATTGTCCCTGTAGTTCTCAAGTCATCTGATTTTATAATTCTATATTCAGACATTTTTCTATGTGTCACACATAATTGGAGTTCTACAACCTAATACCAGTGAATCAGAATCTGGCTTCAAAAGCCATGGACAGCTGTGAAGATGATTGCTCTATTGGAGCATTTAAAATAGCCCATTTGGTCCTTTGGAATGATAATTGTAACACTTTGGTTTCCATGACCTGATGAAACTTGTTCATTCACCCAAATGTTTCCTCCACTTACCCATCCCCAGTTCCTTTTGAATTTAATATTCCCTTATGCACAACACCATGTAGACGTTGAGGCAATTTAAAATGGCATGAGAGAGTGTCAGGAAACCCTGGTTTTCCTTCAAATGCTATATCTTTAGCCATATTTTACTCTAGTGAAAATGATAAATGTTGTCCCAGGTATACAGTAAACTGATCTAACCATAAGAATTCATATGAGCTAATCAGCCTAGATCTTAGGCTTGAATAATAATAATAATATTGATATTTAATAATAATATGTATATAGGACTTTCCATTTGCAAAAGATTTTCCCCATATTATCTCCTTTGGTATTCACAAAAATTCTGGGATGTAGATCCTACTAAGTTTGGGAGGAAGAGCTGGGATTTTAGTCAAATATGACCAACCATCTGATGTTATGCTAACTCGTATTTTGACTCTCTACTCCTATCCCTTTGCTGCCAGATAACACTGGTAAACATGAAGATAACCAGTCAAATATTATTCAGGCTAACAGATTCCATGAACCTGTGTAAACATGTAGATGAAACTTTCTTTGTTGTCATGGATAGTATCTAGTTTGATTTAAGTTAAGGACAAGTCATGTGATCATATATTTTATTCTTAAAGGGTATCTAATTCAACCCTCTTATTTTACAAATGAAGATACTGAGATCCAAAGAATGATATGCCAAGGGCCATATAGAAATAAGTCATTGAGTTGTGATCGTAACCTGATCCTCTGATTTAAAATCCAACACTTTATTTCCCCAATGCTCCCCGGTAGAGGTTTATCTTAGAGAGAATATTTTGATGCTCAAATGAAGCTTGATTTTATATGGAAGGAACCACAGACTTGAAGTGAGGATATTTAGGTTCATATTGACAATTTGTAATTGGGCAATATAAGATCTCATTTGCCTTTCTGAGCCTCAGTTGGTTCATCCATAAAATGGAGCAATACTTCTTTTATAAAACCTTACAGTATCTATTAAATGAGTCTCATCAGTTTGTAACCAGACTATCAGAGAGGCAGACAGATAAATAGATACAGACAAATAAACTGCATATATGTAAGGGAAAGAAAGAGAAAGAAAGAAATATTCATATAGCAACTACTATGTGCAGGGCAGTGTGTTAAGTGCTTAAAATTATCTCATTTGATGCTCAGAACAACCTCATGAGTTACAAGCTCTCTTTGGGAAGGACAAATATTGGAAAATCATTTCAGAATAATAACTAACATGCCTGATCTCTGGGTTAGGCAACTGTTTTAAGTTGACCTTCAAATAATAGGACTATCATGTATGACTCTAATTCTTTTTCCTTTAATAAAATTATTGATTCTTTCTTATATAACAAAATCATAACCTCTAAATTGATATTTAGATGATGTCAATAAAATACATCAGAATGTGATAGAGTATTTTACACTGGAATTTTAAAATGGGCAAAGCAAGAATTACCTTACTTTCACCCAAAAGACAGTAAAGAATCTTATGGTAGAAACTGAATAAGTTGAATCGAGCAATCAGCAAGTATTTATTAAGGACTAGACTGTGATAAGTGTGATAAGTAAAAGAGAAAACAGACTCTGATATCAAGAAGCTTATATTCTATAAGAACAGAAAGCTATACACCCAAAGCCTAAGGAAGAGTTGATCAGAAAAGGAGATGCCTTTTTTACACTGCTGGATTTAGAGTTAGATATGTGATTCCAAAGAAAGGACGTTGGAAGTCAAAGGAGATTGCCATATCTTTTAGCGTTGGTCCAATACCTATTTTTTAATACTCATGTGACTAAGGATAAGTCATGTAACCTTTTGGAGGTTCTTCTTCCATTGAGCACATTCTATATTGAAGAAACATCCCTTATGTGCCTCCCATCCCTAAATGGTATAATGGGTAGAACATGGGATAGAAAAAGAACTATGATCATCAATCCAACCTCAGTTAGGTTGGTCACACACAACGCACACACACACACACACACACACACAACCTTGTGTGACCCTGAACAAGTCACTTTACCTCTGCTTCTTTCTCCTCACCCACAAAATAGAGGTAATAACAAAATTTACCTTCCAGAGATGTTGAGAATATAATGATATTTATAAAGCACTTTGCAAATATTTAAGAGCTATGTAAATATTAGCCTTGTTATTGTTGTTGCTATTATTGTTATTAAATACTTGTAAACCTAGGGTCCTGCTTTAAAAGACAAAGGGAAAAAAGGCACTAATTGGTGTCATGGAAGAGTTATCTTGACAGTGAGATGACCATAAAGAATTGTAAGTCTCCTGGGCCTACTTCTTGTTCTCTCATTAAATATTTTCCACACATGCTCCATTTATAAAACTGCAGAGAGAAGCAGAGTAGCTGCCAGGGAGGGAGCAGAGGATGTAGATTAAAATAATTACAAGGGAGCCTTTGACAATTGATAAACCTCCAGCTTGGGTTCTTGTCTTTGTTTTGAATTTTATTATAAAATACTTGGTTTTTCTTTTCCTATGAAATGATGATATAACGCCCCCCCAAAAAACTATTAGAGTTCACTTTACATACTGATGTGCCACTTTTAGAAGGTACTTTATAACTCTGAATCAGAATGCTAATGCCAGGGGCTTTCTATGGGAAGTAATCTTTTCTATTGAGCAGAAGAATAAATAGTTGTATGAAATTCTGAATCAATACACAGAACTGAAGGGGCTACTATCAGGTATTTTAATTCCTAAATATAGGCGTGAGGCTAGAAGATATTTTCTTTCTTGTCAAATCCTAATTATAAATATTGATGGGAAACTATATCTCTTGAAGATAGGTTAGGAAGGTGATGATTTAAATTTTTTTTTTTTAGTTTGTACATTTACATCTAGCATTTGCAAATAGGCACTTGCAATCCTGTGAAGGCAGCTCAGGAGCTATGGCTGATTTCCAAAGTCAAGAACAGGAGGCTGAAGGATTGGGTCCTAATTAATTAATGTTGACTGTGCCAGGAAAGCTTAAAAAACACTAAATAATAATAGCAATGATATATATATATATATATATGTATTAAAGAATACATACATGCAGGAATGCAGGAGCTGAATAACAGATTAATCCCTCCCTTAGAGACAAGAATGGCAACTTTCCCCTTATATGTGAACAAATCAAATATCTATTCTAATATAAAATTTTGAACATGAACATTTAATGTTCTTTTTCTAAAATAAACTTAATGATGAGAAAAATAATAGCATATTTTATATAGTACTTAAAGAATTATGAAGTGCTTTAATTACTTATTTTGCTGGATATCGCTTAAATGCATAGCTAACTTTTCCACTTATAGAAGTATGCACAGAAATAGCCATATTACTCACATTTCCTACAGGGTAAAAGGTGATTTGAGGGTTATGGAGACTCACCATATATCTTTACTAATGTTTATATTCTCTAGCTGTATCTTGAAAGTTTTTATATTATCTTTCCAAATATGTCTTAAGCTTCCTATGAACAAGACTTTGTCATATGTTTTCTTTGAAACACACAGGACCCAGAATGGTGTTTTACATATACTTTCAAGTGCCCAAACATATCTTTGATATCATTGATTCAAGGGTTTCTTCCAAAAATGCAAATGGCAATTCGTTCATGCCTAACCATTCTGTGCAATTCTTGGTGATGTGCTCCCCGAAGTTCACAGTAGATAATCTAACCAAAGTGTTTAAAACCTTTCTTACTTCTTACTGACATTTCAAAGTACTCTGTAGCTAACTAAAGTTACTGCTTCCTGTCACTTCTCACCCTTAACAACTGACCAGTCCAGTTTCTCTTTTAATAATGTAATTTCTCAGTGAAGAATTTTATTAGTTATTTTTTAGCTTTCTTTACTGAATATGTAATATAGGCTACTTAATTCTACCACACCTCCATTGCTCTCCATTTCTCTCCATATACTTATTTTTAATTCTTTTGAGGCAGTTGTATTCCATGTATTCTTGCCATGTTGCAATGCTATATTAGTTTTATTAGCATTAAATTAGCAATATTAACATTAAAACAAGTAGATTTTATAGGTACAATAGGGTCAGTAGAGGAGCTTCTCATTTTCCCAAAAGCAATCCAACCCAATCTCCTCCAGTTTAATTCTTCACTCATTTATTGTCCATTACAAGATGTATTAGATAGTATTAAATGAAAATGTATTAGATATTCTTCATCAACTTTGGCTTTCCTTTGTGAATGAACAGGATAGACCCAATTTGAGTGATTACAAATTTTTCCATGGGAATTTACAAATGTTTTCAGGCTTGATGCAGACATCAAAACATCATCCCAAACAGGAGAATGGCACCATTCACAGGAAATTCTTCAGTCCCACAAACTGCTGCTTATGACTTCAATCAACTTCTTTATCTCAACTCAATGAAATCAAAGTAGCTAGCAGCTTTATTGTAATGCTGGTGAGGATATTTGGCAAGACAATTTTACCAGAAGGCTATATCCCCTGGAAGTATCCATGATCCTATCCTTTATTTCCTTGTGACATAATTTTGTTTTTTCTCAAGGTAGGACTTTTATTTTATTTAATATTTCATAATTCATTCCAGAACATTTATTGCTAAGTATTTTGTCAAAATTCAAATGCATTTAAAAATAACATGTAACAGAGTTCTTCTTTTTCATACAGTAGAATGCTAAGATGATAAACAAATAAACATAAATGCTAATGCATCATGAAAATTGTCTGCTTTTCCTGCTCCATTCTTTTCCAACATTAGCAAGAGCAACCTTCATAATTTTTGCTTGCCGTCAAAGGCCATGGTGCTTAGGGAGGACATGTGTGAGCTCTCTAGCATACATAGTAAATCTCTGGTGTTTGAAACGCTGGAGTGTGGCTGGTAGAAGCACAACCCACTGCCAGCAATGGGGATAGATGGGAGGAAAATCACCTCCAGACATCAAGGTGCTAACAAATGCTCACCAGTATGACAAAGCACGTGAGCTTCCATTATTTTAAACCAGTAGCTTTATTAAAATATTCTTTAATACACAATTTTAGGAGAAATTTCCTAACATTTTCTGAGCACTTAATTGAAAGTAAATGATATATGCAAAATTTGACAGTTATTACACTCCTTTTCCAAGCCGCAAATCAGAAGGCTTCACATTCTCTGTTTTAAAAGATGAAGAGTTTCTTAATCTTGTCCACAAGATCGGTCCCAGCATTTACCTAATGTGAAATGGGATGAGACAGGAAGAGCAGAGTTTGCTCTTCCCTTCAGCTATCCTAAAGCCTAGCTTTAGGTTTTCATTGGAAATTTAATTTTCGACTTTACTAGAAACTAGATTGCTATTAAAGATGTAGAGGACAGTAGTGAGTGCACTCAGGAACTAAACAGAATAGAATTGGAGTAAAGACTGTTCTACTGCACTGCAGCAAAAAAAAAAGGATAAATTAAGAAAATTAAAGTTCTGCTAAAATGCATACAGACAAGGAGAAATATCTGGAGGTATTAAAGAGATGTTCTTTTCACATAACTCATTCAAAAGGTTACAATTACCATAGATATTTTAGCTACACCACATATTATAATTGATAAAAGTGTATAGTAAATTCTCTTCATAAAAGGGCTGCATTTTCATGTAGTCGTAACAAACCTATATGCTGGATGAAAGGAAGTCACTGCCCCCAATGACGTATGGAGTAGTTTTCAGGGTTACATAGGATTTTTGCATCAAATTTGTGTAAGGCTTATTAGCTTGGGAAAGAATCAATTTTGTAACAGGGCATAGGCAATTCCCTATATTTTACTTTGTATAAAATATATTATGGAAATATGAGCATTTTTCTCTTCTCACCTGTCACTTCAGTAAGCAGCTAATTTAACCCTTTCAGTGTCCTAATACACACCAACTCCCCAATTAAGGAAACACAAAAATGGCCACTGGGATGAACTGACAATAAATATTATACAACAAAGTAGAACAAATAAAAACACTTTCATGAGGCATGACCTTAGTGTTTCATACAGAAAAATCAATATAAGAGAAAATTTTGTTTACAAACATTAAAATCCATGTGAATTAGAAACATATTTTTGATAATAACCAACTGAATCCTGGAAGATGAAATCCTGTCAGGAAATCAAATCAGATAACCTATTTGGGCTTTTCACATTTAGCTCTATCTTGAAAAACATACATACCCCCTGAACAGTAATGCATATATAAAATGTAGTCCATGAAGATCCTTTCTTAATACATGTGTGGAAAACCTTCAAAATCAAAACTTCTTAAAATACACTGGTTATTAATTGGTCTAATCTTAGAACAATTCCTCTACAATGCCAATCAAAATAAATCTCTTTGATCAGAATATGTGGAAGAGGGTTCAATGATCTGCCCCCAAAACAAACATCTGTCGGTTTATTACTGGAATCATTTGGTATTTATTACAAGAATAATGTCACTAGTAAAGAATAGCCAACACTGGTTATAAAAATAAATGTCTTGGTTTTCTTGATGTTTCATTCCAGTGAATGTCTAGTGTTTGCCTCTACACTTATATATGTAAGGATAAGTTTAGTGTTTTGACTTAAATCTAAATAATTGGTCACCAGGGATGATTTCCAAATAACAAAATACCCAAGTCAGCTGGGAATTATGGAGATATTAATTAATATAGAGAGAAGGAATTAAGGAAAAGAGAAAGAGAGAGACAGAGAGAGAGAGACAGAGAGACAGACAGACAGAGACAGAGACAGACAGAGAGAGACAGAGATAGACAGAGAATTAATTTAAACTGTTCTGGGTCAGGCTGAGCCAGGCAGTAGTTAAAAGCCTTAGCCAAAGTGGCCTTTCTGAGTCTAAAGGAAAGGGAGTCAGCCTTATCACTCACCAGGAGATCATCTCCAAGGAAGTTCCAATCCTCCACTGAACTCAATCTCCTGAACTGAGTTCCAATTCCAATCCAAACTGAATTGCCTGAACTGACTTCCCCCCCACTCCTTTTAAAGATATTTTCTCTTTTATCACCTTCCCTAAATTTTCGCTTCTACCAATCACAGTAGACGCTTTTTTCCAGGACTGCCCATTCTTAGTTCTCACCACTCTTTAGTTCTCACATTCTCTGATTACATTATATCTTCTGAGGTACTTCACACTTCTTTGTTATGCTCACTTTTTTGTGAGTTACTTGACCTTTTTGTGATTAATTTAACCTTTACAGGTACTTAACACCTTTTTGTATTATATTTAAAAATAGACTTAGCTTAAAGTTCTAGCTTCACTATAAGGTATGGGTTAAGTACCTTCATTGTTCAATCAGGAGTTTACAACTTTATCTTCCCCTAAAGTATGTCTAATTAGGGTGGAGTAATTTTAAAAGTTCCCAATACATCCTGATTCTTGTTAGACCAAATATCTCCATTGTTATAATAAGGAAATAGCTAAATCAAATCTTCTAAAGTACAGTCTAAGTAGTTTTTAAGATTCACATATAGCAGTGGGAGACCATTTTCCCATGACAGTATTCTATTCCACTGACATTACTGCCTAATCAGAGGAATCAAGTCATCTGACATTTTGTTAGTTGTTTTGTTCAGGGAACTAATACAAGATCATTTATGTGGGTTATCACTCATATATCATAGGGAGTTCTGTGTTTTAATGTCATTTACAATGTGTCATCACTGTGGAGGGTTAAGGTGGAGTAACCCTGCCATTAGAAATAGTCTAAAAAAAGAGACCTACCTAAAGGGAATTGGTATGTGCTTACTTTCTAAGGAGAAACTTAAAATGAAAAGCTAAAATTGGCACACTAAACATTAGATATGAGAGTTCAAATAACAGAAACAGATAAAAATACCCAGCAGGTTTCCTTTAGAAAGGATGCTAATTACAAATTAAAGTTTCATATTTTAAGTATTTCCCTCCCACAAAAAGATAGGATTAAAAAGAGTATAGCTAAGTTTTTTTTTAATTTTATTTAGTCAATTTAAAACATTATTCCTTGGTTACAAGAATCATATTCTATCCCTCCCTCCCCTACCCCTACCCTTCCAATAGCCCACATGCAATTCCACTGGGTATTACATGTGTCCTTGATCAGAACCTATATCTATTATTGTTGATGTTTGCACTGGGATGTTCATTTACAGTCTACATTCCCAATCATGTCCCCCTCAACCCATGTAGTCAAGCAGTTGTTTTTCTTTGGTGTTTCTACTCCCACAGTTTTTCTCCTGAATGTGGATAGTGTTCTTTCTCATAAATCCCTCTTGGTTGTTCATGATCACTGCATTGCCACTAATGGAGATGTCCATTACTTTTGATTGCACCACAGTGTATGAGTCTCTGTGTACAATGTTCTCCTGGTTCTGCTCCTTTCACTCTGTATCAGTTCCTAGAGGTCATTCCAGTTCCCATGGAATTCCTCCACTTTATTATTCCTCTGAGAACAATAGTATTCCATCACCAACATATACCACAATTTGTTCAACCATTCTCCAATTGGAGGGCATCCCCTCATTTTCCAATTTTTTGCCACCACAGAATATTCTTGTACAGATCTATAGCTCATTTTACTAATATAATACTCAAACAATTCTACTATTTTTAAACACATCAATCTCTGAAATGTAGGAAATCTATGATAAATGAGACTAACTCCATCACTTAGAAAGAATTTATAACTTTATATTTTTGAAAGATAGTCCCTAAAAATACAGTGTTTCCTGTACTCACAGTTCCAGATTAGTAACATTATAAATTAAAGGTGAAAGTTATCCATATATAAACAAGGCCTCTTTCCATTGATTCTACTCTCATCTAAACTTTTGGATAATCCAGACTTCAGATTTGTGACAAGGAAATCACTTTAAAAGACTGATATATATTAATTTAAGGTCGCCAAGGAATCAGCTATGTAATTCCTAAATGAAAACTTAAGTCAGCCGTCAATCTTTTATGGAGTTTAATTACAATAGGAGGAAGTAATTAGAGAGAGAGAGAGAGAAAGGGGAGAGAAGGAAATAGGGCTTAAATACCCCTTTTGTTTAGGCTGGGCCAAAAGGCCCAAGCCCTTAGATAGCTGGGGCAAAGAAAAGAGATCAGTCCCTATTACTCACGTGACCAAAATGGAGAAACAGTCTCAGAGGCCCCCACTTTCAGCTTCCTTCAGAGCAAGCTTCTCAGAGCACACCGCAACCACTCCGGCCAACTCCTCAACCCTCCCCCCGAGTCTTCAGACCCCCCTGATTTTTAAGAAAACCATCCAAGTTGCCTCCCCTCAGTTCTCACATCTACCAATCACTGTCCATCAATTTCCCTGTGCCAATGGAGGCTCTAGCTTAACCCAGGACCGCCCAGAGGCTTTGCACATGTCTGTTGAAGGTCATATTTTCAAATAATTAAATCTTTGATCCTTTGCTACAGCCCTTTCTAAATCCTGTTAACCTGAGTAGGGTAGAGATTGAAATAATTAAATTTTGATCTAGGCTGCAGCCCTTACTCAATCCTGTTAGGACTGAATAGGGTGGAGATTGATTCCAAGTATCTCCATTGTATCAATTCTAAAATCAATCATGACTCAAAGAAATTCCTGTTCTATGCTTAAGCATAGGTCAAAGCCCTTTCCATTGTTCAGCAAAAGGTTTCTGTCCTAAAGTAATCTTAAGAAGGGAAGGAGAAGGAACCTCCCATGCCAATGGGATTCACATTCCAATAGTCAAGACTCACTATCAATAGGAAATTTTTCAAGTATGAAATTTCCCAATGGTGAAATTTCCAACATTTATAAGTCTAAGAAATTTTGAGGTTTACAGATTTTACAAGGTAACCTTTTGTTTATCAAGTAAAAAGAGGATGTTCGAGTCCATGATGCATGGTAGCACTGGAGAAAATGCATCAAACATTTATAGGACTGCTACAATACCATTTTTCTTATTATTTCTTCCTCCTTCTTCTCAAATGTATAACCCACCATTTTTTTTTAGTTCCTCTGGCCACAAAGCTGTAAAGTTATATCAGGCTTTTCCCACTTATTTCTTTCTAATCACTGAAATTAGATGCCAGGACCTGTTTTTTTGGGAGGTGGAGGAGGCATGAGCTCTGTATCTGAGATGATACTTGCATGTTTATCCTTGAGAAGCTGTCATACATCCATCTATGAACTCAAAGAGGATTTCCTTGGTGACTGGGTTGGAAATGCTGTTACATATAGCCATGGCAGTGTTATAAGTATTTGGAAAGCTTTTGTCTGTTCTCTATTTCATGAAGACCCAACTGTTGTTCTCAAATTTGCATTCTATAATTTTATTGTCATATTGTTTTAGTTCTTTTGTCACCTTAATTTGTGTAAATGGTCTTTCATAACCTCTAACATAAAGAAGGCCAGCATTCTGGGGAAGCAGTCTTCTCTCCCCATTCTGGTAATTTTGAGGTGAAAATCTACAGAATTCAGACTGGGAGGTTTCCATTTCAAAATATCATCACACTGGCCAGGTTTGTATTTTCCTGTATAGGATCAAAAATAAGTCCATCTACTTCATGACTGACTTCTCTAGAAAAATGTCCTTCAAGAAACTTTCTTGAAGTAGAGATGTCAAAAAATGACTTGTTCCTAACACTAAAGGGTTCCTGTGTTTTGTCAATGAGACCATTCTTCATTTTTTCATGTTGAGGGCTTATTATTTCTTTTTCAATACACTGCAATCAAGTATTGAAATCACAATTTCCAACTGGCTGTCCATTAGATATAATTATGTCATATATCAAGTACCAAGGAACGACCTGTCCATTTACTTTGTCAACAATCATTTCCCCATCCAAAAGAGCATTTGACAAATGAATGCAAAGATCCTTATGGAATTGGAATTCCAAATTTAACATATGAAAAACTGAGTTGTCTCTATCTCTCATAAAAACTTCATTTGTGCCATCAATCAACATCATGCACCGAGTACCATCTGCTTTCCAGCTTACTTTACATGGATTCTGCTCTAGAAATTTTATATTTTGCTTGTCCATGGAAACTGGCTGTGCTCCAGGGAATCCAGAACCTTCCCAGCCACAGAAATGATGACATTTTTGCTGTATTTATCCTAACTTTAGTTGAGTTGTTACTTGGGTTACGCCTTTAACTATCACACCTTCCAAGAAAATAGTGCCCAGTTTTAAACGTTCTTTTCTTCCTTTGACAAAGGAAGTACTTGATCCAGGCTCTGATTCTTTTTCCCCTTCTTCTTCCTCATCCTCCTCTTCTTCAAAACACCACTCTGGTAATAAAGGTGGGTGAGGTGCTTCTTCTACATCCCCGTAACATCAAAAAAGTTCTTTCAAATAATCACTTTTATAGATTCCTGGTGGCCTGGCTTAGGCAAAAGTAGCAACTGCTGCTTCAATACTCCAATCTATCTTCTCAACCAAGAAGGTACATATGAGGAAATCAGTTCTATTAAAACCATGAGAACAATGAACACCTATGAGTTCAGAAGGATACTTCTTATTAAAATGTTCACATAGATGGATAAATGTATCTATGTTCTCAGCTGTAGGGCATTCCCCGTGGCCTTTACACTGAAGCTTTATATACTTGATCCCTTCTTTTTCAATATCATTTCTGTCATAAAGCCTCATAGTATTTGTCAAATCCACCAACATTCCCATTTTAACCTTTAGGCTCTTCACATAGTAGCATACTGGGATGGAACCTATTCTCTTCAGCAACTTGATTATCATATCTTGGTCCTAACATAGTCTTCAGAGGTAAGAATTTTCCTGCCACAGGCTGGCCTTGGCCTGGGAAGTGCAGCCACCGTGGTGGGATCTTGTTGTCCAACATGGTCTGGGGCGCGAGGAAGGTGGGGGGGGGCGGGGCCGCTGAACCCCACCCCCACCCTGGATCCTCCTCCACCTGTGAGATGGAAATGGCATAGGTCCCAGACCTAGCCTGCCTCAGCCACTGCTGTAAGAGATGCTGCTCTGAGGGCTGCCACCACCATAGCTGCCTCCTCAGCCCAACCTCCAGTGGCTTCTTGGTGCCAGTTTCATTCAGAAAGCCAAGGCAGGACTTTTATAGTCCTTTTTGTCCCTTCCCATCTTCACAGGGGCTAATCACAGCTTCCAAATTGCCTAGCACTGCTCAGGGGGCAGTGAAGGTATCAACTTTTATGGTAGGATTCACAAGATTTTGCTTGAGTTATCACCTACTTTAGCAAATGACTTGTGAACACTCTTACTTAGTATTAAGTAGGCGGGCTTTGAGCTCTGGAGTTATCACTCATTTTAGCAAGTGACTTGTGTTCTTCAACTAAGTGACTTGTGAATTCTCTTACTTGATGGCTAACAAAGTGTTAACTCAAAATAGACAAAGAGAATAAAGAATTCCCTTTCACATAATGGAGTATAGTCTTCTAAGCTTTCAGAAAAAAATAGTCATATTATGGTGTCCTGTTTGTCTAGAGTACTAAGGGTGTATTGAAGATCCTTATGGAAGTGTTCATAGTTGATAATGAAAACAAAAAAACAAAACCTACCTGCTTTGGTATCATAATAGTGCTCTCAAAACCACTTCTTATAACAAGCTGTCTTTTTAGTGCTACATGTGTACCAAAGCAGATTTATTCTCTCATCTGATTTATACACTTGACTTAGTGACTAGAGAGCTTGGAGCCAAGAAAAAAAAATAAAACAGCTTGACTGCCCCTGGCATATTTCTGTGTGACTTTTGGCAAGTCACTTAACCTTACAGTGCCCACAAACAACTCTTTGAGACTAAATAACAGGAAGATTATAGATCTGTATTTCTATAGGTAGTTTTCTGATTCAGGCATTCTCTACCAACCTCTATCCCATTCCTATTATCTGATATTTTTGGTAAAACTAAGGTGTATGATAGGATATAATTTATCCATGTCTTTTGGAAACCACAGTGGAAATTCAGTATAACACATTTTTTTTCTGACTAGAATTTTGTTTAAGTTGTCCTTTTCTTGAATGCCATCCACGGGGTTAGTTAAATGTCAGAGGGACCATAATCAGGATAGTTTACTATGGAGATGATTTTCCCCCAACAAAGTTTGATGGTTGCTTTATACAAGGATCCTACTATAATTAATGCTAATTTGGAATTAAACTAATATTCATAATAGAAAAATCTAATTTAATGTCAAGAGAACTGAATTCTAGTTCTGACTCCTTACTAGCAAGTTATATGATTTTTGGTAATGTGGAAAGGAATCTAGACTAACAGTTGGTGGGGGAAGGGGCAACTGGAAGTGGCAGTTGGGTCTTGTGACTTGCACTTCCTTCCTGCCAGGGTGGGACTTCCTTCCTGGTGTTGGAGGAGAGAGGAACTTATTTAGCCCAGTCTGGAGTGGCATGCTCTTCTTGGTTCAGCACGAAGACACAGGCTTCTGAAAGTTAGAACTGTTCTTGTTTGCTTTCTGTCTACTGCTAAGATTCTGAAATTAGACAAAGAAGAACTGATATAGAGTAGACAGGAGTAGGAGAACCCTCCTCCAGTCTCAGGGCCTGGACTCAACTCTGAAGCTAAGGAAAAACTCCAATCCCAACTGGTTATTAAATTTTATATTATTTGAATTCACAGTCAGATAAGTGGACTATCTTTTCTGGTCATAGAGGGAGCTGAACTTCAGTTCAGTCATTCCAGGACAAACAGTCCTTATTAGACCCCTGCTGCTTCCTCTCAGCAGGGGGCATCCCTCTCCTTTGCTTCACCGAGCAATATTCCTTCTCTCCCCTCAACTCCACCCATCCAAACCTCCCATTATCCCTCATTTTCCAATCCTCAATTTCCTTTCCCAATAAATATTATAGTAAGTCACTTTTTTACCTTGGATCATGTGTTTTATTGACTTTAAGAATAGGGTATTATAGTCATCTTTAATTTTTCTCCTAAAACATGATGGTCACAATTTCCTAACTTAGTTAATAAAAGAAATAAGTTGCTAATTTTTTTGAATATCAGTTTACTAGCTCATTTCCAAAGCCTCAAGCATTTATTAATCACCTATTTTGTGGCAAGGCAGGTGCTAGGGATACAAAGACAAATGAAACAATTTCTGCCCTCAAGTAGCTTATATTCTTATGAGATCATCATCATCATTTCATCTTCTATGTATTTTCTCCAAATCTGGGCCTTCTTCTCTTAGCTATACTTCCTTTTTTGGTCATCTCTGCTTCTATGAGATAGATTTTTATCTCTGGGCACACAATTTGCAAATCTATTTATCTAACCTGTTGTTCTCTCTCCTACTCTCTTGCTTCACTTCTTCAAAAGTGATTGTTGGTTATCTCTGCATAGACACCCTAACAGCTTCTCAATAAATCCTAAAATTCAACAAGTTCAAAATGTATTTCCCTCTCCTTCCCTTAGACTCTGTTGATGCCACCACCACCACAACTCCCAACTATTGTCTCCAATTTCGAGAACATCTTTGACTCTTCTTCATCCTGTACACCCAGACAGTGACCAGTCCTTTAGCTTCTATTCCAACAACATTGCTGGATTTCTGTCTCCCTACTTTTACATGCATTGTTAAACATCCTAGTTCATGTTCTCATCACTCTTTTTTGAACTAGCCTACCTTGCAAACTAATACCTCTGCATCTGATCTCTTCTCAAATCTGTTCCTTACATCAATGCCAGAATTACTCTTCTTAATAAATAATTCTGACCATTTAATTCCACTGCTCAAAAGACCTTCAAGGTTTCCTGATCCCTGTTAGATAAAAAAGAATTTCCTGTGTGGTATAATTAGTTTCAGAACTAGCAAGACCTGCATCTGAGGTCTGCTTCTGACATGCTGGCTATGTGACTCTGGCCAAAATCATTTCACCTTTATCTTTTCTGGCAGAATGTAAGCTTCTTGAAGGCAGGAATCATTTTTTACTTTTATTGCATTAGTATCTCCAATTTTTACCACAGAAGGGCTTAATTATGCTGATTGATTTATTGATTGACTAATTGATATATTCTCCTTGAGGGCAGGGACTTTTCATTTTTGTAGCATAGCAATCTGCTTTTAGGAAGTATTTAATAAATGCTTGTTGAATTGTGGGGGAAGGAGACTGGAAATAAGTGCTTCTGATGATGAAAGTTCCATATTAACATGTGCTTCATATCTCCCCAAATCATGTTGCAGATAATTAACAAAAGACTATTTTCTACCACGTCGAAGTCCTCTGATCACTCTTTTCAGATTGTTGCACTCTGGAGAGAAAACAAATGACAGGGTAGTGTATTAAAATTTTAATCCTGTTATCAATGAAGTATCTGTGATAAAGCTTTTCTCTCAAAGCTTTGTTTTTCACTCTCCAAGCCTGATAAATGTGCCCTTTAGAGAGATGCATCTCACTACAGTGGTTTATGATCTCTTCTCTGAAATCTGTGGGATAAATCTAACACCTGTGACTGATAGGCTAACATAGGAGAGCAAATTCCTCTGACCTTCACAACCCACTGACAGGTGTATTTTTCTTGGAGTTATAGGTGTGATTGGGTAGGACATGAGATAGGGGAGAGGAAGAGGGTGAAAATCAATGGTAGCTTCTCTCTCCAAAGAGTTCTCTCTTTTGAATTTTTAAGTCCCATTTCCCTCTAAAGAAGAACAGGGATAGAGTGTAGGGAAAGAGAATAAGAAGAGTAATACCACTACTGATCACTGTAACTTGTTGTACATCAGACAATCATTTGACTTTCCCCTCTTTCACCCATAGCTATGGTGGGGCCAGGGTAGAAATGTACAAGATGACAGTTCTCAGGTGCCCAGGAAGCTTTGGATGATGATATAACCACTGAATTCTTTCAGCATGAAATTTCATTGATATTTGGAACCTCCATACTAAGTATACTAAGTAGTAGTATCCCAGGAGCCTGAAAAAGTTAAGGCAGCTTGCAGGAGGTACCTCATTTGCAAACAAGAAATAGCTTGGGCCCTGGGAGAAACAGGCTCATTAAGTTTTAAATAGCACATCAAAAGGTTATAAATGAATTGTAGTCACTTTGTACCCTGTATCACCAGCTGCCCCACCTCCACTCCCACCCCTAATTAAACTGGGAAGCTGACTCTTAAAATCCATCTCACAGAGTCCAAAAAATTTAGTAGGGTCTGTTTATTCAGGTATCCTGTTGGAGGTTGCGTAATGTTCCCTATCTTTTGGACACAAGGCCATTGAAGTCTGCTTATTCTCCTTCATGGATTTAGGCAGGGAGTATTCATGGATTTTTTTTCAACAACTTCTTGAGCCTCAACCTCTCACCACCAGAAATGCATTGTGGACTGCCATTCTCCATTTGCTCTTGAGGTAGTAAAAGATAAAAGTGGACATGGATACACATTCAGCATGGTGAACCTTTGGGTTACATCAGGTCTTCCTGCTAATATAAACCTATCTCTCGTCTCTTTCCTTTCCCTCATTAACATTTAATAGCTTTTGACAATAGAAATAGAAAGAAGTTTGGTTCCTAGACTCCATGAATCTCCTTTTACAGGTAAGGACACAAAACCCAAGAGAGGTGTTGGGATTATGTCAAGGTAGCATAGCAAAAAAGCACTGCTTTCCAGAATCCCAGTTTACTGCTTTCTCCATTATATCAAGCACCATTTTTATAGATGTATACACAAGATTTTAGAGTTAGATAGGAACTGAAAGACTATTTAGTGAAATCTCTCCTGATGTAGTTGAGGAAACTGAAACCAGGAGCCATTAAGATACTCACCTAAGGTCATACAATTAGCAAATGTCAAGTTGGGATTTAAAAATCTTCTGACTCCAAATGTTATGCTCTTTTCTGTATAGAAGGACTGCTGGATGCTCCCTTGCAGTCTAAAATAAAGAAGCTCCTGGGAAACAAATTTCCAAATCATTTACTTCCAGCAAAAGTAAGTCCTGAAGGAATAATCAAAAAACCCCTTTTCTTGCTGGAGGGGAGTTGGAGAAGGGTTGAATATCAACATTCCCCAGGCATTCTGTATCTCCTCAAAATATGAAGCATTATTTTGGTCAGCACACCAAGTCCAAGCCTCCACTATGCTCTAGTCCTGTTAGACCCAACTAAGAATCCATCAGATATGACTAATTTGGGATCCCAAATTCAACAGGGGTGCCATGATCTGCATGTTGTGTGCACCCTCCCCAGTTGGCCTTCTTAATGTTAATATTTTCCTCACTAAAACTGGTTTGTTTAATTTTCTCCTGATTCAATCTCATGGAGCTCTGACTCCTTGCATTGTAAC
Source organism: Monodelphis domestica (assembly GCF_027887165.1). Taxonomy (NCBI): domain Eukaryota; kingdom Metazoa; phylum Chordata; class Mammalia; order Didelphimorphia; family Didelphidae; genus Monodelphis; species Monodelphis domestica. Next base: position 621,796,173 of record NC_077227.1, read on the forward strand.
TTGGAATCCTAAATCTCAAACTGTTAGGAGACAAACACAGGGTGACCTTTTGATAGCATCTTAAGTTTTGTTGACAAATAAGCCTTTATTCTGCTTCATTGGTAGCCATTTTGCCCCCTCTAAATTCCTAATACTGATAAGAGCCTTGGGAATTGAGGATGTAAATACCATTATCCTCATCCAACCAATCAACAATCATTTTTGAGCACCTACATTCCAGGCAAGGAATATTCTCCCTTCTTATCTTCACTGACTAGTTCCCCTGGTTTCTTTTCTGAACTCATTGAAAATCCCATCTTATATAAGAAATCTTTCTCAGTCTTTCATCTTAGTGCCTTCTCTTTGAGATTACCCCAAATTTATCCTATATTCATCCATTTGTACATTGTTGTTTATATGTTTTCTCCCTCCATTAGGCTGTGAATTCCTTGAGAACATTTACTGTTTTTTTTGTTATTATTTTCTGCTTTATTTTCTTTGTTTTCATTTCTTCTTTTACTTTCTTTGTATCCCTAGTGCTTAGCACAATCCCTGGTACATAAGAGGTTCTTATAAAATGTTAGTTGACTCCCAGGAGGATGGATAAAAATGGGGAGATACTTGAGGCAAGAAGAATAATGAGAAGACTATCCCAGAGCATGTTCAAGGAGTCTAGGCATATATGAATTGTCAAGTTTAAAAGTCTTAGGAATATTTGAAAAATGGACACTTCAGTCTCCTGTCCTTTACTCCCTCATCACTGAGGTTCATTGAGCAGCAGCAAGAGTTAAAAGGGGAATGATGCTGAGAACAAGCAGTTCTAGAGGGGATGGAGCAGGTAATTAAGAGAGTCCCAAGGAATAGACATTGTCTAATTTCTTTAACTAGTTCCTAATATTGTCTCTCCTGATTTTATTCTGATTCATTCAACTGTATCAGATAGCCTCTTGATAACAAAACAACACATTTAGGTACTATATCCCAATCTCTCTTGCACTGGGAGTATAAGAAAGAGATCTGGTCACCAGAGAAAAAGGCACCCAGCTCAGTTAGTAGAATCGAGGTTTAAAGTCAGAGAGAGACTAACAGCAAGGTTACTGATCTGAAGGAGTAAGCTCCTGCTTATAGCCACCCCCTGCCCCTAAACAGGATTATTGTCTTCAGGGTCTTCAGCATGGATCAACTGAAATTTGGGGACTCTGAGGTCCTAGCTATGAAAGTTAAAGAGAAGCAGAAGCAGTGACTTTGTGAAGATTATTGGACATGATAGCCTAAAGCCAGCATTGCAAAAGATTCCAGAATACTTCTATCCCCTCACCTGAATGTTTAGCCCACCTTGCCAGCATTTCCCACACTTAATTGTGTTCTAGGAATTATGTATAACCTAACTTCAGTTCTTAGCAGCTTGCTGCATTGTCCCAGAATCGTGGGCTGAGTTTGTAATTTATGCTTGAATTCTTATGAAAATGCCACAGCCTGGCTATAAGATGCTAGAATAGATACCAAGGGAGCTAACTTGAATCTCCTGGAAGAAATATAATCATCTCTCATCATTTCTAACTCCTTCCTTGCCACCTCTAAACCATAGGCACAAAGGGAGGCAGGGGGTAGAGGGAAGAGGTAATTAAAAGGGAAAAAAAAACACTCAAAATTGTTTTTTAAATTAACTAGAGAAGAGGTGATGCCTGTAAATGGCCAATGGCTGGGAAATAAAGTCTAGAGCTCTATGCTGACCCTGCCCCTTTCATCTAGGACAGAGATTCCTAACCTTTTCTGTATCACAGAATCCTTTGACTGTCTTGTGAAACCTATGTATTCCCTTCTCAGAATAATGTTTTTAAATGCATAATATTAGAAAAGAAACTAATTATTTTGAAATAAAATTAAGAAAAGACTCTTTTAAAAGTATAGACTCTTTGAAGGGGATCAATGGATTGTACGCTAGTAAAGAACTCCAGATTTAAGGTGTATCACAGGCCCCCTATATCCTCAATAATCCAATCCAATTCATCTCTTTCATATTATAAGAGCCTATACTGTAATCCTCCCAATTTCCCATATCCCAATTTCCTTCCCTGGACCTTGAACCTCAATGCCCCATGTCTGACTTCTGTAGTGTTTCCTCTGTACCATCTGCCATAAGGAGGAGAGGTCATGTAGGCCTTTGTTCTGTTAGATAAAGAGTGGGTTGGGGAGAGAAAAGGTTAAATACATCATCTCCTTGGAGGGGGGTGGACTTCCAAGACCTTTTCTATCCCTCTCAATGGATGGGGAAGAGCATCAAGCTGCTAAGATCTTCTACTGGATTTTATGTCACTTCATGTACTGCTTACTTTAACTATTGGACACTTGCAGTATCAGTCCAGAAATGTCCTCTTCTTGCCTCTCCCCTCTCCTACAAAAGCCTAAGGGAGTATTTCTTCCCCCTTTTCAGTCCCACTCAAAAGTTGAGCCTAAACTAAAAGTAATTGATATCAACCCAAATTCTGAACCTAGCCAGAGGTCTAAGGAGTCCCAAGCTTTAATCCTGATTCCAATAAGTGATTATGAAAGGAGGAGGCCTCATTCATATCAAGAATGTTATGCAGAGAGTAGGAAGCTCCCCTAGTGTAGTTTCCTTTCATCTGAACCAGGCCGGACCAAAGATAAATCCTCTACCTTTCTTTAATCCCAAGGGATGACAAACCTAGGATACTAACACATATTGACATGCCTCTTTGAGAGAGGCATGATTCTCCATTATCTACCCCATTAGTGAAAAAAAGATGACAACATACTATATATTATATTATATATAATGTAATATTTAAGTATAAAATACATACAATAGAAATTTAAAAGGAGAGGAAAATTAAATGTTAGACATTTTGAGAGCATTGCTTATTAATTATAAAATCGTCTTTTTTCTTTCTAAATTAAAAAGTTATTAGTAGTACTTTTGCAGTGTTCCAAGACTTGATTCAATCAGGACTATGTCATCTACCAAAAAAAATACCTGTAGGTACTTATCATCCAAAGAGGAACCCTTATCAATTAGGCCTCTGAGCTACATCTCGTCTATCTCTATGGTGAATTTTTATCATTTTAATTTTTAGCAGGCATCCATCTTCCTGGTTTATGCCTTCAATGATTTTTATGATCATTCTTTGAATAGGGCTATTTCAGTATCTCTCAAGAAAACATTAAATGCCTTTATATATGAATGGGATTCAAGTTGTTGGAAAAGAGCCTTTAAGGCAGTATTTTGCTCTGCCTAATCAAATGTTTTTGCATAATTAACAACAAGCACAGTGTTATTTTAATGTCTCCATGTCTTTCTTATAAAAACGATCTATAGCCACTCATATGGCCTGACCATTCATACAAGAAAGACCAAGCAGATGAGGAATTTCTGTTGCCCAGATTATGATGTGCATTTGGATGGAAAAAATCTCTAGATCATAACTATTATTATGTAGATCTGAGAAAAACATTACAGAAACGCATTATTTGAACAAGAAGGAAAAAAGTGGGCTAGATTGCCTTTGGGAAACTACAAAGCTTCTTTAATAAACCCAAGGTTCCCATGGAAACAAAGGTCCATGTTTTTAATACCAGAATCCTACTAATGTTACTATATGGCAGTGAGATATGAAAAACTGACTGTCTCAGAAGAGTAGAAAATTAATATTTCACAGATAGTATAGTAGGTAAGGGTATGCCTCCTACAACATAACCAATGTGAGGCTTTCACAAAGAAAGGGAGTAAATCATGTCATCAGGAAAATGCCTTCTAGAAAGAGAAGATAATCTGGTAAAGGGTGGCAGTTGAACAACAATAGTGCCAGTAGCTTCACAGTATCTAGCTCATTAAGTAAATATATATATATATATATATATAGTAGTCTCTCAGTGATCGAGAATGACTGTTGTCTTTGTGCATTATCATCTATTGATGTACCCTCATGTGGCTTTGAAGTCCAAAGGCTGAGGCGCAGAGTTTGTGGCACATGGGGCATGGGACGCCAGTTGTCACGGGAGGTGCGGTTGTGGCCTGGTGTCGGCGTTCACGCGCAGCGACAAGACGTCCACGTCGCTCATCTTCAAAGGTGGTGGCGGCATGGTTAATGTAGGTTCGCCAGCTGCTTCTGTCAGAGGCAGCGAGTTCTAGTTGCTTTGGTGTAATGCCAGCCCACTTCAAGTTGGACTTTAGCTGATCCTTGAATCTTTTCTTTGGTCGGCCTTGTTTCCTGAGTCCAGCTGACAGTCACCATAGAATACCTGTCTTGGTATTCGCTGTGGGTCCATGCAGATGACATGTCCAGACCATCGTAGCTGGGGTTTGAGGACCAGGACTTCGATGCTGGTGGAGTTGGCTCTGTCGAGGACTTCCTGATTGGTGATTCGGTCCTGCCATTGGATTCTCATGATTGACCGGAGGGAGCGTTGGTGGAATTGCTCCAGCTGTTTCATGTGCTTCCAGTACAGTGTCCATGTCTCACAACCATACAGGAGCGAGCTGAGGACCACTGCATTATAAACTTTGAGCTTCGTTGCAGTGCTTACACCCCTGTGTTGGAGGACTTTGCAGCACAGCTGCCCAAGTGCCTGGCTGGCCTTTTGGATCTTGGCATTAATCTCGTGATCTAGGGACCCGTCGTTGGCGATGGTGCTGCCCAGGTACTTGAAAGTGTTGACATTAGAAAGCTGCGTGCCATCGATTGTAATGCACAACTGGTTAGTTGGCCTCCCTGGTGTGGGTTGGAACAGCACCTCTGTTTTGCTGAGGCTGATAGTCAGGCCAAACAGTTTTGTTGCGGTGGAGAACCTGTCCACCATGGTTTGGAGATTATTTTCTTGGTGGGCCATGAGAGCACAGTCATCTGCAAAGAGAGCTTCCAGGATGAGTCTCTCTGTTGTCTTTGTTTTTGCAGTCAGGCGGCGAAGGTCGAATAGTGAGCCATCCAGTCGGTATTCGATGTAGACAGCTAGGTCTAGATCCATCACAGCATGTCATAATACTTGGGTGAAAAATAGGTTGAATAGTACTGAAGCAAGGACACAGCCTTGTTTCATGCCATTGGAGATGTTGAAGCGATGGGAAGTCTCTCCACCAGATAGGACTTCCACTGTCATGTCGACATGAAAAAGTTGGATCAGTTTGACAAATTTTGCTGGGCAACCGAGCTTCCTAAGGATCACCCACAATGCATCCCTGTTCCCTGTGTCGAACGCCTTTCTCAGGTCTATGAAGACAATGTAGAGACTCAGGTTCTGCTCAAGGCATTTTTCCTGCATTTGCCTCACCATGAAGACCATGTTGATGGTGCTGCGATCTGGTCCGAAGCCACATTGTGATTCAGGCAGGTTCTGCTCAGAAACAGATGACAGGAGTCTGTTGAGTATAACACGGGCAAGGATCTTTCCGGCAGTGGAGAGTAATGAGGTGTCTCTATATTTGTCACAGGCTGCTCGTGAGCCTTTGTTCTTGTATAGGGCTATGATGGAGGCATCTCTGAGTTCTGGGGGCATGTCTTCCTCTTCCCATATGCTGGTCAGCACTATGTGGAATGCCTGGAGTGCCTTTCCATTTAAGGCCTTGTACACCTCGGTTGGGATCCCGTCTTTACCGGGTGCCTTGCCTGCACTCATTTGTTTGATGGCTTTTTGGACTTCCTGTATGGAAAGGCATGGACAAGAGCTATCTAGATTAAAAAAAGTATGGAATGGTTGAAACTGCATTATCAAAGGGAACTTCCAAATTTGTGAGGTTCCAGATCTACTTTATAATGTGTCTATTAAGTGAGAACAATGGAATTGAATGCATTTTATCATTTTAAAAAGTTCTTTGCATAAGAGTGATAAAGTTCCGATTTCAAGTTCAATTTATTTTGGTATTTGGTTGCAGAGACTTTCATAACTGGAAGAGGTACTGAACAAAGATGTCGGTTAGTCAATAAGTATTTAGTAATCATTTGTTATGTGCCAAACCCTGTATAAAGTGCTAGGGTTACAAAGAAAGGCAATCCAAGGAAGACTGGACAGAGTCAAGAGCAGGCTGTTGCATTTTCTGTTTGGAGGAGTCGGTGTGATAAGTTTTCTGTATTTCTCCTGGTTAATATGCAATTTTGTTTTTTACCTCAATGTGCATTCTTTGTTGCTATTATTATACATTTTATCATATTTTCCATCATTTAATATTTGCTTTCTCTTCTCACCCAGTCCTGCTCCCAATCCAAAATGAAATACTAATAATTTCTTACTAATAGAAGTAACATCTCTGACTTTCTCTTCTATGTGCTTATGTTATTATTAATATCTTCAATCTTTGATTTCTTTGCATAAATCATTTAAAACTATTTCTCTATTTTGACAGTGGCTAATATAATCTACAAATCCACTTAAATAATCACACTTAAGCTATAATATGCTAGAAATGAACAAATAAGCGAGGACATCACTCAATCCCTGAAGAGCCTAAAACCTTTAATTTCCCTTAGAATACCAAGGTGATACATAAAATGTGACCATTTAACAGTGAGAGAAAGTGAGGAAATTTGTGTTAATCTGTACAGAAAAACATTAGTAAAAGTTAATTTCTTTATTTTCTTGGTTTAAAAAGTACAGATTTTTTAAAAATAGTTTGAATTTAATTTTTAGTTAAAGCTAAGATTTGGATACACATTGTTATCAATAGAAATTACAGTGTTTTGCTGTACCTCACTATTAAGAAAATTAATTACCCTAGACCAGTGATTTCAGACTCAAATAGAAATAGGGGGACCACTGAACACTACATAATGATTCCTACCAGTGGCATTAGAAAACCATATAGAAACATTATATTCTATTTTGTTTTATTTTTTCTTAATTTCCTTTATCTGATTTGAGCTACTCTGATTAATATTGCATCCCACAATGCAGATAACTCTAAAGATGTGTTTTATACCCTTGTCCTAGAACAGTGATGGCAAACCTATGGCACATGTGCCAAAGATGGCACACAGAGCACTCTCTGTGGGCATGCATGCCACCCCCAAAATCCCCAGTCATTACTAGAAAGGCAGAAGGACATGGGTGGAACTGCTTCCCTACCCCTCTCCACCATTCCTAAAAACATTTTTTCACTTTACCAGCCCCTCTGCCCAACAGCCCAATGGGAGTGAACAGGGGATAAGGTGGGCAGCTAACAGGCAAAAGAGCTGCAGAGGAGTGGAGCACTCAGGCCATTCCCCTTTCCCTCTCTATACTCACTGAGACATTCCTCACTTCACCCACCACTCCACTCAGCAGCCCAATAGGAATAATTTCTCCATCCCCCTTGTGGGGTAGGGGAACATGCAGCACTCAGTGTGTGTGTGTGTGTGTGTGTGTGTGTGTGTGTGTGTGTGTGTGTGTGAGCATGGCACTTAGCCCAGTGGGCTAACATGATACACAGTCTCTAAAAAGTTTACCATTACTGTTGTGAAGATTGGATTTAGCTATCTTCTGATTGTAACAATGAAGATACTTAGCTCTTTCTTTATTGTGAAGATAAAATTGTAATCTCCTGATTGTAACAATGAAGGTACTTAGCTCTTCCTTTATATAGTGAAGCTAGAATTGTAAGCTACAATCTATTTTTAGATTTAACTGCAAGAATGTGTTAAGTAACTACAAAAGGTGAATTAATCACAAAAAGGTGTTAAGTAACTACAAAAGGTGAATTTAATAAAAGAGGTGTTAAGTAACCCAAAAGGATATAATCTAACCAGAGAAGATGAGAACTAAAGAGTGGGCAATCCTGGAGAAAATCTAACCAAAGAAGATGAGAACTAAAGAATGGGCAGCCCTGGTGAAAAGCATCTGCTATCATTGGTAGATGTGAAAATTAGGGAAGGTGACACAAGAGAAAAAGATCTTTAAAAAGAGGAAAAAAGGTTGGAAGATTCATTCATTCAGGCACTTACTCAAAGGATCGACTGGAAGACAGACCCTTGAGAAGCGACCAGAATACAAGGCCCATCATCTTGAGACTCTCTTCCCCTGGCTGGGGCTTAGAAATTCTAACTGATATTAGAAGAAGCCAGACTCTCTCTCTCTCTCTCTCTCTCTCTCTCTCTCTCTCTCTCTCTCTCTCTTTCTCTCTATCTCTCTCTCTCTCTCTCTCTTTCTCTCTATCTCTCTCTCTCTCTCTCTCTCTCTCTCTCTCTCTCTCTCTCTCTCTCTCTCTCTCTCTCTCTCTCTCTCTCTTCCTTTTTCTCTTTCTCTCCTTAATATCTTCCTTCAATAGTAAATATTTCAAATAAACTACCATAAATTCCATTTACTTTAGTAATTCATCTTGGGATTTAGAAATTAAATCCCTGGCAACCACATAATTAATAATATATTCAAAGTCCAACCACAATTAAATTTAACACTGTCCTAGACCATCCAAGGCAGCTGGACTCTCTTCTTTGTTCCTATATTAATCTCTATTGTTTCTCTTCCTACTATCATTGTGAAAAAGAGAAGGCATTTCTCTTTCCAAAGATCTCAAGGCTTAAGATATTTTCACCTCCTATCTGTGGAGAACATAGAAAATTTATCCAAGGTATGGAAGATAAAACTAGAAACAAAAATTGGAATCACTGGGATCTCAGAAGATGCTTACAAAGAGGGAGAAAGTCTAGATATTATATTTAAGGACCTAATTAAATTTTAATTATTTCATTATTTTATTTGTTCAAAATGAGCAGCCTTCTCCTTGTACACAGAATATTCATAATTCCAGAATGGAAAAAGTTTTCTAAGTTATATAAATATTAAGCTAAAAAATTGGAATGACACAGAAAAATTCTAAAAGTATTGAAAAAAATTAAAAATAAAATAGATCATAACAGAATTTCCAAAAGTACTAAGGATAACAAAGCAGAAAATAAATAAGTAAAAGTCCTCAAAATAATATGACAACATTCCTAATTATTGAAAAACAGCATATGTATATGTGAGCATGCATTGATAGTACACAATATTTAGAAGAATATATAAATAAAAGTCTAAAATGAGAATGAACTTTAAAATAATTTAAAGATAATTTCATAAGAAAAATATTAGCATACTTTAAAACCTATTGTTAGGTACAATTACAATAGAAAATGGAGATAGGAAAATAAGGCATGTAATCTTTTTTAACCATAATAGAAGATTAAATTATAGTTTCACTCAATCTATGTATAAAGATAAGCACAAAAGGGCAATGAGCAATAAGACATATACATATTTACTAACAAACAGGCATTTAATACAGATCAAAAATAATTTAAAAATAAAAACATGAATAATAGGAAAGAAGCCAAAAACCGTAAAGGTAAGACTCCTATCTATTAAATTGCAGAACATTATGAGAATTAGTATTTTTATAAGACAAAAATATAGTGTATGAGTTAGTTTTAGTAGGTAAAATTAATGGAAAGACTAAGATTTGCTTTCTGGGCAACATCTGTATAACAAGAAAATTAGACAAATTATTTGTAAAATGAACTTAAATGACCTAAATTTCCCAAACTATGACAAGAGAAAGAATCATGAAATAAAATATAATAATATTTTTCTTGTAAGAATTAGAGTCAATTATTTCAGACCTTAGATAATAGCAATATTGTCACAGTCAAGCAGCACCAAAGAACTCAGGAGAGAGAGGACCTAGTTTGAGTGACTTAGTTAAATCCTGGTACAATCTGATATCAGACAGGGAATGTCTATGGGGATTCAGACATGGGAGGATGAATATCAAGAAAAGGAGAAAGTGATCTGCTTACTGCAAAATGATATTTAAATGTAAGCCTACAATGTATAATGCAACTGCAAACTCAAAAATAGGAAGAATGACATTAATGATGTATAGAAAAAAATAGAATATAAAGCATAAAATATCAAAGACAGACATGGGAATTATATAATAGTAAAAGAAAATATAATAAAAATTTTGAGAAATAAGAATTAAATGATCATTTGGGAACTGGATCTCAGAAACATTCACTTCCCTAATTAGAAAATCTAATTTATAACCTATCATTTCATCAAGTCCTGTGCCTCATCCTTCCTAAAGTAATTCTTCACCCTCACTGAGATTTTATTCCTCCACTTTCAGTACTTTCTTAGTCACCCATGTTGTTTATTTTTTATTCATTTCAACTCTACTAACCTCTGCTCTAGAATTGTTTGCCTCTTCATCCCATCACTCATCTCTACCATATTTCAGCCATGAATCATTCCCATCATTTTCCCCTTCCATTTCTTTCCATGAGCTGCTGACTCATGGAAAGATCCTCACAATCATACTGATTGGGTACATTAAAAATTAATGTTATCCAACCTCAACTGGGATCACACCACAGCAAAGCAGTCTTTTATTCCTTTCTAATTGATTCCCTCCCTCCTGGATCACTGCCTTGTCATAATGGAGGGGTTTGAATAGCTCAATAAATGAGCTATGCTATTCAGGGTTACCCAAGATATATAAGTCATAGAGGACAGTTCTGACAAAAGATGATCCACTGGAAGATAAAATAGCAAACCACTATCTTCACTAATAAAATTCCATAGACACTACTGAACAGACTGCCATGCTTAGGTCCATGGGGTCAGGGAGAGTTGGACACAACTGAAGGACTGAATAGTAATAATTGATTCCCTATATCATTCACAAAAGAAGCTATTCTAAGCCTTTTTCTTTCTTCCCTATACTTCCTATATACCCCTCCCATCCTTCAGCTAGGGAATTTGCCTCTTTACTGAGAAAATGAAGACTATTCACAACATGCTCTCTCTTCTTACATTGTCTTCATTTCAAAAACCCTTGACATCATCTTTCATGCTATCTTCATCTCTCTTTCAAAAGACTACTCTTCTCCTTGCCAAGTTTAACCCTTTTATATGTGCACTTGATCCCTTCTCATTCTGCCTTCTCCAGCTTATTGCATCCTTATCCATCCTTTATCTCTTCCTTTCTGAAATTTTCATCCTCTCTTTATCTACTTGTCCCATCTCTATTCTCTTCAAATATTTCCAAATCTCCTTCGTACTTAAAAATCAACTATCCCTTCAAGTTATTGTCCTGTGTTTGTCCTCCCTTTCTTAGCAAAACTCCTTGAAAAACATTCTTTCTCCTTGCTGCCTGTCTCCCCTATAACTTTCCTTAATCCCTTTCATTTTGACTACTGGCCTCATCCCTGAACTGAAACTGATATCTCCCAAGTTATCAATAGTTTCTTAATTTCCAGTTCTGATGTCATTTCCTAATCCACACATTTCTTGTTCTCTTTGCCACATTTGACACTGTTGACCATTATCTCTTCTCTGGGTTTTTCTGACACTATTCTCTCCTAGTTCTCCTACCTAACTCCTTTATAGTTTCCTTTGTTGGCTTATTAACCATATAATGCCCTCTAACTGAATATACATATATTATATTTTATATTCATTATTCACATATTTATGTGTGTGAACTTTAGATTACTCCACCCTACTTAGTCTAACAAAAAGCAGAATGTCTACACCCATACTTAAGGATTATGTATTTAGGAGGATGGCCTCCAACAGACATGTGCTAGCAAATGACAAATCAGAAACAACTGGCTGACCCTGGGCTGTCCTAAGTCAAGCTTAAGCTACCATTGGGACATGTGAGGCACAGGAAAGTAATGTAAAAACTGTATATATATTTTGCATCACTTCCTCCCTCTGGGGTCTTTCTGTGGAGAAGTGGCTCTGGCTGGCAGCATGCTGAGTGTCTTGGCATCTTGGTGTGGCAGCAGCTATTGTCTGGTCTGGTGGTGAGTTTTCCTTGATACTATACCGGGAGAAGCTGAGTAGCCTAGTTCAGGTAAGGCATCTTAGCTGAGCTCTCTCTGAGTTTAGGCTGAATCCTTTATCCTTTACCTTCTGAAAACTATCCTATTAGAAAAGGCCTCTAATTGTCAAAGACCTTGTGGCAGAGGTCTTTGAACTTCCCCTGGCACAGTTTAGGTGGAAGAAATCCTATACCCTTCTTCTCTCTCTTCTCCTTAATTCAATCTATATTAATTAAAATCACCATAAATTAACAAGTGACTTGGGTATTTTATATGGGATTTCTCTGGTGACTAAATTAATTTAGATTTTAAGTCACAATCCTAAAATTAATCTTTACATGTGTATATATCTTGAGCCAGCATGAAGCTAAAAAATGCTTGGCAAATATAACAAGGAAATTCTCAAGAGTAGGTGCAGAGCACTTGGACTTCCCACAAGGAAGAGATGGGGGACCTTGTTTCTAGAACCACAATAATATGTAATGGAAGTGTCTTGGAGAGATTTGGATCATGTGTAAGTAACCATATCTGGTCTAACAACATGAAGAATAGGAATCATTTTTATAGGCTACATAGCTAGAACTGGGATGTAATCAAAAGGTTCTAGTTCCCTTAGACCTGTTCCTTAAAGTTTGACTTCTTCCTGACTAAATTCTTGTGATAGAAAAGGGACAGTGCTATGGGATTTAATCTCATCCTATCCGAGGTAATAGGAGTTCCAGATTCTTTACCTCAACATTTGTTCTTTTGGTTTAGGTGAAATAATTCATAGATGGATATATCTTTAAAAGTTTCAAAAGAAAAGTGAGTTATTTGAAGTTTGAGAATGAACTCCATGCCTTGTTTGCTGTCAGAAAATCTAGCTTTGAGTCTCCAAGGAGAGAGAAGTGATCTTGAGGACTCATCTAGCTGTAATTTCACATTTGGATTTGAGCTTGTTGGGGCCAGAGTTATAAAGAAACTCTGTTAAGTCTGATCTCATTCTCCCCAGAAACTCAGGTGGTATAGAGGAAAGTATGCTACCCAGATATTGGGACATAGAATATCTTTACTTATTTTCCTGCTATGTATTTGAAGTATTTGCTTATAAAATCTTATGGACACTAATTGGTTTGGTAGAATTGGGATACTAATCACTGGCAATAGCAGTAAAGGGGTGGTAAGTGGAGAGGCACACAGCATGGTGGCCATTTTCATTAGAGGAAGAGATACCCAAAATTTCTATGGTAACTCTAGAATCCTGAGAGGGTGATAGAGCCTTTCTCATTATGTACTAGTGAAGTCATAGCAAATAGTTACATTTAGATAGATAAATTAAAATATCAATATACATAGATATAGAGAGATCTCCAGGTCCATTTTCTCACTACAGATGCAATTTCACCTCACCATTTGTTCATTGAATATTTTGAATTTGATGTCCTGAAAACATCTTAAATTCAAGTTGTCCAAAACAAAGTTCATAATCTTTCTCTCCCCTTTTCCTAACTTTCTTATTTCTGTTAAGATACTATTTTTCTTCCAATCTCCACGGTTCATAACTTCAACATTAACCTTCACTCATTCTCCCTTAGTCTCCATATCCAGTGGACAAATTTTATGCTGTCTACTTCCACAAAATTTCTAATATCCAATCCATTCTCTACTCCCACAGCTACCATCTTAGTATAGCCTTTGTTATCATTTCATCACCTATGTTATAGCAATAGCTTCTTAAATGTTCTCTTGGCCTTAAGTATCTCCTCTAGTCTTTCTTATGCACTGTTACCAACATGATTTTTTCTCCTTGAGTGAAGATCTAAACATGTGTCACTCTATTCAACCTCAATGACTTTCCTGTTGCCTCTAGAATCAAGTAAGCTTCATGGGACATTATTCATTCTCCTTCATTCTGTGATTCAGTCAAATTGAACTTTTCTTATTCTTCACACACAACACTCAATCTCCCATCTCTACACCTTTGTCCTGGCTGCCTTCCTTGTTTCTACTTCATAGAAACCTTCTTGTATATATAACATGCTATGGGGGATTCAAATTGTTTGATGTCTACATTAAATCTCTTTTTTAAAGCTATCAGTGTGCCCTTGTTCCCAATTTAGCATGTATTTAACTAATGCATGCAGATATGTATGAATATGTATCTATGCATTTATTCATACATGTTTATATTATATATATACATATATGTTTATTTATTTATTTTTATATATGCCACTTCTATTAGAATATCAGCTCTTCGGGAAGAGGGATTGTTTAATTCTTTGTATTCCTAATCCCAGCTCATAGTATATTCCCTGGCATATAGTTGCCAGTTAGTAAATGCTTATTAATTTATTGAAATCTGGTCTTAGAGTCTGGAAGATTAAATTTAAGTACCACCTATTTTTCATATTATCTGTATGACCCTGGAACAGATGTTTAATCTCTAAATCCCTTGTACATATTTTTAGGAGCCTGAGTTGCAGAGAAGTTGAAGATCTGCATTGATAGGAGTTTCCTCACTAAATAATTCCCTACACTGATGAAATCACATATCTAGGCTGAAATTATTTTTAAAGGACAATGATTTTAAAAATGGCATATAGTAAACCTATGTGATGAAGCCAAAGTGGTTCTTCAAGGGGAATTTCTATTACTGAGTGCTCACATCAAAGGGGGGAGAGGGGAGAATGAATTAAGCTAATACTTAATGACTTGAAAAAGGAATAAAGCAGTAGTCCAAAGATCACAGAACTGATAAATAAAACCAGGAGCTTGTTATTTGAAAGTAGTCATAAAATTGAAAGTTCATTAGCAATAATGAAAGAAAAGGAGAAAAAATACAAACCAACCAAATGAAAAATGTTTGAAAAGAGAAAGAACAATACAAAATAAAATTAGAAATAACATTAGGTTATAGTGCACACAGCTATATGGCTCTATGTAATTATTACCATTCTCTAACTGCTCACAAACCATCTCCTTAATAATACATTCTAGAATTTTGCCAGGAATTATACATCTATATCAGTCTCTTTAGAAGACAGGTCTATTTTTCCTTCTTCTTTGGAACTCTTTGTTTTGTGCTTAGTTCTTGAGAGCTTTCCGTCCTTCTTGGGTCGAAATTTATGCTGTGGAGTCCTATTTCTAATTTCTTCAGTCCCTTCCATATTTACTTCATTCCAAATATAGGATGCATGTAAAACTATGCTCAAGTTTTCCCTCCTTAGCTATCATGTATTATATATATATATGTAGGCAGTTTCTTTTACTCCCCTTTTATCTTTAGTTTACAGTACTCTTGACTAGATTCTGCAGTCCCTAGGCAAATGTTTACTTTATTCATCCTCCATCCTAGTCATTATTTTCACATCTTACGTAATGATCAAATAACTTAATCCCCTTCTTGGAATTTTTTAATCAAGTCACTCATTAGAAAAATCTACCTTTTCTTCCCTCTGTTTTGCATTGTGTATGGAAAAACAGACCCATCGATATACTATTAGTGGACCTGTGCTCATGTATAACCATTCCACTCCTGTGGTAACAAAAAAATGTAAACTAAAGAGATCATCAATTGTGAAATGCCTGAATAAGTTGTGATATGTGGATATGATGAAATACTATTTTTCTGTAAGAGGTAAAGAAATGGATGGCTTCAAAAAGATAGACAAAGACTTTTATGAACTGATATAAAATGAAATGGGTAGAATCAGAATTAGGATAATATGAATACTGTAGAAATGAACAGTTCTGAAGACTTTTATAGCTGATGAAGAATGAAGTGACTAGAATCAGGAGAATAATTTATACAAGAATAACAGCAATGAAAGTTGTAAGAACCATGATGAATATAATGGCCACCCATGATTACAGAAGAACAAGGATATAACATAATCCTGTTCTCTTCTCTCTTTATACTTTTTTTTCATTTGGTGATCTGATCTCATCAGCTTCTATGGATTCAATTGCCATCTCTGTGCTGATTCTCAATTCTACTTATACATTCTACTAACCTATAGTATTATATCTCCAACCATCTTTTGGATATATCAAGCTAAATATCCTATTGACATCTGAAACTGAATATGTCTCAAACTGAAATCATGATCTTTCTTGCAAACTCCTTGCCCTGCAACTTGCCTTTTACTATGGAGGGTATCCATAACCATCTTCCCAATCATCTAGGCATATAGCCTAGGTGTCATCCTTGATTCCCTATTTTCTCTCACCTTCCATACCCAACATTTTGCAAAGATCAGCTGATTTTACCTTTGCAACATCTCTTGAATATGCTCCCTTCTCTCTTCTGTCATCACCAGCCTGGTGTAGGCCTTCAGCACCTCCCAGTTATTGCAATAGTTAAATGGCTAACCTGCCTCCCACAAGTTTCTCCTTATTGGAACTCATCTTCCACTCAGCTGTCAAAGTCATCTTCTTAAAGTGCAAGCCTCTCACTATATGACCCCTCTACATAAGAAACTCCAGTGTCTCCATATCACTTCAAGATCAAATATAAAGTCCTATTTTGAACTTTGAAACTGTTCATAAATGTGTTTCCCATTTTTCCAGTCTTGTATCTTATGCCCCTCCCAGGTACTCCAATAATCTAGTGACAATGCTTTTTTTGCTTTCCCTTAACCAAGACATTTTATCTACTGACACTAGATATTTTCATTGGCTGTTTCCCATGCCCTGAAATATTCTCACTCATCATTTCTTCTCACTTGCTTCCCTGGCTTGGTCCCTATTAAAATTCCATCTTATAAAGGAAGCCTTTCCTTTCCCTCTGGATTCTAGTGTCTTCCCTCTTTTAATTATTTCCAATTAATCCTATATATAACTTGTTTTTAACCTATATATTGTTTATATATTGTCTTCCCCATTCGATTGTGAGAGCCTTGATAATAAAAACTCTTTTCCTCTTTTTTTTTTTGTATTTGCAGAGATTATTGCCATTCCTGGAACAGATATTGGCTTTTTAATGGTTATTGACTGATGATCCACCTAACAGAGAGATGTTAGATTTAGTGTACAAAATGAGACAGATATTTTTAAACATATATAGTCAAGAAATGAATTTGTTTTTCTTGATTATTCATGTTTGTTATTTGTTTGGCTTTTCTCTTGTTACCAAAGAAGTATATGTGGGGAGAGGTTGTGATAAAACAAAAATAAATTTCTGTTAATTTTTAATAGAAAAGTAGGAAGTGGGTATTACAAATGTGAAATATTACATGCACTTTTAGATGAGGTCATTGTATCGTTAGATTTGCTCATTTTATTTTGTTGTTGATACTTGTTTACTATGAAAAACCTACCCCCTTAAGAATAGAGGAGACCAGATTAAGTTAAAAAGAGGAAGTGTCAGACATTCATGTCAGGAACTGGAGGTCCCAAACTAAGAAAGTGGGGTGGAAAATTTAAACTTACAAAGCACCAAAGAGGCAGTTTGGGATGGGGGGAGTTGAAAATGATAGGCTGTCTTTTCCAGGGACAAGTGAAAAACATAAGAAGGATATTTCAGGATGTTTAGTAGCAATGGTTGACCATAAGACTGATTTAAGCTGACTTAGACTGCTTCAGGTAGAATTTGTGATGCATAGATCACCGTGGTCAGCAAGTAACCAACATAAAGTCATCTGAAAGTAAGCAAGACTTCAGCAAAGATATCTGGGTAATGAGAAAGACTTCTGACTCACTGAAGGCTACTGATTGTCTCTTTGCATCTGTAGAATAAGGAATGGAAAACATGGAAAACAGATACATTATTTTCAGGGGATATTTTGACATGCTTTTCATGGAATGAGAATAATCTATGAATGCAATGTAAGAACAAAACACATCAATATTTTTTTAAAGAGAAAAACATTTGAAATGGATTCAGAATTCAGGATGAGTTATACATCCTTATATGTGGCCAATGTGATGGTTTGTTTTGGTAGATAATATGTACTAATATAAGAAAGGGCTTGAGAGAGGGATGAGTGGGAGGTTACTGATAGATTCACAGAAAAGAACATTAATAAAACATTTTGAATGCACAAAAGAAAACCAAAAGCTTCCTATGGGAGCTTAAATATAAGTTTTATTACTACCCTGTTTTATCTATATGCCATATATATGTATATATGTATATATATATATATATATATATACTTTAAAGAAGATCACAAGTTCATAATTTCTTATACAAGTCTCTTTCTCATTCTTTTGTTGACCCTGAAATGTTTATATTTGTTGAAGACTGGCAAGTTCATAATGAAACAGAGAAATTTTTAATAGCTCTTGCTAATGCTAAGGTCTTCAATTTCTTATCCAGAATTTAATCAACACAGATGCCCTGTGGGCAGTGAGAGATGTAGGTCTGGAGTTCAGAAGAGATCCTAGGACTCCCTACATTTGCAGTGGGGGTGATTTTAGTAGAGTAAGAGCTTGGGCCAAATTTTCTGTCATTTCTTATGGGGAGCATTACTTTGGCCTTTCCCTTGAAGTGAAAAGAAAAGATCAATAGTAACAACTGGTGATTCATTCAGGGATAAACGCTCTGGTAAGCCCTATGGCCAGAATTGAGGGAATGAAGGAGATAGCTCTGAGAGTCTGAGATCTGTAATATTGCCTTAAGTATGGGAAGTGAAGCTGGAGACTTGTGAAGAGAAGAAGAATTTTGGGAATTTAGGTTAGAATCATTGTGAAGAAGTTGATAAGGAATTGGTAAAAGGAGAAGGAATATTGTGCATTAAAGAAAACTTAGTTATTGGTATTGACCATAACTTTGTAGTGCAATGAAATTAGTCCAAAATCATGGATTTCCAACTTTTTTTCCTTTTAATTTACTTTTCAGTTAATAAGCAGTACCAAAGTCATTACATTCTATTGCCATTCTTACCAATCTGGGAGCATGCCTTAAGAAATCACATAGTACAGCTTGTCCAAAGATATTGATTGATTAGTCATGAAGGTCAGGGATGAGGGTCCTTCAGTAGTGATTCATTAGAATTGTAGGCCTTGTTAATTATCTAATTACTTTCTTCAGTTTGGCCAATGTGAAAGTTAGCACTCCCATTCTCCTTCCTCTCTTTTTATTGGATTAGCTGGTGAAAGCCTGAGTGTGATTGAGTTTTGTGACACTATCACTGCTCAGAAAAAAAGAAAATATTCACTATTTCTTCCCTAAAACAAAATCTATCTGACTCACATAGATCAAAGTTTCTAGATCTAGAGCTCACTACTGAGGTAACTGAGGCACATCCTGATTCTCTGACCTTCCATGCCCTGGATGGGACTATTGTCTGTAAAGGGACTATAGCCCTGTAAAGGACTATTAGGATTCTGGTGTCATAGAACTATTTTAAAAAGGCTAAGAATAGGGTTATTTTTATTTCTGAGAGCCCTAAATTAGAGGTGGTTCTCAAGGAATGCTGTTTAGAAAGAGTTGTAGTGTATAATTCTGAACAGTTTTCCAGAAAGAATGCTAGACTTAGAAAATTTAGATTTAAATTCTACCTCTGACCTCAACTAGCTGTGTGACCCTAAGTAAATCATGTAACCTATATGGACCTTTGGAAATTCCTTAGGATTATCTACAAATAAAACAAAATATGTGTATGTGAAAGAGACTACCATCACTTATAGATGTAGTTTCTGACTATTTCATTGATTCATAGAAAATACTAGCCAGAAGGTAATGTATTGTACAGAGAGTTGAGCCTCGAGTCAAAACAAATGAACAAAAACAAACAAACAAACTTTAGTTCCAATCTGACTTCCAACACTGAGTAGCTATGAATTTAAGCAAGTCACAACCTCTGTTGGTTTCAGTTCCCTTGTCCATTGGTAAAATGCAAATGATAATACCAATGTCTTCACATTATTATGAGAATCAAATGAGATAATATTTAGAAAGTACTTAGTACAGTGCCTGGCACATAGTAGACACTTAAAATGTCTTATTGATCTTTGACTGAAATAGTTTACATCTTGGGTTTCTTCTTTTTTTGTCCTTGCATTTTCCAGGGGAGCCTTAAGAAACAAACTATCCATCAAAAGTCAAGTTCTGCTTATTATAAGAGCATAATGAGCTACTGAGATTTCTAAGACTCAAGAATTAAAGAGTATGTTTTCTCCTTATAACTCATTCAGTTTTCAGAAACTTTTAGAAGCCAATTGGCTGAGAGAGCTATGTACCCATTGTGAAAATCCCAGGAGAACCAAAGTAAATTGGGTGCTGAGTCACAGAGGTATTTGCCACAGACCCACAGTCTATCTCCTGAGTAAGGAACAAAATAAAGGTCAGAGGTTCCTCTAACCTCCTAGTTTTGATGATCTAGCCATGAATCATTTGTTTTTCTCTATTTCCTGTTCTTGTGGGGCTTGTTGTCAGGGTAAATGGCTTCTTTTCTGAGAGAAAAGCTCTTTGTAAATGTCTAGCCAGAGTTCTGTATGGGCATATGTGAAACATGGTAAACTGGAATTTATCATATGGAGGTCTCTTTCATTAGAGACCCCTGAAATTCAGGGTTCTGTTTTCTATGCTGTTTAACCTTTAAGAGAACCTACCCCTGGGAGCACTGTGGCCCAACTGATGATCCATCTGAGAGGGCTAACACAAATGCACACATTGGAAATTAGTCCTCAGCACTACCACAAAGGGAATGACAGATAGCTGCTTTCTGTAAGAAGCACCTTCACGTGGCCAAGAGCATGACGGGGCATATCAAGGACATTTGCTAAGCAGGTACATCATCCTCTAAGGAGAAGCCAGATTGCTGGGGCTGCAACAGTGATGAATAAGCAAATCCTTTCTGTGGCTGCTACTTACTGAAGCAAATTGAAGGTACCTAAGTTGCATTCAGTCAAAAGAAGTTTACAAGGGGACCAGCTAGCTTGAAGACACATTCAGCTCAAATCCCATCCAAGATATCCAACTTTTCTCTAATAAAAAGCTGGAATGGGAGTTAAGGCAGGTGGGTCCACTAACACCTTTTATAGCAGACCAGATACAAATAGACACTTTGACAGTATACCAGTGCTACAGTTCAAGAACAGAAAACAGTTTAATCACCAATTTATATAATATATATCTACATATATATGTTATGTTATTATTTTAAACATATATTTACTGATATATTATTTATACTTATATTTCCTAAAAACAAATTATAAATAATAGAAATTCCTGATTTTTATAGTCTCCTGATATTTTTTGTTGAAATATTTATTTTCTGGTTAGCTTCACAATAAAAATATGTAATTCTTAAAAAATAATTTAATAGCAACTTCTGTGTTTAAAAAAGCATGGTCAAAAGGCATTTGAAACTGTGGGTTTAGAAGCAAAATGCAAAGCTAGCTTTGGTGTCTTTTAACTGAGTCAAGGCTTTCTGTTATCTTAGAGTGGTAACACATTAGCTAGGTATCTTACAGTAGCAGGAATTAGTTTACCTATTTAAATTGTTACCACCCACTGTCAATAAGCAAAGATAGAGACTGAGTACACAGAACATAGGCTTTCTATTTGTAATTTTTATTTTTCTTGATAGGAGTATAAATATTGGAAACATAGGGTGATTTCTCAGGAATTGTGGGGAGGCCTGAGCTTTCAAAGAGAGGCATCAGAACTCTGGGCATCCATGGATTCAAAGGTGAGAGTCAACAAAAGCTGTGTGTTTAGAGATGGTATGAAAAATGAAAAACTAGAAATAAAAATGTTACCAGATTCACTATGACTCTGATGATACATAAGGCTGACTTGTACCTGCAAAATGCCACTACTGTAATTCTTCCTTTTATAAGGATAATTTTTAGGGTTGTGATTTAAATCTAAATTAATTTTTGTTGCCAGAGGAAATCCCAAATAAAATACCCAAGTCAGCTGGAAATTTAGGTGATTTTAATTAATACAGAGGAAAGGAATTAAGGAGAAGAGAGAGAAGGAGGGTATAGGAGAAACTGGCCTGTGCCAGGGGAAGTTCAAAGTCCTCTACTATGAGGACTTTGAAGATTAGAGACTTTCTCTAAGAGGGATAGTTCTTGGAAGGTAAAGGAGAAAGGAGTCAGGATAAACTCCAAGAGAGTTCATCTAAGATGCCTGAACTAGCTACTTACCACCAAACTGGTCAATAGCTGCAGTCATGCCAAGATGCCCAGCACACTGATGCCAGCCACCTCTCTACCTTCCAAGAGTGTGGAGAGAGTGACATGAAATATATAGACAATTTTACATCACTTTCCTGCATCTCACATGCATCAATGATATCTTAGGCTTGAATTAAGACAGCCCGGGGTCTGTCAGTTGTTTCTGATTTGACATTTGATAGCACATGTCTGTCATAGGCCATCCTCCTAAATACTTAATGCTTAAGTATGGGTGTAGACATTCTTCTTTTTGTTAGACTAAGTAGGGTGGAGTAATCTAAAGTTCACAACCCCCCCCCCATGATGATTGGAAGACTAGTCTCCCCAATTGATCACTAAACATAATCATCCTGCACCTTCAAATTTTCTAACTTCAGGTGCATTCATAATTTCACCCTCTAAGAGGAAATTACAATAGTTAGATAAAAGAGGGAAATAGAAGAAAGACAGACAGCTGGGCACATTGACAAAACCCAATTAGGAGGCAGTCCCCTTTTGACATAGGAGTATACATTCAAATAAATGTTCAATCAAACCAGTTCAATCAACCACACCCAAAATTTGTTCTGGATCTTCTTGATGTAGTGTAGGTTTTCTGGTATCTTTCTGCAACAGTTCATTTTCTGGATTTAGGGGTTAACAAACTTCTTCCTTGAAGATCTTTTCTCAAACAAAATTTCAAAATCTTCGATTTTTATTAAAATACAATCCCCACCCCAAAGTGGGTGTTAAGAAACATCCAGTTCAGCTCAGGATGCATGGTTTAGTTATGGGGGTGTATGAGTCAATTATC
Organism: Monodelphis domestica; assembly: GCF_027887165.1. NCBI lineage: Eukaryota > Metazoa > Chordata > Mammalia > Didelphimorphia > Didelphidae > Monodelphis > Monodelphis domestica. The sequence continues at coordinate 621,818,856 of NC_077227.1, forward strand.
AAAAAAAAGAGAAAAACAAAACAAAAAAAATATAAAGAGCAGGAAAAAATGGAATACAGTTAAACTTTTGGGAGAAAGGAAAAAAATAATTCAAAATAGGCCCTTATTTGGGTTTAACAAATTTCTAACAGGCCCTTGTATAGGTACAATTTAAAGTAATTTCTAATCCCACAAGTCTGTAGGACAGAATGCAGTAATATTTCACTTACCCTTTTGCATCCAAGACTACAGGAAGTTGCCATACTATAAGAAAGAAAAAGAACTAGAATTTCATTTTGATAGGGAAGTGTCATTCCCTGGTCTGATTTTTGCATTCTCAGGGATATGGAGAGCCAGGATGATAGTCAAACTTTGGTACTTGTCTGAGTACTTCCCAAAGAGTATAGATACAAGGAAGTCCTACGACTTAACATATGTCAAGCATCACAACCTCGAGTCTCACACTAATTTTTCCTGTGTACTCTTTTTGGCATTATTCAGGTTAAGTCTGTGCTCCTTGTTTTTATCCCATTTTCTAGAATCAGACAGAAGCATTAATCACAGTCCCATAACATTTTATGAATAAATGGCATGTTCCCACAGTTTAAAGCTTTTTCAGTATTGAAATAGAATAGTAAACTGAATGAAACTGTTACTGCTTGAAATGGAGAAGTAAACTGAGGGGGAACTATTACTTCTTGAAATGGAGAAGATAAACTGAGGGGAACCTTGTTTCTTCAGCAGTAACTGTTGTTCTCTAGCTGGCTGTGACTTGAGAGAGAGCTGCTACTGGGACCTGAGGCTGCTTATTAGTAATGGAGTTAGAACAGAGAAATTCTGAGGGATGCCACCACACAGGGATGCTGGTACACAGGGGACTACTTATAATGACTGCTTTGGGGTTTACTCTGGGGTTTCTGCCTATTGATCCCTACTGATGGCTGATTCTTCAATCTATTTCCTAACCTCCTTCCTCTCTCACTCCCTCCCTCACCTCCCCCATCTTCTTGAAGCCTTTGCTTCTTCCCTCCCTCCTGAGTGAACTTTAAAGATACTTCAGTTGCTTTCTCAATCAAGGGATTTATTGGGATAACAGGATGGGAAACTGAGGTAGGAGGGATGAGGATTTTCCCTAATCTAAATGAGACAAAATTGAGGGTTTGGGAAGTCACAAGTGTGACTCTTAGACAGTAAGGAAGATGGAGAACAGCAACAATTTCAAATTCTTCACAAATTTAATCTGGCTGGTCTCCCAAAAACCAAATCAGCCTCACAAAAGTCTTTCAGCCAACTTCAAACCCCAGGGAGAGCGTGTGTGTCTCCCAGTCAGAGACAAAGTCCAAAAGCCAAGTCAGTCCTCCCCAGGGTCCTTTCAGCCAGCTTCAAACTTCCAGGGAGTGAGAGACTGTTTCTCCCAGTCAGAGACTAAGTCCCAAAAGCCCAGTTTCTCCTCTCAGTATTAACTTTCAACTGCTCAGAGGCAGAGAAACCCAAAAAGCCAAATCAGCTTCACAAAAGTCTTTCAGCCAGCTTCAAACCTCCAGGGAGAGAGATTGTGTCCCCCAGTCAGAGACAAAGTTCAAAAACCCCTCCCCCCAGTCAGCTCAAACTGCCATCAACTGGGGACATTCCATTGGAATCTTCTCTTGCATCTTGGTCCACAAGTCCTGCAAAATCTCTCTCTCATGTATCTATCACAGTATGCATTAATATTATAGCAAGTATATATGTATATATAATATATGTGTGTGTGTGTATATATATATAACTTATATTACTGCAGAAAAAATATTAATTGTATGTACCTTTAGTACAAGAAATGAGAAAAAAAGAAAAAAAATCAAATATTCTATCAAAATAAAAGAAATAATAAAAGTGAGGGGAAAATATTCAGGAATTCAATGTGTTCTCAAAAAACAGCATCCACTTGTCAATGGATTATTATCTCCAATGCATGTGATAGGGTACAGTCAATCAGTCACAAAAGAAAATGCTCTCTTTACATGTGAGCAATGAATCCAAGAGTCCTTCTCTCCAATCTTTATAGATGTTGTAGTTAAAAATATTTGGACTGGCCCTTTGGCCCTTCCCAGGAAGGCTGAGTTGCTCTAGTACACTGGAAATTTTTAATATACACCTGTCTCCTGGGATCAGGTCATGAAGTGAAAAGTCTAGTGGTCTGGCTTGTACTGCAGTTCTGGATTCATGGAGTTCACACAGTTTGTGCTGTAATTCCTGTATATAGGAAGAATTCCCATATATAGGAAGCAATAGTAGTATTTCCCCCTAATAATGATGTATATGCAGGGGATAAAGGCTTAGCCTGTATAGGTGGATGTCCAAAAAGCATCTCAAATGGTGAGATCTGTAGGTCTCCTCTAGGCCTGCTTCTAAGATAAAATAGGGCCAGAGGGAGAATTTCAGGCCATTTTAAATGTGTCTCAGCGCATAATTTTCCAATCATACATTTAAGTTCTCTGTTCATTCTTTCAACTTGGCCTGAGCTCTGGGAATGATATGGAACATGGAATTTGGGAGTTATCCCCAAGCAAGAATATATCTGATTTAGGACAGAATCAGTAAAATGACTTCCTCTATCTGAATCAATATGTGCTGGTAGGACAAAGCGAAGAATAATTTCTTTTAAAAGCACCTTAGCAACAAAAGCCACTGTGGCTCGGGCTACAGGAAATGCTTCCTGCCATATGATCAGTTAATCTAATATGCTTAGACAAAATTTATAATGTCCAGCCTTTGGCATTGTTATGAAATCTATCTGTAGGTGCTCAAAAGGTGTTTAAGCCAGAGGAAGCCCACCAAAGGTTTTGCCATGAAAGGCGTGTTGGTTATATGCTTGACAGGTAGAGCAGGTTCTATACACTTTAGAGGCTATAGTACTTATACCAGGGGCTATCCATACTCTCTTGACCGAGTCCACAATGCCTTGGGTACCAAAGTGACCATTTTTATGAATAGATTGGAAAATCTGGTGATAGAAACTTTAGGGAGCAGGGGTTTTCCTTCAGATGACACCCATACTCCATTAATCTGTTTTGCTTTGAATTTTTGCTTCCATTTTTCCACTTCCTTTTCATTATAGGAATGTGATAAATTTAAGTCATCAATGGTTGGTAATCTTAAAATTAATTCAGGCCCTTCTATGGCTGCTAGCTTTGCAGTGGCATCTGCTCAATCATTTCCCCTAGAGACAAGGTCATTACCACCTTTATGGGCAGAGCAATGAAATACAGCTAGGGCTTCAGGCAGCTGGAGAGCAGAAAGAACTTCATTAATAATTTCTGAATTAGCTATAGATTTTCCAGCTGAAGTTAAAAATCCTCTCTGGAGCCATAGCATCCCAACTGAGTGACAAATGCCAAAAGCATATCTAGAATCCATATAAATTGTTGCCTTTTTATCCTTTGCAATTATACAGGCATGGTTTAGAACTATGAGTTCTGCACCTTGAGCACTAATATTAGAGGTCAATGATGCTGACCACTCAGTGGCAAATTCTGTGACTACAACAGCTCCACTGTAGCATATGCCATCCCTCATAAAAGAGGAACCATCAGTAAATAGGACCAGATCTGGATTGTCTAAGGGAGTGTCCAAGAGATTATCTCAAGATTTTTTTTTTTTGCTATGGACACTAGTGTTTCACAATTGTGTAATGGTTCTCCTGAAGTTGGTAAATCTGGAAGCAAGGTGGCAGAGTTAAGGGTTGTACAGTGTTTCAAGGTAATGTTTTTGCTGTTCAACAAGGTTATTTCATACCTTGTAATTTGCTGATCTGAGAATGCTTGTGTTCTATGCCTTAGTAACAATGCTTCTACCTCATGTGGGAACATAATTGTTAATGTTCCTAATACTAGATCAACAGTTTTTGTCACTAGTAAGGTGCTGAGGACAGGGTCCAGCCTCACTCGTGACTCCAGGGGTCCTGACAGGTAGCGAATGATCAATCAAAATAAATAACAAATGGAAGACAGCTTAATCATTACAACCATGGACCTGCTTTGCATCTGATGGCTGCTCCACCATTCCCAGGCTTGGTTTTTATTTTTATACCCATTTTCTTGGCATGCAGATTGCATTACCTAACACACGTTCAAAGAGAGATAAAAAAGTGATACATTAACTTTTAACAAATCACTTAATTAACATTCTATATTCTTATATTGTGATTACAGACAGCATACAAGATAAATGATTTCATCACAGGTAGCTTAATTGTCTCATTACCCTGTGGGGTGTATGGGGTGCTCAGGGAGGAGTAATATCTTTGGTATGGAGGGCTTGTCGTGCCCTTCTAGGGCAGCTCCCCAGCCTCTGACCCTCACCTGACACCCAGCTCTCACTTGTGGCTCCTAGTAGCTGCTAGCATGCAGCAGCAGCCATACCCTGGGCAAAGGCTTTGACAGGCCAGCTAAACCTTGTGAGGGTAGCCATCAGGTCATCGCCATCGACCCCTGGTGAATTAGGGCTTTGCTCACCCAGCATGTGAAGACTGTTTCGGCGGAACAGGCGGAAGAAACCAACAAGGAGGTTCAACGGCTGAGAGGGCAACGCAGCAAAGCACTGTGGAGTTCTTAGGGCATGTTGGAGCACAAAAGACAACACGGCCATCCAATGCAGCTGAGGAAGTCTCCAAGTATAATGACTTTTCGTGCCACTGGACCCAGGCTTCTAACGCCGAGAGAGTGGGACTGTTTCTGTGCATTGACTTTTCCACTTAAATCTTCATGCACAAGTGTCTTTGTGTACAAAAACGCAAAGACAATCGTCATCCTTGGTTACCAAGAGACTACTACTACTACTACTACCCTGTGAGAAGTTTTTACCTTACAAACCATCAAGGAAAATTACTTATGCTTTTGATAAAATGGAATAATTAATCAGCTCTTCTTAAAAGACAATTCAATAATCATATCATTGAGATTGAGGGGTACTGGGAACACAATTCAAATTTAGTATTAGACTGGTCATTTCTCAGGGTTCTTACTAGGGAGTATCCCCACTGACAAGTTACTGGTTTGTGGAATTGGGTCACTAAGGCATATTGAAGCTTGATGTACTTGTACTTATTGTATGAGCCTCTATGATTGATGTATATTCTGGCTTCATGAGAAACTTTTCGGCTTGGCCTGTAGCTTCAGTTTTTCTGGGAATTATGTACCTAAGTAAAAGATAACCAATGATAGTCTTTTGGAATTGAGTTTGAGGGTCTGATCTTTTGGTGATGTTTTGAGGAATAAGAGTACATGTGTTTTGCTCTTGCATTATTTCTTTTGAGACTAGGGGGAATAATAATCTTGTCAATTCATAGGTAAGGGGCATTGATGAAAAAGGTCATATAAAAGGGGGACTGGGTTGGCAATCAATCTCACCAAGGATCACTCTGTGGTCTCCTAAGCTACCATGTGTGACTCTATCAAGGCGTCGTGGCCTGATGGCTCCTAGTAGTAAGGCTGTAGCAGCTACTCCTCTAAGACATGGGGGTGCTCTTGATGCTACTAGGTCCAGTTGGGCAGAATAATAAGCAATTGGGTTCTGAGAAGGTCCCAAAATCTGAGTTAAAACAACTGAAGCTACCCCTCTTCATTCATGTACATATAAAATAAATGGATTGTTGTAATCTGGGATGCCTAGAGCAGGGGAAGACAGGATAGCTTGTTTTAGATCTGATAATGCTGACAGGTGTTCTGGCTCTAATTTGAGGGGTTCAGGGACCGAATCCCTTGTTAGTGTTATATGGGGTTTATTAATTTCCCCATAGCAAGGGATCCATTGTCTACAAAACCCTGTTGCTCCCAAAATTGCTCTCAATTGTTTCTTAGTGGTAGGAGCACTTAAATTTTGAATATTTTCAATTCATTTGGAAGAAATAGAGCAGGCACCTGCAGTCAGGATGAACCCCAAATATTCTACTTTAGGGAGAAACCACTGAACCTTGTCCTTTGAAATCTTATACCCTCTTTTGTACAATTCCAAAAGAAGATGTTTACTATCTTCCTGACATGCTTCTGTGTCTGTTGAAGCCAAAAGTAGATCATCTACGCATTTGGTTAATTTAGTATTTTTAAATGTTATAGTATCTGTGTCTTGGCTCAAAATTTGTGAAAATAAACTTGGGCTTTCCACAAACCCTTGTGGCAGCCAACTCCATGTATATTTAAAGCCCTTCCAGTTGAAAGCAAAGATATGCCTGGAGTTGTCATTTATGGGTATGGAAAAGAAGGCTGATTACAAATCTACTACTGTAAAGTATGTAGCTGTGCTAGGAATAGAGGAAATAATCATATGTATGTTGGAAAATTTAGAGTGTCTCTTTATAAAGTGATTGTTTACAGCCCTCAAATCCTGAATGAATCTACACAAGTGCTTGCCATTGGGCCCCCTTTTTTGTTTTTTAATGGGCAGGATGGGCGAATTGTATTCCGATTTACAAGGGATTATTATTCCCTGGTCAATTAATGAGTTTATTACTGGGGTAATACCTTCAATTGCCTCTTTTGAGAAGGGAGACTGAGGAATGGAAGGAGGTGGGCTAGATTTAGTTTTAATTTGCACAGGAACATCTGATTTATGTAAGCCTACATTGGAAGAATATGTGGCCCAAAGAGACTCTGGTATATCTGCAGGTATTACAAAGATGGGATGTTCTTTCCCCTCCTGACTCTCTGAGAGAATTACAGGGAGTAATTTCAAAGATTCCTCAGGTACTTCCAAAGACTTAGAGCCATCTGGGCACAAATTATTGTGACTTGTAGTTTGCATAATAAATCTCTCCCCAGAAAGTTTGTGGGGGATCCAGGCATTAAAAGAAAAGAATGTTCAACAGTTAAGGGTCCCATGCATACCATGTGAGGAGAAAGTTTTGGGACCTTTAATGATGTTCCTGATACACCTACTACATTTAGAGAGCCAATAGAGTCACGTTTTGCATCTGGTTTGCTTATCAAAACTGACCTAGATGCCTCAGTGCCCAAAAGACAATTATAGTATGAATTTCCCACCTTTAATGTGACATGAGGTTCCTTACTATGTGTGTGGGGGGCATGTATAGGGATTACTGGCATTAAAATATAGGGTCTGGAAAATCAAAGGTTTCACTCTTTGATTCCAATGCCCTCACCCCCCTTCACACCTTTATAAATGTGCTTGGGATCCCCCATGCTAATGGGGATTCTCACTCAGAGTATAGAGTGGACAAGCTCCATTTTTTAATATATTGTTGTTGGGCATTGTGTTGAGTATTATCATTTTCCTCATTTGGAGCACTGTCATTAATTTGATTGGCATTACGATTCATCTAGTTATTATTTCTAAAGTTGTTATTACTTCTTTTTTCCCATAGCCAGATCCTACAGACCATCATTAGATGGCCTCTCTTCCCACAGTAAAGGCATGTTAATGATTTATCTGTGGATTCCTACAAATGGGCTATGGTCTCTCCCTGATTTTTCCATTGTCCTTTTAACATTTCAATTTCTTTCTTTAATTCTTCCACTAACGTATTATGTTCCTCGGGTCTTTTTACATGACCCTTATGAACATAGGCTACTACTTGCCTCAATTCTTTGAGCTCCATAGAGTCCCAATTAGTTCAGCTAGTTTTAAAGTAGTCTTTTACCACTGAACAACAATTCTCAATGAATTGCCTATATATTTGCCTAATTTCCCTTTCTCTGGTCATATCAAGGTCTATATATGTATTTCCTATGTCAATAAGTCTGTCCACAAACTGAGAGGGGTTCTCATCAATTTCTTGTCGGGTTCTCTCAAATTTGGACCTTTTTTCAGGTCTATCAGAGCAAGCTTTCATGGCTGTCAATAATGCTTCTCTGGCTTGGTTTAGTTTTGTGTAATCTGGTTCAACATTGGGTTTCCAATGTGGATCTTCAGTTGGCCAATAATTTCTTCTCTTACCTTGCTTCTGATTATGGCATTATTTTACTCTCTCTTTGCCAGAAAATTTTCTAATAAATTTTCAACATCCATCCAAATGGGGTCAAAAGTTCTGAATATGTTCTCCAATTTTTTTAGAATTAATATTGGTTCTTCCTCAAATGATGGAAGATCTTCCTTTAATTTATTTAAATCTTCAGGGTTAAAAGGTGTATGGTGTCTTATAGATACCAAGTTCCCATTTTTATTGAAAGTTGGAACTTCCCTTAAAGAGAATAAACTATCTCAATCTTCTTGTGTTTCTGTTTCTAGGCTTCTTCCTCTGTTCTCAATGGGGTAGGTATGAGAAAGGGAAGGGTTGGGCATGCTGAGGGGGAGGGTTTTTTGTTGTCCCACTGCCAGAAGGATGAGAGATAGGAATGGTATGGGAAATGAATTAGGCAGAGTGGGAAAGAGGGGCAAAGTAAGAAGGGTCAGTAGCTGGGGGAAAGGATACAGAGGGGTTAGGGTAGGAAGCATGGGCAGGATGTGAATTTAGGGTGGAAGGGTTGGGATAGGAGGCATGGCAGGGTGTGAACTTAGGGTGGAGGGGGTGGGGTAGGAGGTATGGGTGAGGGGAGGAATGGGTTGGATAGTAGTAAGTTGGGTATGGGAGACTAAGAGCCATATTGTCCACAGCAGGGTGGGACAGAGATTCTGATAATGAGGAAGTATTGAGAGATAAGTCACTCCTATTCTAGGGTGTTATTAAATCTCTTTTAATGCTTTTTATAGAAGCTACAAGCTCCCCCAAACATTCCTCTACAAGCTCAATCTGAGTATTTAGTTCTGCATATTGTTGAGTAGTAGAAGGAACAATTGTTTAATTTGGCTAGGAAACAAGTTTTTCAGGGGAAAACTGACATAATCCTCATATTTGATTCTCTATCGTATGCATGGTATTTTCTAGGGCTCTCTTAGAGAAAAGTAGATACAATTATCTCTCCAACAAGTAAAATCCCAAGGAGGAGTAGTGCAGTGATTAGACATAGCCATAAGTCCTCTGGGATGAACCAATTCAGAGAGATAATGGAATATTATATTTATCAATTTGGTCATGGAGCTGATAAGCCAGTTGTTAAGTAAGTTGTGAACTGGCTGTAACAACATATTCCTGAAGTCAAACATTAAGTTGCCTGTAATTTTTTCCTTTTGTCAATAGATGGCTCTACTGCCAGGGGTCTTAATTTGTTGAAAAATTTCCTAGTGGACCTCACAAGGTTTTTGTTTGTTTGTTTGTTTGTTTTTCTTTAATTAATTTTAAAACTAGAGACACATGGGGAGCAGCACAAGGCTAATACTTCCAGGTTTCCCTTACCGCTAATTAAGAGTAATCTAGGCAGTATTGTCAGTGAGGGTTGCCTAATTGGGTCATTTTTTTCCCTAAGGGAAAGAGGATTCATAGGTAAAGAGCTTCCCCATTTCTGTTGACTGTGTTCAATTCAAATTAAGGAGAAAAGAGAGGGAAAAATGTTTTATACTCACCTGCTCAAGCAGCTGTGTTTTGAAGCTGAGTTAGATGTTTAAACGACTGACTTACTTATGGAAGTAATAAAGAGAAAAAGGAAAGAGATTTCACAGAAATTTTAGAGTTTTGGTCACACCCTTCATGGATTAGCCAGACTGCAAGGATAATTTTGGTCACCAGAGGAAATCCCAAATAAAATGCCCAAGTCAGCTGGAAATTTATGGTGATTTTAATTAATATATAGGAAAGGACTTAAGGAGAAGAGAGAGAAGGAGAATATAGGATTTCTTCCACCTGGCCTGTGCCAGGGGAAGTTCAAAATCCTGCTCCACAAGGACTTTGTGTCTCACATGCACTGTAAACCTTAAAATTTCTTAGACTTATGAATGTTGGAAATTTCCCCATTGGGAAATTTCATACTTGAAAAAATCTCCTACTGATAGTAAGAACTCTATTGGAATATGAAACTCCTTGGCATGGGAGGATCCTTCTCCTCCCTACTTAAGACTACTATAGGACAGAAACCTTCTGCTAAACAATGGAAAGGGCTTTGACCTATGCTTAAGCATAGAACAGAAAGTTCTTTGAGTCATGATTGATTTTAGAATTGATACAATAGAGATACTTGGAATGACAGAACCAGGTCTTGGAAACTACAATCTCCACTCTACTCAGAGTAACAGGATTTAGGAAGGGCTGCAGCAAAGATCAAGATTTAATTATTTTAGAATATGACCTTCAACAGACATGTGCAAAGAGGGCAGACCTCTGGGTGGTCCTGGGTTAAGCTAGAGCCACCATTGGCAGAGGGGAGAGATTGACAGTGATTGGTAGATGGGAGAACTGAGGGGAGGGAACTTGGATTTTTGGCTTAAAGATAGTGGGGTCTGAGGACTGAGAGAAGTTGATGCTCTGAGGAAGTTGATGCTCTGAAGGAGGACTGAGGAGGTTTTGCCCTGAAGGAGGTCTGAAGGGAGGTTTTGCTCTGAAGGAGAAGAGAAGAGGAGGTTGCTCTGAAGGAGGAAAGAAGTTGGATGCTCTGAAGGAGGTCTGAGAGGGGAGAGGTCCTGGAGGGAGAGCTCCTGGAGAGGTCTTGAAGGAGGCTGTGGAAGGAGAACTCAGGAGGAGTCAGGAGGAGAATTCTTTGAAAACATTTCTTGAAAGGAGGCTCTCTTGAAGGTGGAGCCTGAGGTTGGCATGAGAAGCCTTACCTAGAGAGATCTTGGGTGAGTGATAAAACCAACTGACTGATTTTATCTCTTAGGACTGAGGTCTAGGCCTTATTAGCTTGAGACCCTTCATTCTTATTCCTTTCTTACTTTCTCTCTTTTTCTATTGATTAATCAGTGTATTATAAATTAAATTTCTCTATAAAACCCAGTTGGCTTGGGCATATTCATAAATTGGGAATATATTCCCTGGTGATCATCTTATATTTACATAAAACCAAGACACAGTAGAAAACATATTTCAGCGGTCATAATTGTTATATATTTCCCTTGCTTCCCAACATTTTAATTATCACAGTTTATGGCTCCCACTCTCTTATCTACAACTATTTAACGCTCAAAAATATTTGAAATCTAACAGCACCAATGAAATCTTAGGCTTGACTTAGGACAGCCCAGGGGTCTGCAGTTGTTTCTGATCTGTCATTTGCTAGCATATGTTTGTCATAGGCCATCCTCCTAAACACTTAATCCTTAAGTATGGGTGTAGATATTCCTCTTTTTGTTAGACTAAGTAGGGTGGAGTAATCTAAAGTTCACACTTGGAATGAATAAGCAATCTTTACAGCACATGCTGAGTGATTTGTTTTTGTTTTGGAGCTCACAATATTTTCTACCCATTGAGCAAGTCTTTCTTATGACCAAGTTAGGTATGCTTAGAAGACAAGTCTTAATTTTTTCCTTCTACTCTTGAATTTCTTGAATATGTTGATGTTCCCATTCTGGATGAATTATGACTCTGGCCTTTGTACTCTGACTTTCCAACCTCAGAGCTCCACTAGAGCAAGCCCTAGTATCTTTGTTAGGAAATCCACTGACTATCTCACCCCTAGCAGATTGACCAAAGAAAAATAATAAATGTTGGAAGCAATGTGGCAAAATTGGGACACTAACGCATTGCTGGTGGATTTGTGAATTGACCCAACCATTCTGGAGAGCAAATTGGAATTATGCACAAAGAGCTTTAAAAAGACTGCCTGTATTTTTTCCAGCCATACCACTGCTGAGTTTGTACCCCAAAGAGATAATAAGGGAAAATACTTGTACAAAAATATTTATAGCCGGGGCTTTGTAGTGGCAAAAAAAAATTGGAAAATGGGGGGGGGGGGTGTTTATCAGTTGGGGAATGCATGAACAAATTGTGGTATATGATGGTGATGGAATCCTATTGTGCTATAAGGAATGATGAACTGGAGGATTTCTATATGAACTGGAAAGACATCCAGGAATTGATGCAGAGTGAAAGGAACAAAACCAGAAGAACATTGTACACAGAGACTGATACATTATGGCATAATCAAATGCAACAGACTTTTCTACAAGTAGCAATGCAATGATCCAGGAAATCCTTAGAAATTAGGAGAAAAAGCTATCTACATCCAGAGAAAGAACTGTGGGAGCAAAAATGCAGAAGAAAAACATATGATTGAATACATGTTTTGATGGAGATATGATTGGGGTTTGGGCTTTAAAAGATCACTATTGCAAATATGAATATGTAAATAGGCTTGCATGATGTATAACCCGGTGGAATTGCTTGTCAGATATGGGAAGGGAAAGAGAAGTGGAGGGAAAGATCATGAATCATGTAACCATGGAATGCACTGAAAATGCCCGCTATCTACCTTCAACCAGGTTTTCAGAACTGTCTGGCAATTTTTAATGAATTTCTTATTGACTCCATTCTCATTCTTCTTTATAATTTTTCACAACTTTCAACTCTCTCCTCAAAACTCCATCCTAAGCCTTTGTTAGGAGATACCATAACCAGGAGGTGAATGAACAAATGAATGAATGAGTGAATGAGAAAATATTTAGGATAAGTTTTAGATTGGCAAATAGGAAAGCAAGATAATCCTTGCTCTCAAGGAATTCATGTTGTGGTGGGAGAGACAACAGATAGTGGCAATTTCAGATATGAGTCATGTCTTAAGGATCCATTGCCTTGAAGGATCAGTGACAAACAAATGGCAAGACATTCCTCAAAACCTAACTGTATTTTCTTCCATTTTATCCATCTTCCCTTGAGGATGGCTGGACCTCCTTCTTGCCAAAGCTATCAGTGTTTTTGATCCTATTCCAGACCATATCCTTTGAGACTGATATACCAGTTCTCTGTTTCTCTCTGTATGTCTGTCTCTGTTTTTCTGTCTTTCTCTCCATATCTCTCCCTCTTGCCTACAAACTTGCTCAATTCTCCTCTTGACTTTGGTCCTCCCCAAATAGAATATGTGCTACTGTAATTTCAGAATAGATTCTTTATGAAAATAATCAACATTGATATAGTATGTCATGCTTTTGTTTACGTGCTTTCCTCTTTAAAATCCTGTGAATTAGGTAAAACAAATATTATTATGTCCCTTAGATAGACAAGGGGACTAAGAATCAGAAAAGTTGAATGGATTACCCAGGGTCATAAATCTAATAGCTGGCTAGCATTTAAATAGTGCTTTAAGGATTGCTAAGACTTTTACAAATATGTTAATCTCCAACAACCCTGGCAGCTATGTGTTATATCCGTTTCATAGAGGAGAAAACTGAGGCAGGCAAAAGTTAAGTGATTTGCCAAGGCTTGCACAAGTAATATTTGAGCCTGGATTTAAACTCAATTCTTCTTAACTTCAGGTCCAGCATTCTACCCACACTAGCCTCTAGATGCTTCCAAGCTAAGATGCAGGATTTGAACCAATCATTCTCCTCACTACAGGTCTAAGACACCACAACATATTGGGACTACTAATTTTATATCCCCAAACTCTTAGATAGATTTATTATTGCTTTCCTACATTTTCGTGATATTTGCTTTCTCTTGGTTCTTCTAACTCCCAAAATGCCTCTTTTCAGTCTTCACTGATTTTCTTTCCTCCTTCTGCATATTGAATTTGATGCTTGCTATGTTTTTGTGCTTAGTGCGTTTCTTACCTCTTTCTACACCCTTACCCTTAAAGAACTCATTTATATCCATGGCTTTAATTAATGCCTTGATGCAGGTGAATCTCTAATCTACTTCTGTAGCCTTGACTTTTTTTGGAGTTCTAGTTATACATTTCCAATTCTGTTTGACATGAGGTACTATTTTTACCAGTGGCTCGAATTCAACCCTGAAATCATTATCTTTTTATTAAATTCTTGACCTTTTCCTAACTTCCTTAGTTCTGTCAATACTGCTACTCATGAAATCCTTAATAAAAACACTGGAGTCTTCATTTAATTGATCAACATGCATTTAAGCACCCTGTGTAAAATAGCCCCTGCCCTGAAGGAGCATGTGTGTGACCTAGCCAGATAAAATTACCCTCAGACATACAAAATAAACATAAGATATTAGAGGTAAGGCACTGACAGCTGGTAGGAATAGGGAATCAGAAAAAGATTCTTAGAGAGTTGGCACCTGACCTGAAACTTTTAGTAAAGTGAAGAGACTAAGAGGTAGAGGTTTAGAATGAGTGCTAGTCAGATGTGAGAGAAAGATTTTGCAAAGGCATGAAGAAGGGAATCTATGGTGGAGCAATGATTCTAATTTGGCTGAATTGGGCTATGTGCAAAAGGGAGGATTGCATAACAAGGACAGAAATGTATCTCACCCAAATTATGAAGCACTAATTTAAATGTAAAACAGAGGGGTTTATGTTTGATCCAATAGTTAATATGGAACCAATGAGAAGTAGGGAGAAAGGAAGTGCATGAACAAAATTATGTTTTAGAAAATCACTTTTAGAAGTGGTTTGGAGGATGGATTGGAGTTGGAAGAGATTAGAGTCAGGGAGTATAATTTGCTTACTATTTTAGTAGTCTAGGTGAGATTCACAAAGAAAACATTCCCAGGACCAGATGGATTCACAGGTGAATTCTAACAAACATTTAAAGAACAATTACTCCCTCTACTCTATAAATTCTTCTTAAAAGGAGTAGTCAAAGAAATAGGTATATCAATTTCTTTTTATGTTATTAATATGGTTCTGATACCCAACTCAGGGAGAGAAAACACAGAGAAAGAAAAATATAGATCAATTTTCTTAATGAATATTGCTTCAAAAATGTCATAAAAAACTAATATGGAAATTATAGTAATGTATCACAAAGATTATACACTATGGCCAGATGAGATTTATACCAGGAAAGCAAGATTGATTAAATACTAGAAAATCTATCAGTACAATTGACCTGTATCAATAACAATGACAACAAAATTTAAATGATTATTTGAATAGATGCAGAAAAAATCAATGACAAAATATACCATCCATTCCTACTAAAAACACTAGAAAGCAAAGGAATCAGTGGAACTTTTCTTTAAATTATAAGTAGTATCTATCCATAACAAAGAGTAAGCTTACTCTGTAATGGAGAAAAACTTGAAGCCTTTCCAATAAAATCAGAAGTGAAGCAAGAGTGTTCACTTTTACCACTGTTATACAATATTGTACTAGTAATGCTACCTATGGAAATAAGACAAGAAAAAAGAATTTGAAGGAATAAAAA
Source organism: Monodelphis domestica (assembly GCF_027887165.1). Classification (NCBI taxonomy): domain Eukaryota; kingdom Metazoa; phylum Chordata; class Mammalia; order Didelphimorphia; family Didelphidae; genus Monodelphis; species Monodelphis domestica. The sequence continues at coordinate 621,833,964 of NC_077227.1, forward strand.
TAGGCAATGAGGAAACCCAACTGTTACTCTTTATAAATGATATGATAGTATACCTAGATAACCCTAGAATATCAATGAAAATTTTATTTCAGCAAAGTTTTAAGAGACAAAAAGACCCATACAAATTATCATATATATGTATGTATATATATATTATATATATATATATTACCAACAAAACCCAACAATAAGAGACAGAGAGTAAATTCCATTTAAAATCATAGTAAACAACATAAAATCCTTTGCTTTCTAAGTGTCAAGATAAACTCAAGGATTTGTGTGAACATAACTTCAAAATACTTTTAACACAAATAAAGATGACCCTAAAAATTTAAGAAATATTCATTAGTTTTGAGTAGTCCTTTCCAATATAATAAATATGACAATGCTACCTAATTTAATGTACTTATTCAGTGCCAGAACAATCTAATTACCAAATGATTATTTTATCAGTCTAGAAAAAATAGTAACAAAATTCATCTGGAAGAACAAAAGGTCAATAATATCAAGGGAATCCATGAAAAATAAAAGCGAGGTAACTTAGGCTAGCAGTTTCATATTTCAAATAATATTACAAAGCAGTAATCATTAAAACAATCTGGAACTGGGTAGGAAATAGAGTAATGGACCAGTGGAATAGATTAGATACTCAAAACACAGTAGTAAATGACCTTAGTTATCTAAAGTTTGATAAAACCAATGATCCAAAGTTTTTGAGTAAGAACTTACCATTTGATCAAAATTACAAGGAAAACTGGAAAGCAGTTTTGCAGAAACTAGGCATAGACCAGCATCTCACACTGTATACCAAGATAAGGTCAAAATGAATAAATGATTTAGACATAAAAGGTGATATCATAAGTAAATTATGGGATCATGGAAAATGTATTTGTAAAAAAAAATGTATTTGTCATACCTATAAATAAGGGAAGAATTTATGGTATAAGGGAATAAGAAATAGAGGAGAACATGGAAATAAGATAGATGTTTTCAATTATGTGAAATTTAAAAGCTCTTGCACAAACAAAATTAATTCAGTCACAATTAGAAGGAAAACAGGACTTACAATAACTTTGCAACAAATTTATTTGATAAAGGCTTTTTTTCTCAAACATCTATAAGTAAATAAACCGAATATAAAATTGAGTCATTTTCCAGTTGATAAATTCATCAAATTATATGAAGAGACAGTTTTCAAATGAAGAAATCGTAGACTTTAATAATCACATGACAAATGATCTAAATCACTATTAGTTAGAACTGTAAATCAAAACAACTTTGAAATACCACCTCACACCTATAAAATTGACTAACATGAAAGAAATATATATTTCTGGGTCAGGGAATATGCCCAGTTTGATAGCCTCTTGATTTAGTTCCAAATTGTTTTTTTAGAAGGCTATTCTAGTTAACAACTCTACCAGTAGTACAATAATATTCCAATTTTTCAATATCCACTGTCATTTTCTTTTTCTGTCATGTTAGTCAATCTGTTATGTGGAAAAGAATTAGAAAATAAAGGGAAATATATAACAATTAGAGAAAGGCTAAACAAGTTTTGGTATATGATTGTGATGGAATATTACTATGCTATAGGCAAAGATAAGTAGGATGATTACAGAAAAACCTAGACAGACTCATATGAACTAATGCAAAGTGAAGTGAGCAGAACCAGGACATTGTACATAGTAACAGTAATATTGTAAAAATGATCAACTATAATACTTAGCTACTCTGATTAAAATAATGATCCAAGACAATTCCAAAAGATTCCATGATGAATAATGTTATCCATCTCCAGAGAGAACTAATGAACCCTGAAAGCATAGTAGAGCATATTCCTTGAAATTACTTCATTTAGTCAATTTAGAATATTATTCCTTGGTTACAAGAATCACATTATGATCATGGGCAAAAATATTTACCCTTCTGATCCTCAGATTCCTCAGATATATATCCTCAGATATATAAAATGGGAATAATATAGCTATTATACTTAGCTTGTGGAGAGCTAGGTGGAACAATAGATAGAGCACTGGACTTGGAATCAGGAATACTCATCTTCATGAGTTCAAATCTAACCTTAGACACTAGCTGTATGACCCTGGTCAAATCACTTAACCCTGTTTTTCCTCATCATTTTCCTCATCTGTAAGATGAACTATTGAAGGAAATGGAAAAACAATCCAGTATCTTTACCAGGAAAACTCCAAATTCGGTCATGAAGAATCAGGAATGACTGAAACAACTCAACAGCAAAGTCAGACACAAATGAGTTAATATATAATAGTACTTTCCACTCTTTAAAACCCTATAAAAATATTGTTTATCACTGCTGAAAGCTAGTGAGGGAAATGCTAAAACAATTGTCAGGATCCTACAGTGTCTCCAGAGCAATTGATCTAACTAATGACCTTAACAGAAAATTGGACAGAAAGAATGGTTATTTCTTCCTACATATTTATGGGTCCCATAATTTTCTGAGGTTGCATTTGTACACAACTCGTATATGTGGTCCTGAAGCATACTCAAATGAAACCTTGAAATTAAGAAGGAACAATAATTGCTCAGAAACTTAACTCTCAGAATATGGCTTATTGCTTTATTTTTAAGCCCTTGTCTTCTAACTTAAAATCAATACTAAATATCAGATCCAAAGCAGAAGACAGCTAAGGGTTAGGCAATTAGATTTAAGTAATTTGCCCAGGGTCACAAAGCCAAGAAATGTCCAAGATCAAATTTCAACCCAGGACCTCCCTTCCACTGAGCCACCTAGCTGCCTTAAATATTGCTTTTAAAGAAGACCTTCATTGTAAGACAAACATTGTAGTACTATCAAAGCAGTTTAGATTAATTTTCTGCTATCTACCCAAACATGTCACTGTAGCCACAAATCACAGAATTAGAGAATTGTAAAGAATCTCAAAGGCCAGCAAGGGTAGCCCATATATGATGGCAAAGGGCACTATAATACATACTCACAAAGTGGTTATCTATTTCTCTGATTAAAGGAACCAAAAAGGGGAAAGGTCCTAGGTGAATTTATGGGCCTTGGCCTCTCTTGAGACTATTCTTTCTCGTAGCCCTTGCTGTACCCTCTCCCTCCTTGCAGAATGATATTTGGGAATCCCCTCTCTTTTAAAGTTAGTCCATCAGGCTTGAGGGTCCAAAAGCTGTGAGTCAAACCCAGAGGAGAGAAAACCCAAGTAGGGGATGACTTTTAAAAATTAAAAATAATAGATAGCATTTACATAGTGCTTGAAGGTTTGCAAAGCACCTTAACAAGTCTCATTGCACATGCTGGAAGGAAGGATTCAGAGCCCCAGAAACGTAACCTAAAATGCCCAAGGTCACACATCTAGCCCGGTTATCCTCCTAATGGTTAATAACAGCTAGCACACATATAGCACTCTGAGCTTTGCAAAGCACTGTAGAAATATCTCACTGGGTCCTTCCAATAACCCTGGGAGGAAGAATCGTCAGCATATCTACTCCTATTTAGGCAAAACCACAGCTGCCAGGACTTTCAGCTAAGTGCTTGTGATTTCATATTATTGCAGCATTTAGTCTATCCTAGGCGTATGTTGCTATGTATAAATTTGAAGTGGCAGAACCTAGAGAACAGGCAAATAAGTTTCTACAAAAAGTATAATTCTGCAAAATATTTTGAAGAGGGTCAGCTAAATGCCTCAGTGGATTGAGATCCAGACCTGGAGAGAGGAAGTCCTGGGTTAAAATATAGCCTCAGATACTTCCTAGCTGTGTGTTCCTGAGAAAGTCACTTAACCCCAATTGCCTAGCTCTTACTGTTCTTGGGAGCTAATTCTTAGTTTAAAAAAATAAGCTACTTTGAAAAGATGACTCAAGCTAGTATCTTTCAGGATAGAAAACAAGCTATGGAATAGTTTAACTTAAATAAGCAGTTGATGACCTAGTTACAGAAACTTATTTTTCCAAAAATAGAGAACTCACTCCCCAAGCCAGCCCATTTCACTTTGGAAAACTTAATTTCCCAACATCCACCCTAAGTTTGTCAGTTTGCATATCCACTCATTACTCCTGGTTCTTTCCATTGAGATCAAGTACAATAATTCAAATTTCTCCTTCACACAATAGCCCTTCAAATACTTGAAGATTGCTTTCATGCACCCCCTGAGTCTTTTCTTCTCTAGACTAACTAAGCCTAGTTCCTTCAAATGATTGTCACATGTCCTAAGTTCTTCACTCTGCTGGTTGCTTTCCTCTAGATACCCTCCACAAAATATTGTTTAAAAAGTGCGTTTCTGACACTGAATAGAGTGCTCCAGATGAAGCCTTGAGAAGGGCAGAATATATTGAAACTATTACCTTGATTGCTAGAAGTTTGGCCTCGCTTTATGTAGCCCCAAGATCACAATAGCTTTTTTGATTATCACAGATTCTACTAACATCCCTAGATCTTTATCAGAACAAATGCAAACTTGGGGGCTCAGGGCTAAACATATATCCTATGAAAATGACATTAAGCAATTTGCCACCTGAATTCTTGAAATATAGAAGAGATTAAATGGTATTATCACATGATATATATGTATATTTATAGATTTGCACACACATGTAGTCCCAAAAGATTCTGTATAACCTTTAAAAATTTTACTTTTTTATTTTAATTTTTTCCAGATTACATGGATACTATTTTCAACAATCATTTTCTGACATTATGCTATCCATGTTCACTCCCTTCCACCACCTCTCCCCTCCTCTAATATATATACATACATATATATATTTTTATATATATAATCATATGTAAAAATGAGGATCTTCTTGTTAATTATAATAAGTGCTTTGGGCTCACTGGTTATGGTGGTACACCAGTAAGGTATTGGGTGGATAATGGGAGCAGGAACAGTGTGTGAGGGAAGACCTATGTGAGAGAAAGAATTGCAGCTCCTCTCTCTCTCCTGTATAGTTATCACTCAGAGCCCTTTGAGGATATGGCTGAGAGGATGTGATGTCTCTCCCCAGTCAGCCCACTTGTGAATGGTTTGAATGCCCTTTCCTCAAAGGGGTTCAGTGGCACATCTTAGTCTGGGTCTTACCACAGAGGGACAGTCTCTGCCCTTAATGACCCTACATCCCAATAGAAGACAGCAGAAAAGGAAACTGAAAAGGGGAAAAGGGAGGAGGTAAAGGCACCTGGTACAGAAATATGGTAAAAAATGTCCAGACTAAAGTCTAGAATAATGAGACATGGATGATCTGGGTGTGCTCCTTAAATGGAAGTCCTTGAAGAAGCTTTGAGAGGTTGTATCTTGCTGGAAATGTTTTGAAAACAGTCATGGCCATAGATGTGAGGACCCACCTTAATAAATTTGGAGGGCTCCTTAACAGGAGAATAATAGGGTAGTGATGAATTCCTTGAAAAATTTCTAAAATACAGAAAAATACAAAGCATGTGGCTTCATTCTATTTATTTATATTCTGAAAGGCTCTTAAAAGTCATAGGGTTTTTTTTTTTTACCATCTCTAAGTGTTGGCCTTACTCTCATTTCTCTAAAAGTGAAATAGATCCATCTCCAGTGACTGGTGAACAGAGATGCTACTATTAGAACTCAATCATATCAATATTGACATTATTGTTATAAATGAAACCAAAAGCTATGTACAAAATGTCATCCAAGAAAGTGTAGGATCCAATAAAAAAGATGAACTAGTCATAAGAGAAAGATAAGAGAAAATCTTTGAATTTGCGAAGTGTGACTGGCAAAAGTTCCAATGGAAAAAAATCTGGGCATTTTTCATCTCCAAGTTTAAGATGTGTCAACAGTTTGACAGGCCAGTGGAAAAAAGCCAGGGCTGTCTTGGGCTCTGCTAGCCCCAGCTTGAGAGTACCCTGTCCTCCCCGTGACCAGGCGACATTTAGGGATCATCAATGGACTCATGTAAATCTTGAGAGATGTCTCCAGTGGAAAGCCCCACTCTTGTTAGTTCTGTGCTATTTAATATTTCTTTCTTTCCATAGCTAAAGAAGACAAATTCATATGTACATGTAAATGTATATTGACATGCACATGTGAACAAAAATACCACAATTTGTGACTGTCTTAATGATTAAATCACAGATTTTTATAGTTAGAAATGACTTCAAAAATCTTGTTCATATTGATTCTGATAAGTTGAGTTGCAGAAGAGAATTTTGCCAAGCTGCCTTAAGACCAGTTTGAAACCCAAGCCTCTCTTAGAATTCTGTTGGAATTCTTAGGTGAAAGTTGAAAAATTTAACTATGGAAATATTTTGGGAATATCTAAGTGGCAGTTTACTAACTGATGGTCTAGGAGCTTAGCGGATGTCAGAAGCAGCATTCTCTCGGAGCTCCTTGGTTTTTCCCTATGATATTTTGGGAATACCAGGACTTAGAGTTTATTGATCATTTGGCTGTACTGGAGTGAAGTTACTGACAGAGAAGAAACCAGAAGATCTTGTTTATCTCTGGCCTCTGGGGAAAATCCAGAGCCAAGACTGAACTTCTGCCAGGCCTCAACCAACTTGCTCTAGCTGTTATTTTGATCATTTGGATACAGAGATTAAGATAAACATATATTTTATAAGTTATTGGAAGTAGGTTATTTAGATAGGAAATTTGGGGGGGGGGGTTATTTAGTGGTAAGGAGCAATAGAGTAGCCTGGTTTCCAGGAGAAGGAAGATTGTGAGGTCTAGTTGGGAGCAGATAAAAGTTTAGAATTTCCTTAGTTTTAGGGTTTCCTATTGTGACAGAGGCTGGCACTAGAGAAAAGTGCCAGGCTGAAGAGGATATGAAATTGATCACCTTGACAGTGCAGGGGCCCCAGGAGTGTAATCCAGAGGAGGAGGAGACTCTGGCTTGGAGAACAGTGAGTCTCTTGGTCTTGAGAAGCCAAAGAGAGAAGTTGGGAAAAAGACTTTCTCCTTTACCCATTTTTCCTGCTGGTGCCTGGAAATCTTTCCCCCCAACACTTCCCAATTGAAGGGACTTTCTGAAGAGAAACCTGAGCAGACTTTACCTCAGCTCCTGTTGCCCAGGAGTGAGTCAACCTGACTTTCTCTCAGGAGGCTCAGGCTGCCAAGGCCTGAGTTCCCCACAAACTTGAGAAGAGAGGGGAAAGGGTTTAGATAGAGACAGGGACCCCTTCTCCCCACTTTCCTTTTACCATTCTTCCCTACCTGTTATTCCTTTTGTATTACCTGATTGAGTTAACATTAAAAGTTATCTGTTCCCCTAGCTGAGTGTGAGTGAACTGAACGGATCAAGGGGAGACCCTTTGGTCTTGAGTAGTGGAGGGGGGACAAGAGGAACAAGAGTGAATCTGGGAGAGTGGCTTTAGCTAAGGAGGCAAGGCAGAAGGGGGAAAAAATCTTCAAACCCCCTCTCCTCTCTGTGAGCCAACCTGTTACATCTGCTACTCCCCTGGACCCCTCTTTGAGAAGGGAGGGGATTCTCCTCTCTTTCTCCCTCTCCATACCAAAAGTCCAAGCTTCCCACAGAGATACAAAAGTTCCCTAATTTATCTTTTTTAATGCACTATTTATCACCTTATTAAATACTTTTAACTTTTATTAAATTAAGATTATTTTATACCTCTGTCTCCTACGTTATCCATTGCGCGAACCTACAAAATAGGTCCAATACTGTTACCTTGGCCCTTGTATCTAGAGTATCTAGACTACTGAGTCTAGATACTATCTTTAACACTAAAACATTATCTATTCCATGATACACTCTATACCAGTCAATGTTTACTGGTTGCTTGAAGATTTCCAGTGAGGAGAATTTATCATTTCCCAATGTGATTATGGTTGTTCATTCTTGTCGAACTCTTGGTGACATCATGGACCATGGGCCATTGATATCCACAGATAACTCTGGGATATTCTTGACAAGGATATGGAGGTGATTTTCCATTTCCTTCTCTGGTAGATGTTTTTGTCAAGTAATCAGAGGGTAAGTGACTTACTTAGAGTGACACACCTAAGAAAAGTCTGAGGTTGGATTTGAATTTGCATCTTCCTGACTCAAGGTCCAGTAATCTTAAACACTGAACCACAACTCCCTCTATCTCTTAGTGTAGGCATTTTCAATATTTCATGGTTCTGATTACTAGAATATTCTGTCTTACTTCAAGCTTATATTTTCCTCTTTGCAACTTCCACCAATTTCTTTGAGTTATGACCTTAAATAGTAAGCTGGAATAGTAGATAGAAAATTTCATTTGGAATAAGAAGGACCTGGGTTGAAGTCTTGCTTCAAACATCTACTAGTTCTGTGATCTTGAACAAGACACTTAAACTTTCTACACCTCAGTTTCCTCATTTGGATAAAAGGAACAATAGTTTTTAAGATCCCTTCTACAATTGTATGATCCTTTGAGTTCTTTTCCACATGACAGTCATTCAAATATTCAAAGTTATCATGCTACACAGTCTTTTTTTAAGAATAAACAATCCTAGTAAATTAAATAAACCATATGTCTGATCAAATGTATTATTCAAAATTTCCCTTTGAAGAAAACTTCCAAAAAAATTTTAATCAAGAGAAAATGATCAATTCAGTGACTTTCAGTAGCTCAAACCTCAGTCAGAAAAGGCAAAGCTTTCATGAAAAGGATGAGAGAGCCAGCCAGGCAAATTAAAAAGACTCATTTTGACTGCCAATAAAATCAAGGATGTTATACATACTTAATTTGTCAAGAATCCATTTTTTTTCGTGCTCAGCAAATCTTTACCCTCCCATTTGAAATCTGAAAAAAAAGAAGCTTTTTCTTGTTGACAGGGCAAAGAGAGCCCCTCAGCAACCCAATTTTGCACTCCTCTGAATTACAAGGGAAAAAGAACATTTCAATTATTTATTTAAATAAAAACCACTGGTATGTGACCCTTTGGCATGTCTCCAAGAATTTGGATGAGATACAGGGATGGCAACACCTTGGTAGCTGGCTACAGTACTTCCACTTGAAAAGTAATTGCCCCTCGTTTCACGCACAGTGACTTGAGGATGGAAAACGCATTATGTGTAGGACATGCCCCAAATTCTACAGATGCTTCTCATCCATCTTGAATTGACCTTTATCACCTTAGGGAAGTGGCTGATATGAAATGAGAGTTTAACATTAGAGACATAATTTATCACATTAGCATGTTGGTTACATCAATCGTGTGTGTCTATGTGTTTGTGTATGTGTGCTGAATGGCTTGCCCTATATTCCAAACTAGTAGAAACTATTTTTTTTCTAATTCCCTTTCAGATGAAGGGAATGGAGGTGGTGTGGAGTTAACAGGCTTAATTTCATAGTGTATCTTTTGTTGGTTAGGTCGACATAATGCCAAATAACTCATACCTCCAAACTACATTATGTCAGCATCACGTTTCATCATTATACAATAATACTTTCTCATGCTTATGTTACAATTTTAAGTTTTCAATTGTATTTAAGCTTCCAACAAATTTGTGAGGTAAGTACTACAGATGTTATTCTCAGATATAGAAACTGAAGCTCAGAGAAGGTAATAACTTTCCCATGAATACACATAGCTTAAGTATTATAGGTCAGACATAAATCTATGTCTTTGTGAATCCAACTCAAACTTTCCATTATTTGGCAGCTCAGTGGCTCAGTGGATAGAGCTCTGGGCTCTATGAATCCTGATACTAGAATAGAACCTCAGATACTAGTTATGAGACAGTGGATGAGTAAATTGACCTCTGCTTAAATTTCCTCAACTGTAAAATAGGGATGAAAATATAAATGACTACTTCCAAAGTTAATGTGACTATCAAATGAGACAATGTTTGAAAAACATTTATCGCAGCCTAATACACCGTAGGCCCTTAATAAACACATATTCCATTCCTTTCAAGCCAAAAAATAAATAAAATAGGCTCAAATAAAAACCAATTTAAGAGGGGTACAAATCAAAATGAAACAACTTTATTGGATTCAAATACTTAGTTAATACTTAACTGTTTTCAAAACAAATGGGTATTTGAAATTAATCAGATTTTTAAAAGAAGAATATGTATAGAAAGTCTTAGAAAGTATGCCATGTATTTATAACTGACTAAATTGCTAATAAATGACTGGCTTCCCAACCTTCCTTAAAGGTTGAGATAGTGCCTTTCTTTCTCTGAAAACACAAAAACGATATGTGGACATAAGAGTTAAAAGAGCCGATGAGAATTTTCTATTACAACTGTAAATGAGACCTCTCTATATCATGTTTATTTGTGTCTCTGGGTGCAAGCAGGCAGTGGCATATTACCAACAATGACTCATGAATAAGGCATGACAAAAATGATTTTTATCAAGAAAATGTGTGTTTGGAAAAGGAGATGGGCTGATGTATAGTGAGACAAGAAATAGCAGAAGAATACTCTCAGCACTAGACTGAAATGTTGTCATTCAGTAGTTCAGTCATGTCTGAGTCTTTGTGACCCCATGGCCCATGACATGTCCTCCACTATCCTGGGAAATCTGTCCAAGCTCATATTCATTGCTTTTATGACACAATATACTTCATCCTCTTCTGTTTCTTTCTTCTCTGCCTTCATTCTTTCCAAACATCAGAAACTTTTCCAATGAGTTCTCTCTTCTCATTATGTGCTCTAAGTATTTATGCTTCAGATTTAGTGTTTACCCTTCTAATGCTGCACAGAATACTTATGCACCTTCAAAAAATCTTATTCTTAAGTTCTTAACCTGGAGTTTAAATATCTTCCTGTGCAGTTCATGCTTTGGGGGAGGTGGGAAGAGGGTCCTTCAATTTGAATAGTAAAAATACATCTTTATTTAAACTAACACCTAACTAAAATTTAGCACTTCTTTTGATTATGAACGTAGGTAATAAAAAATCATTATGAAGAGGGGTCTACAAGCTTTACTAGTATGTCAAAAGGCTCTGTAACATAAAATAAAGTAAAGAACTCCTTCAGCAAGATCTTATTGTATTTAAAAACATGATAGATTGCTATTTAGCAGAGTGAGTGGGGATGAATTCTTAGCCATACTGTTATGAGGATCACTAACTCATCTTGACATATCACAAATTTATTCATGCTTTACATTGCAAGATTCTTTTGAATATGATTCTTATTTGGGGAGTATTTAGTATTTTGATTTTATAGCCCTTCACATAGGAGCAGGGACCTGAATGCAAACACAGAAGCTTAAAGTGGAAAAGGTCAATCCAGTGGTTCTTAAAAATGTACTTGAACTCAGAACTGCCAACAGAGGAAAATAGAAAGTAAGTCTGCCCAATAGAGAAAGCAAGTGTATCCAACAAGACTGCAAGAGGTCTTTACTTGACAACTTCATTTTCATTGTCTAAAATGAAAAGGGTCTAAAAGTACATAAGAAAAGAACTTAGGCTTTCTAAACATTCATAGAGATTTTTGTTTCTGATGAATATTCTACCAGATTTCTTCCACAAATTTAAAAGTTCTTTGAAAAAAAATCATGTCCCCCCCTCCTTGGGGAAGGGGGTTGGAAAGGCATAGGCAGAGAATAGAATCAGAATCTTTCATTCTGTAAATTTTCCAAAAAAAAAGCTGTAAATGTTTAAATTGCCTTTGAACCTGAAAGTGACCTCATCCCCTTTAGCAACCATCTCTGGATGGCTGAGGTCCTTGTCCATAGTGATCTTGTTGCTCAGAGAACATTTCTACAGCAGCTACAGATCCATGGATTCAACTTCACTGTTCTGGTTGGTAGAAACAACAGAGGAGAGAAAAGAAAGCAGAGTCTCTGTCTTAATCCAGGAGGATTTCTGCCAGGACCCACCAAGTTCTACCTCCTACCATATTCAGATTCAACTTTCTAAGGAACTGCCTTTGTAATGTTACTTCTGACCTCAACATCTTTCAATAGCTCCATGTTGTCTAGGATAAAATCTCAAAGCCTAGTCTAATGTTCTAGACCTTCCATAATCTGGCTCGAACCTATCTTTACAGTCTCCTTTCTTACTGCTTTCTTAATCCTATGTTCAGGGCAAACTTCCACTATCTCCCTAATTCATTCTGTTTTACCCTCTAATTTGGCCCATTCATTATGGAAAGCCCAACACAAAAGACTTTTTCTAAGAAGTCTTTTCTTCATCATCTCCATCACAAATTCCTGCTGTAAATACAAATAGCACTTTATAATTGTTTTTATCACACCAATCTCATTCTGAATTATAGTAGTTATGACCTGCATTATACTTATTTGTGAACAATTTCTTTTTCTGTTAGTTAATAATCTCACTCTTTTCTAACCTTTGTCTCTTATCAGAATCTTTAGCATCTTTCAAAGCTTTGCTCAGGTACTTCTATGCAAAATCTTTTCTAATATCCTGCCCAAATTGTTTTGATTCTTCTCTCTTTAGCCTTCCCCCTTATCTTAGTTCATTGAGAACAGGGATTTAAAAAAAATCACTTTATACATTGACTTGTACAAAGCAGGCACTTTATCAATATTTTTGTTGTTGATGATAATGAGTATTACCTAATTGCTTGCTCATAGTAGATACTTTGTTAAAAATTTACTGAATGAATCAAAATGAATAAATGAGCTCTAGGACAGGTTCAGGCACTCTCTTCTCTGTTTACCAAAAGGACCTCTGGAGCTATTATAGGGTGAATGTAACAATTTTTTTTTCCTACTGACACTTAGCAGTAATGAATCTCTTCATTCAGTGATAGAACTCATTCATTCACTGAACAAATAATACTTAGCACTTACTATGTGCAAGGTCCCATGACAGGGATTGAAGAGCTTCTGTCCTCCAGAGATTTGTAACATAGTGATAATTATTCACATTTAAGAAATGCTTTCAAGTTTATAAAGCACATTCCTCTCAATAATTCTATGAATTAATTTAAGAATTAATTCTATTTTACAGAAAAAAGGAAACTGAGGTTCAAAATCCAGATCTTTGCTCTATCCTTATGCAGAGCTCTTTCCAGCCCACTTTATTGATGTGGAACCAAATTATAGGAGAGATAAAGCAAAGGAACAAATAATTACAACACAAATGAGTTTATGTAAGTGTAATTAAAGACATACAAGTTTTTATAGTAATTCTGAAGAATTGAAGATGGTTTCTAGAAGTGAGTGTGTGTATATGTATGTGTGCTTGTGTTTATATCCATGCAAACCCTGCAGAATCCAGGCATATGTCAATTGACAGTTTCCTAGAGGTATTTGGGGAACAATGGGATCCTACACTCCATAGCTAATAATTTCCAACTTGAATTGGTTGTAAATGAACAGAAAGACTTTCTCCAATAAGAATCCAAGGTTGTCAAAGGCCCATTTGAGGAGTTCTATCACAGCTTCTGCACTATTTATCCTTGTAGAGATGCCAGAGATCTGAGAAGGGATGTTGGTCTGACAAGATCTTATAGATTCCTGGAGGGCTATTTCCAGAATAGAAAGCAAAGGAGAGTTTCTTTTTGTTAAATCGGATCACCAGTCAAAATTATAGCATTCTGACAGGTGCTGAAAGAATAGAAAAGCAAAGCTGTCATTGCAGAGGCTAATATCCTGAAACTATTTCCTAAATCATAAATTCTTGGCAACCAGATAGCAATTCAACCACCGCTGGGTTAAAGAAATAATAAGTGATAATGATACTACATAATAATGATAAGTGAAGTCTTTTGTTAAATATTAACAGAATTTCACAAAGGTCAAGATATTGTTTCAAGGTAAGACATGGTCACTTAAGGGATATCCTTGTCTTTCATCCTGGGCCCTTTATTAAATCTCTAGCACCCTTTTTGAATGGTGGAGATTTTTAATCACCTTGTTGGGCCCCAGATTCCCTGATACAGGGAAAAGAACATTCCCTGGAAGCATAGAGGTCCTTTGTCTAGCTCAGAACTCTGAAGGAAGCAAGATAATGATGTAACAATGCCCACAAATGAACTATAGCCTCCTTCTTTGGGATATGGACAGCTTTCAGCAAAGGTCAGGTCTCTAGTAGCCTCAGTGTGAATACTGTTGATCTCTTATTTGCATAAGCTGTGAGAATTTCATTTGACTTCTTGGAAGATTACAAAAATGTGGTATAGAGAAGTCTGATAGGGACAGTCCTATTACTCGGGGAAGAACTTGATTGTCTGGGTTAAGAAGACAGCCATAACCACTTATTCATGGCTTCCTTGCCTTTATCAGAATTTTCTTTCTCTTTTAATATTTTATTTTTTTCTTATTTACAGCAGAGGCTCAATATAGAATTTGGGTTTATTTAGGTGGGAGCCCTGGTGTTCTATTAATGTCCATTTTTACATTCATTGCAAGAAGACAAGGCAATAAATCTCAGAAGATTCAAACCTAATCTGTGTTTGCCAGAGCAGAAAGAAAGGCTAAAATTTCAGCTTCTATCTGAGGCTCCCTCCTTCCTTAATGCATTGGGTCATGTCCTTAGTAGTGTCTCCAGCAGATGAGAGGGTTTCAGTGTGCATGCTTGCTTGGGGAGTATTTTGCTCATACGTATTAACTGCTGACTCCTTTAATCCTGTTAGAATTTAATTTCCCTTGATTGAATGTGGTATTATCCTTGGATCCTGATTGGCCTGTTTCTATCTGTACATATAAATCCTGTTAGTCCCCCTCACACTTTGAATGTTCCAGAGTTTTCTCAAGTCTGGCTGTTCTTCTGGGGAATTGGCTATCACTATCATTTCCCAGGGAGGGTATAATTTAACCTTTCAGTCACATCTGTCTTATTTATATGTGTCTGGCTCTCTGAGTTATGAGGATGAGATGTCTGCACTGATTGTCCATCCGATTCTCCAGGGGTTTTCAATCTTAACAACATCACATAACCAAATTCAGGGTCAAGGGGCATGTTAAATCTTCATAAAGGACCCAAGACGAGTTTCCTTCCTTCCTTAGACTTTTCACAGTTACAGACTGCATCTTCTTTTCTATAGGCTGTCTGAATAAAGATCAGTTCTGAAGCTGGGAAGGCCAGGATTCAAGTCTCACCTCTAACACATACCTAGACAAGTCAACATCTTGAACTCATCACATCCCAAACTGAGCACACTATCTTTCCCTCCAAAACCACAACACCACTTAGAGACCCAATCATTCATGGTTGTCAGTCCTCTGAGTCTCTCATTGGTGTCATCTATAGATCTGCCCCAGGGATCCAACTACTATGTTCTTGAATTAAATGGGTAGAGGGCTTTTCAATGACAAAGACTTATCTATATAGGTGCAAGCTATATTCCCTATCCTTATGCTCTTTTTTAACTTTCTATGTTCTGTGTAGAAGAAGGAGCAGGTCATAGTAGATAGAGATCTACCCTTAGAGATAAGATAACCTGTGTGCAAGACCTGCCTTTATATCCACTGGTTATGTGGCCCTGGATAAGTCAAGTAATCCCTCAGGGACCCCTGGCAACTTTATGACTCTATAAATTGATGATTTATATACTGAGTATATACTCAGCAGTGAGAAATGCATTGCTACTTCCCCACCCGAAGCTCCCTTTTGCTCATGAAATTATAGGGTAAGATGAAAGACAAATGGTTTATGTAACCAATTGTCATTGCCTCCAATTTTTTTTCTCTAAATAAGCAGGGATTTCTATCTCCCTCTTTAGCCATGCCCCAGGGATTAGATTTTGTAATAAAGGAAATCCTTTGTGTTCCAGAAGTTTCTTAACTATAAATTCTTTGACTCCTTCATTCATCCTCCTCTTTCTCCCCTTCCTCTTCTCACCCTGACTACCTACTTTTTGGTTCTGTTTTGATCATCAAACTTTCTCACACAAAGCAAAGAAAATAATACTCAACCCAGACCACACTGTTCCTTTTCAACTCCCCTAGAAACAAGGTTGGTTGGGTCAGGTTGACTGCATAGCTAGATTGAGGTGTATGTGTGATCTGTACATTTCAGCAGCCAATTATTCCAAGGCCACTTTACCACCCATAATTGGCAATGAAGTATACTGGATTGAAACAAGCCCAGTTTAATCATTTTGGTAACCTTAACTTAACTTCTCTCCCACACGAAGGGCTTGGGAAATACAGTTCTCAAAGGCAGCTTCTGAAATATCTGGCAGCTTGGGCAGGTGTTCTTGGAAGACACCTGATTGGGCTTTTTGTTATCTGTAGCATTTACTGTTTGTCCCAAATACTTGATGCTTTAGGGATTTTTTTTTATCCTGTAATGTTATTTATGCACATGAAAAAATTAGTGGCTTGAGAGCTAGGTTAGGAGTCAAGAAAATGTGTTCAAATTCTGACTCAGACATTGACTCTGAGATCATGCAGTCATTTAAACTATCAGGGCTTAAGGTTAATCTCAAAGACTCTAAATCACTGTCTTTATCATTTTGAGAAGGGCTCCTTAAAAAGAGCAGCCTATACAGATGAAAGCAGTGTTTTGTTATAAAAAAGAAGAAAGAAATGTGATACTTGTTATCTGTCTCCTAAAATAGATTATAAGCCCCTTAATAAAGAGGCTATGTTTGCATGCCTATGCCTAACCCAGGTTCCAGCATAAAGCATAAAGCAACATTTTTAATAATTATTTTAGTACCTACCATGAACTAGTATTTTACTAGGTGCTGGGGATACAAAGACAAAAGAAAAAGAAAGGAATCCCTGGTCTCAATAAGCTTACATTGTATCAGAGAAGACATGTGTCTTGATTTATCTGCTACATTTAACACTCTTGACCAATAGCATCCTTTCTGGATTTCCATGACATTTTAATCTCTTGGTTCTCCTCCTCCTTATTTAACTGCTCCCTAGTTTCCTTTTCTGGCCCATAACCCATATCATAGACCCTAACTTCCCAAGGGTTCAGGCCTGGATATTTTTCTCTTTCTTCTTTATACCACTTGTTAAACTTGTCAGCTCATAGAGGTTTCACTCTCATCTTCATGCAGATGACTTCTAGATTGACACGGGCAACCTCAATATTTATCCTGGGTTTCAGTTCTGTATCACCCATGGCCTAGTAGAGATTTCAAACTGGATCTCCTGTTGAAAATGCTAAACTCATCACATCCCTAACCTGTGAAGATTGGATTTAGTTTATTTCCTGATTGGAACAATGAAGATACTTAGTTTAATAAAATCAGGAATGTCTTGGGAATTTTAAATTACTCCACCCTACTTAGACCATACTTCAGGGGAAGATAAAGTTGTAATCTCCTGATTGAACAATGAAGGTACTTAACTTAACCTTATAGAGAAGCTAGAACTTTAAGCTAAGTCTATTTTAAGATCTTAATACAAAAAGGTGTTAATTAACTATAAAGGTTAAATTAATAACAAAAAGGTTAAGTAACTCACAAAAGGTGAACTTAACAAAGAAGTGTTAAGTAACTCTAAAAATATAATCTAATCAAAAGAAGATGAGAACTATATGGGCAGTTCTGGAGAAAAGCCTTTGATGTGATTGGTAGACCTGAAAATTTTAGAGGAGGAGACACAAGGGTGAAAGATATATATATTTGGGTCACTTCCTCTCTCTGGCACCTTTGGTAGTGAAAGAGCTGGCTGATAACAGCTTGCTGGGCCTTTCAGCATCTTAGCATGGCTACAAGCTATTGTCCGGTTCAGTGGTGAGTTTCTGGCTGAGTTTTCCTTCTTTACTTTCCAACTTTACCCTCTTAGAAGCCTCTAATCTTCTTCAGAGACCTAGAGGTGGGGATTTTAAACTCCCCCTGGCATAGGCCAGGCAGGAGAAATCCTATATCCTCTTCCCTCCTTCTCCTTAAATTCCTTCCCTCTATATTAATTAAATTACCATAAATTTCCAGACTGACTTGGGTATTTTATTTGAGATTTTCCTTTGGTAACCAATTAAATCTAGATTTAAATCACAACCCTAAATTATTTATAACCCCCTCCACCCCAAACACAACACTACTTAGCTTCCAAATCAACTATCACTGCCATCCTCCTGAGTCTTTCATCAATGTCCTCTTATAAATTTGTCCCAGGTCCAACTGCCCTGTTGGGGATTTGTTTATGTTCTCTTCACATTGTGTTGATATCAGTGGAGCAAAGAGGACATCATCATCTAATGGACTCTTACTTCTAATATGTTATCAGTTTTTTTCATTATTTTCAGTTATACATATCTGGATGAAAATCATTTATACCATTTCTATTATTATTTTAATGAGCTCCACTAAAGAACTGGGAAAAAGATTCAAGTTGTACAAAGCTGCCCCCAGAAACACTGTATAGAATCTTCAAAATCTATTAAAAAATTCTTCCTTACTTTACCTCCACCACATTTCTTTGAAATCCATTGTTGATGACATTGTTTATGACCTGGCAAAGTCACTTCAGTGGGAAGAAATTTGTTCATGTTAAAAAAAAAACAAAACATTGTGCCTTGCTGCATTATTTTTTTATATAGTCACTGGAAAACAATCCCATCACAGCATTGAGGCCAAGGGCCTTATTTTCTGAAAACCTGCCATTCACCTCTTTTTATACTTTAGTCTATAAGTGACACATTTGTAAGGAGACAGTACCTACTTAATCTAGTATTCAATTTTGCTCTCAATAATTTGCTGAAGGATTTTAGTCTCTTTCATCGGGTTTTCCTCAGTGTGACCATTGAGTTGTCATTTTTCAGCCCTTCATTAAATCTAGACTAATAGCCTGCATGGTCTGCCCCTGTGCTTTGAGTCTACTGTTCCTGATGGTGCAATTACAACAGCTATTTGCAAAGAAAATCGTGTGTATATAATTGGTCATATAACCTATAACAAATCCCCACTCATAGAAGATTAAAATGCTCAGTTTCAATTCATAAATCTGCTTTCTACACTCTAATCATAATTCATTCCTTCAATAAGTAGATTTGCAAACTGGGCGGTTCAAAGGAAAACTTCCCATAGAGTCAGAGGGTTTCAAAACTTGGACCCATGAAAATACTTACATTTTGCCCTTCCATTTTTCCATTATTAACTTTTGAGAAAATGTAACAATATCCACTCCATTTGAGATCTAAATTACCACATGGAACAAATTACAATTGAGCACAATGCTAGCATTCAAGTTTTCTACTAACATCCACTTCTATTGCCTCATTGTATCGTGAGAGCAAACCTGGGTATTCCTTTTGAAAAAAATTTTATCAATTTCTTTTTGCTTTTCTATCATCTATTCTTTCCAATGTACCTCCCTATCCCTCCTCAGCAAGTCATTCCTTATAACAAAGTATGAAAAAGAGAAGAAAATGAATCAGCACAACCAACCAACTTATTTTAAAAATTGGATATTCTGTTCAGTGTTTCATTCTTAAGTCTGTGTTTTCAAAGCTTTAACCAGCAAACACCAATTATTGGAAGATCCTACCATGATGGAAAGGTTTTGAGTGTGGGCCTTGGTGACATACTGTCTGCCTTTCATCTAAAGGACAAATTTAATTAGACAAATACTTAATTAGACAAATATTTAATATTATTACCTACAAGGTATGAACCACTTCAATCAAATTCTGTAAGATAATCAGCAGATTGATCAGAGGGAGAAGAATGGTTTGTCAACAAAAGCTTTTGAAGGCTATCTTCTAAATGGTAGAGAAAGTGTGGTCTATGTGGAAGGAAGGAGGACCCATTCCAGGTAGACCACTTTATAAACTTTAAACAAAAGACGTAAAACTAAGCCAGCTATTTGGTCCATCAACCCAGTGTGGTTTGTGTTAATAGGGGAGAGAGAGAGAGAGAGAGAGAGAGAGAGAGAGAGAGAGAGAGAGAGAGAGAGAGAGAGAGAGAGAGAGAGAGAGATAATAATAGGGAGGTAGAGAGAGAGAAAGAGAGAGAGAGAGAGAGAGAGAGAGAGAGAGAGAGAGAGAGAGAGAGAGAGAGAGAGAGAGAGGGAGAGAGAGAGAGAGAGATTTTCACTGAAGAATATGGATACTCTGAAAGATGATAGTGACAAGTTTAATAAAAGATCCACCACCTCTAACTACTTTTAATTTATGAATACCTATAGACTGAATTTTAACATAATGTTTGTCAGATTATTCTTTCTGTACTGGGGAGTTGAGACAAGGCCCCTCAGTAGGTTCTCCAGGGAAGGGTTCAAAAGGAAGGAGCTTGGCACAATGGAAAGAATACTGGGAGGAGATAGGTGGCTCAGCAGATTGAGAGCCAGACTAAAAGAGAGGATGTCCTGGGTTCAAATTTGACCTCAGATACTGCCTACCTCTGTGACCCTGAGCAAGTTACTTAACCCCAATTGCCTAAACCTTACCACTCTTCTAACTTGGAACCATTACTCAATATTGATTTTAAGATGGAAGATAAATATGTATGTTTTTTTAAGCATTGTTTTTAGAGTCAAAGGACTTTCATTCAAATCCTACTTCTGATTCAGGACTATATGAAAGTCTTTTCATGTCTATGATGCCTCCTCAGTCAAATAATGAAATTCAGCTAGATGATCTCTAAGCTTCCTTCTATTTCTAAATCTATGATTCTTTGAAGCCTTAGCCATAATGTTTGGATATGTGAATTGGTATACCTAGGAGACAAAGATAGAAGATGGCATCCAGAACAAAAACATGAATTGTTATCAAGATTAATAAAGTTTGAGGATCATTTAAAAAAATCTTAAGATAATAAATTTAGAGCTGACAAAGAACTTAGGGGCCTTCATTTTATATGTGAGGAAACCAAAGCACAGAGATTTGCCAAATAAAGATTGCCAAATAAAGAAAACTCCAACGATTTAAATGCATGTCCTCTGTAATTACTCAGAGCAATTTCCATTGGTCAATGTTGCTTTCTCAAATATAGCCTAGATAAGGTGAAAGGGAACAGTATTAGCTAGGATAGTATGGTTGGTTAAGGGACTAGTAAAGGATGCCAGACAACTTACTATACCTTGCATGCTATATTCATGTGTGACTTTTATGCCCAAATTGAGTCTTTTCCAGCTTGCTTTAGCTAAACTATCCAATGTTTCTGATAGCATCATATTCACAGGAAAGAACCCTTTCTTACTGGTAACTAGCACACCCATGAGACTATCTAATATGTCTTATTCATATTTTCAATTGACATTATCTCTAGGGGTGATAAGTTTCGTGTGTTTACTACTCACTGCAAATACAGAAAATAAGCAATAATTCAATGATCTCATGCTTTTAATCCATAAGAGAAAAGCCTATCTTTTTAATACCAATTGATGCTATATGGCTATAAATTATGGAACTCTATGGACACTAAAAAACCACAGTTGTGGGTACCTAAGGACAATGGAGAAAGTCATGGTGAGAATACAATAAAGATGTGGATTAGTAATGTAGCAAGAATGATATATTGCTTGAGGGTTACCCTATAACCACAAAATATAAAGTTTCAAGGAAGGGCTAAAGCAAGTTGCATAGAGCCTTAATGGGAAAAGTACACAAGGACATAAATAATAATTAAAAAGAAAAGTTGAAGTTTTTGGTGGTAGAAAGAATTATGCACAATGATAAGCTCATGATCAATTGATCAAGAAGCATTTACACACTTGTTATATGCCAGGTACTGTGTAAATTAATGACACTGACTTTCATGGAATGTTCATTGTAATGGTGGTGACAAGTATATACATGTATACTTATTTTCAAAATAAATGTGAAGAGGAAAAATGCAAATAAACACATAGACATAACAGGGCAGTTTGGTGGGAGTAGGAAGGCATTAGAAGTTAGGGGGATTGAGGTTTAACATATATATAAAGTGATGCTTGAACTGCATCTTAAAAGAAGAGAGATTCTATGAGGCAGAAATTATGGAATGCATTCCAAGAAAGGGGAATAGTTGATTCAAAGATACAAAGATGGGAGATGGAGTACTCAGTAAGAGGACTCAAGAGAAGGCCAGTTTGGCTGAACATCAGTATATGAGATGTTAAATAATGTCCAATAAGGCTGGAAACATAGGTTGGGACCACACTGTAGCAGGCTTTAACAGTTAAAAAGAAGAGTTTATATGTTATCCTAGAAGAGGGTTTCTTATTCTAGAGCCTGTGGACTTTGAAAATATTTACAAATATAATAGTAATATACTTATTAAATATTTATAAATTTTGATAATCATATTTCAGTATAATTAATTTCCTTTGTAAGCCTATGAATTTTATTGTATGCATTTAAAAACATTATTCTAAGAAGCAGTCTAAAGACTTCACCAAATTTCCATGACATAAAAGAGGTGAAGAATCCTTTTCCTAGAGGCACAAAAAAGTGACTTGAATTGATTGAGTAGTGAAGTGATATATTCAAATCTATGGTTAAGGAAAATCACCTTGGCTTCATAGTGTTGAATGGACTAGATAGAGGAGAGTTGAGTAAGGGGGACCCATTAAAAATCTGTTCCAATAATCTAGGCAGGTGGTGTTTAAGATCTCAACTAAAATATGCACCTGTGTGAATAGAGAAGAGTTATATGATCACAATACACTTAAAAATCTGAGTATAGATGAAGTGATCCACTGCAGGATCACAGAGTTGGTAAGGATAGTAAGAAGCCATCTCTTTCATTTTACAGATGACAAATCTAAGTAGTGACATGACCTGTCCATTGTAAACCTTAAACTCTTAACTTCCTCTTTTCAGTTTCAAAAGATATTGCTTTTGCTCCTTTAGTCATTCCATTCATAATTTTATAAACTTTCTTTGAGTCTTCTCATCTTTTTTCTTTCCAGACTGAGTCCATTTAAGAGTGGGTGGGAAGGAATCTTTATCCTGAATTACCTTTCATAGCCCATTCCTACCTATGAATATGGTATCTCCTCATTCTCTTCAATGTGAAATCTTGTCAAAATATTTTTTAATATCTAAGTAATTTCCATTTTCTGATTTCTTTTCATAAGGAAAAAGCATATTAAAGTGAACAGAGTACTGAATCTGACTCTAGTCAGCTAAGTGGCAAAGGATATAGGGTGCAGGGTTTGTTTCAAATCCTATTTGAAACTTACTGACTTTGTAATTTTGGGAAGCTCACTTAAACTCTCTGTGTCTCAGGGTTTTCTTTTTTTTTTAATACAATGAGGAGATTAGACACAAGGGCTTCTATAATCTCTTTCAGCTCTAAATTTATGATATCATAATGAGTCAGATCTGGGTTCATATCCTACCTAACACATTTTCTATCTGTATGGGCATGGGCAAATCATTTAAAGTAACTGAGCTTTTTGAGAGGTCATCAGAAAAATGGAAATACTACTGATCACACAATCAGAGTTGTTAGGATAGTGATTTACAAGTTTAAAGTGCTATATATAAACTTGTTACCATTAATCATGTTATAATCATGTCTTATAAAAACATTCTGCCTTTATGAGTAGAGACTACATTTGATAAATGTTCCAGATCATCCCATTTTGCAAGGATTGTATCACCTTGACACATGAAAAAATGAGAAATGCTAGTTTATAGTTGCACAATTTCACTTGATTTCCTTCTGCATATTTAGCAAGATGTCATCGTACCTCAATTAGTTATATATATATATATATATATATATGTATGTATGTATAATAACCCAGTGCATCTATTCTTTTCTATTTTGTGAAAATAAAATTTTTGCAAACAGTTTTTAAAGTTTTAGGAAAGTAAGATATTAGATCTAAAGCTCAAAGGGACTTAAATGACTATTAAGTTTAATTCTCTCATTTTACAGATGAGAAAATTGAGGTATAAAGCAATTAAGTGACTTGTCCAAGGAACTGTCACACTGATAGGGAATAATAGAGTAGGGGATTCTAACTGCATAGTCATTATTCTATTAATAGTACCATACTGTATATGGGGCATATTTTAAATTTAGTTTCTTCTAATATATTTTAGTATACATTACTGTTTATAAAATATAGGCAAAATATTATAAAAGGTTAGTTCATGCTGAATTAATCTATATATCAGGGTTATTTACAATTAGGCACATCTTCCCTATAAGGAATGTTTTTGCAGAATCCTCAGAGACATGCACAGAACTCATAACATTTGACATACTGCTGGTGTGACCTGTCAGTCAAAGTATCAGATCTCTCCAGTCAAAATGGCGGCACCATTTTTTTACTTTAATAAAAAATCAATTCAGAACTTTTTCCCATGATTTCAAATAGCATGTTTAGCTGACTCTATGAATAGAACCATCATTGGTCTGAGTTTACAGGTCAAATCCATTGTAAGTAATGACAAATTCAGGGTTTTTTTTAATGGAGAAAGGGAAGAGGGATGATGCCTGGATTCCCATTCATTTCAGGATGGCTTAAGCATGCAGTATTTTGGAGAATGTCACTTCTAAGCCCAAATTTACCAGTAGAGCAACCAAGGTGCTGATTTTAAGGACTTGGATTTAGGCTTAAAGCATCAGGGTGCCAGTAAGTCTTTCATCTCCCTGTCTGAAACCCTCCTCTAGGGAATAAAATATAGACAGGGGTGGGTGGTAGATAAGTTATAGGTAGATAAACATTTATTGTAGTTTCACATACACATATAATTTATTTGTATATACTGATATTGAAGAGTATATTTTCAAAAGGCAGTAGAAAATGTATATTTATTCTTCTACTCCACTGACATTCATTTTAAAAAATCCAAGCTTCAGTAAGCCTGCATTTTGGAAGCCATACATCCACAAAAGCGACACATCACTCAGACATGAGAGGATATTAACAATAAAATGGTTTAGTGCTAACTGACTTTTGATCTCCATTCCAAAGATTTTGGTTTCAAACTGCATCTGCATAACCAAACCTTGTCTATATGAGTCAAATAGCAATGCTCAGAAGACTCCAAATGTAAATCATAAAGTTTAGTGAAAGATGTCTCCTCAGAGTATCACCAAGAATGCACTTGGCTTCTTAGGGTATGATTATCCATAGAGGTGTGTGTGTGTGTGTGTGTGTGTGTGTGTGTGTGTGTGTGTGAGAGAGAGAGAGAGAGAGAGAGAGAGAGAGAGAGAGAGAGACAGACAGACAGACAGACAGACAGACAGAGACAGAGAGAGAGAGAGAGAGAGAGAGAGAAACAGAGACAGAGACAGAGACAGAGACAGAGACAGAGAAAGATAGACAGAGAGACAGAGGGGGGAGAGAGAGAGAAAGAGATAAAAAGAGGGGGGGAGAAAGGAAGAGAGAAAAAGAGAGAGAGAATTACAAGATTTCTTCCCACTTCAGTTATAATTGTTCTCAAGACTGCTTTGTCCAAGGATGATCAATAATTTTTCTTTGACCTCATATATTGGCCAAGTTCCAAATGGACTCATCAAGCTTAGCTCACCTAATATGCCCTTTCAAAACCTTCTTTGCAAGATCCTTAATTGCTTAGAAGGGCTATGGGCCTCATCCAGAGGTGTCTGAACTGCGCAGCTGGGTGAGGCACTTTTCTCTATGGAGTTGGTTAATTGATTTTAGAGAGGCCCCACTGTGGATCTAATGTGCTCCTTGAAGTGGTATGATTACCCTCCCATAGAGTCTCATAAAATATAGACTCAAAGGGTCAAAGAGTTGTCTAAGTCATACTTCTGCATCCTGGCATGATTACATGGAAAGTACTCCATAGATATGGCCCTGTCCTAGTTCACAAGCACCTTCTTTGGTAAGACACTTGCTTGCCTCATAACTCTTATGGAAAGGAAATTTCTCATTATATTTGAATGAAATTTCTTCTGTTGCCAGTTCCCTTGAATTTTATTCAAAGAAAAAGGTAGTACTATGTATTTTCCTCAACTTAAAAGATAATAACAAGTTTCCCCTCAATCTTCTAATCTCTAGGCTAGATAAATCTAGTCTGTCTCCCTCTCTCTCTCTCTGTATGAAAATAAAACACTAGGCATATAATCACAAAGATCTGGATTCAAATTTTTACTTCAGACACTGCAGTCATTTTCTGGGTTTGCGACTCTGGATAAGTCATTTAACTTCTTTATCTCGGTTCTTCCATCTGTAAAATGAGAATAATAATAACATCTACCTCCTAGGGTTATTGTGAACATAAAATGAGATAATATTTGTAATATGTATTGCAAACCTTGAAATGCTATATAAGTGCTATTTTATTATTAGTAGTATTAGTTATGTATATATATAATACTCTAACATATGCATGTGAATACACACATATAAATATACATTTATGTATATAACTGAGTATGTATAATGTTCTTAGCACTGTGCTGTGGAAGTACAAAAAAAGTATGAGATATCAGATAAGATGAAAAAATAGAAGTAAACAATGAATTTCACATAAAAACAATTTAATATAGTAGAAAGCACAGGATGACATTGGAAACGATGACATTGAAAACCTTTAGGGTTTGAGCCCCACTTAACAGATGTTCCAGCTTTGTGATCCTGGGCATGTAATTTCAACTTTCAGGTTCAATTTCCTTATCTTTAAAATGGGGACAATAATAACCAGTGTAACTTACAGTGCTATCTTGCGGATCAAATGAAATGATGTGCCAAAAACACTCTATAAAAGTCAGTTTATTATTTTCATATTCATTATTATTATGTACAATAATAAAAAATCCCCTAGTTTTTAGTGCCCTTCTCTTTTTAAATTATCCTGTTTTTGTCTATTTACTTGTCGAATCAATCCCTAATAGAATGTAAAGTTCCTGAGGGCAGGGATAGTTTGTCATTTTTGGTTTTGTGTACCCAGCATTTAGCAGATGTCCTATATAGGAGGTGCTTAATAAACAATTCATTGAGTTAAATAATTTTTCTCTAGTTTCTTTATATAATGCTAATAGCTAATTACTATTAGCAATATATACTTCATGTATTAAAATGTATAACCTTTTAATCAGTTCAAATACTTTCTCCACCAACATACATACATCTCACCACTCTACAGCCTAGGGGAAGATTGTTAGTTTTATCTCATTCTGCATCTTCAGTTCATCAACTCTCTGTGAGAAAGTGGGTAGTATGACTGATTCATCATTAGTTCTGTGTAATCATATTTGCTCATTATATAGATCTGGAGCTCTTAAATCTTCTAAATTGATTTCCTTTGCAACATTTTTGATATATAAATTGTTTATCTGATTCTGTTTACTTCACTCTTTGTTTCTTTGTATTTTTCTTTCTTTTTTCTTTTCCTTTCTTCATTCCTTTCTTTTTCTTCCTTCCTTCCTTTCTTCCTTCTTCCTTCCTTTCTTTCTTCCTTCCTTCCTCCCTCCCTCCCTCCCTCCCTTCTCCTTCCTTCCTTCCTTCCTTCCTTCCTTCCTTCCTTCCTTCATTCCTTCCTTCTTTCTTTCTTTCTTTCTTTCTTTCTTTCTTTCTTTCTTTCTTTCTTTCTTTCTTTCTTTCTTTCTTTCTTCTTCTTTCCTTTCTTTCCTTCTTCTTCTTTCTTTCTTTCTTTCTTTCTTTCTTTCTTTCTTTCTTTCTTTCTTTCTTTCTTTCTTTCTCCATTACAACACCATATTAGACATCTAGATGTCTAAACACTAGACATAGTGGATTAGAGCATTAGTTCTGGAATCAGGAAGACTCATATTCCTGAGTTCAAATGTGACTTCAGACACTTATTAGCTCTGTGACTCTGGGCAAGTCACTTAACTCTATTTGCTTCAGTTTCCCTTATCTGTAAAATGGGCTGGAGAAGTAAATGGCAAAGTACTCCAGTATCTTTGCCAAGAAAAGCACAATAAGAGTTACAGAGCCGATACACCTCAAATGACTGAATACCAATTCAAAATTTGGTCAGACGTTATCCAATTGATGAGCATCCCCTTGTTCTTTGTTAAAACAAAAATTGCTCTTACATATAAATTTATATGTATGATTCTTTCCTCTTTCTTTGATTTCTTCAGTAACACAATCCCAAGTAATGATACTGCTGGATCAAACAATCTTTAAGGAGATTTTTTTCAAATTGTTTTCTAGAATGACTGAACCATTCAATAAATCCACCAACAGTGATTTATCATATCTATCCTCCCACATTCATAAATTGTCATCTCCTTCTTTTTTTAATTTGCCAGGCTGATAGAAACTAGGTCTTGTTTTAATGTTTATTATTCTTATTACTAGATTTGTAGATTTTTTTCACATGGCTATTGATAGTTTGATTTCTTTTTCCTCTAAGAGCTGCCTGTCTTTATCCTGTGACTGTCTCTGCTCCTAGCCTGGTGAAGAAGTCTTATTCTGTTTTGGCTTTGAGATTCTACATTGAACACAATGCCCTATTGATCGTCTGTCCAACCCTGAGTATAAGGAAGGAATTTTTTGTGGTACCTATTTAGCATACTCCCACAAACATCTATCCTTTCCTACTCAAATAAAAACTATCTGAATTCAGCCCCTCATTATGCCTCTCCCAGTCTATTACAATAACCTCATAACTGAGCTTCCTATTTCTAGTCTCTCACTTCTCCAATTTATCATCTGAAGAGCTAAAAAATTTATCCTAAGCACAGGTCACTATCTTCTTAAAGAACAATTGGGGTCCCCTTGTTGCCTCTAGCATTAGGTACAAACTCACCTTGTTATGTAAAACTTTTCAAAATCTGAATTTAGTCTACATTTCCAGATTAATACTGTATTACTCCTCTCTATATTATATTCCATCCAAACTGCCCTAATTGTTATTCTTTGAACTCAGAATTCTATCTCTCATCTCTCGACTCAACTAAAGATCACCTCCTACAAAAAGCAGTTCCTCATCCCTACCATTATCTGTGTTTTCTGGCAATCAATGAATTATCTATCAAGACATTTTTATTATATACCAGATATTTTACTAGATTTTGAAGACACAAAGGTAAAAATGAAACATTTTCTCCCTTCAAAAACCTTACATTCTATTAAGGGAAATAAAACAACAACAATAATCAATCAAGTAATCTACCTAATTAAATTAAGAACCTAATATATGTCAGGCTCTGCACTAAGCCTGTGGTGAAACAAAAAAGAAGCAGCCCTTTCTACATTGGCAAAAAACTGGAAACTGATAGGATGTCCATCACTTGGGGAATGACTGAGAAAATTGTGGCATATGATGGTAATGGAATACTATTGTGCTGCAAGAAATGATGAACAGAATGATTTGAGAAAGAGCAGAAAAGACCTAAATGTACTGATGCAGAGTGAAATAAGCAGAACCAGGATAACATTATACACAGTAAGAGCAGTATTGTGGGGTGATCAACTGTGAAAGACTTAGCTACTCTCAATAATACAATGATCCCAGGTAATTCTGAGGGACTTATGACAAAGGATATCTACCTCTGGAAAAAGAACTGTTGGAGTCAGGATGCAAACCAAAGCATGTGGTTCTTCACTTTAGTTTATTTGGGTTTTTGTTTTGGGGTATTGATTTTATCTGAGTATTCTCTTACAAAAAATATGGAAATGTTTTGTACAATAATACATGCATAATCCAGATCAAAATGCTTACCATCTCCAGGAATGGGGACAGGAAAAGGGTAGGAAAATAATTTGAATCTTAAAACTTCAGAAAACATGTGGGAAATTATTAATATGTAATTAATAAAATAAAATATCTTTATTTGAAAAAAAAAAGGCTGGTGCCAGCAGATTGTGAAGGACTTTAAAAATGCTAAGCAATGTACTTTATCCTAGAGGACATAGGGAGCCACTGGAGTTTATTGAACAAAGTAATGACATGATCAGATTTGTACTTTAGGATAATCAATTTGGCAACTATGATGGATTAGAGAAGAGAGAGACCTAAGGCAGAAATCAACAAGGATGCTATTTCAGTAGTTCAATACAGAGGTGATGAGGTTCTGGACATAGTTTGCTGACCATGTAGATAGAAAGAATGGGATAGAGGCAAGAGCAATAAATCTTTTTTTTTTTTAATATTTACCTTTTGTCTTGGAATTGATTAGGTATCCATTTCAAGATAGGAGAGCAGTTAAGGGCTAGTAAATCGGGGTTAAGTTACTTGTCCAAGGCCACACAGCTAGGAAGTGGAAATCTGATGCCAAATTTAATACCAGGTCTGCCTGACTCTAAGTCTGTTGCTCTATCCACTGTGTAATCTAGCTGCCTCAAAAGCAACAAATGTTTACAGAAAGTTGTTGCTAATTCTAAGGTGTTAAATTGGCAGAATTCAGAAAGTGAAGTCAAAGCTACTCTGATGAAGACCCATGATGATAAATGTTTCCATCTCTAGTATTAGAACTGATGAACTCTGAGTGAAAATTGAACCATACTTTTTTTTCCATTTCATGTTCCTTTCTGTGTATGTGATATTTTATTTTGCAATGGCTAATATGTTTTGCATAACTTCAAATGTATAATCAGTATCATATTGCTTTCCCTCTCAAGGGATGGGAAAGCAGTAGTAAGAAGGGAATTTACAATTCAAAAATTTTAATGAATGTTTAAAAATTAAGATATAATTAGAAAATATATATCTAATAAAAATTTAAATACATTAATTGGGAAACACAAGTATTCTGACAAGGATGAGGAACTTTTTAGAAATATTCTAGTAGCTAATCAAATTGGGAGGATCTGGAACTTTTTCTTTTCTCTTGGCACATTCAATGACTTGATGACTTTGAGGACAGTTACTTATTGTTTCTGCTTCACATACATAAATGAAGTTCAAACTATTTGCTATTGACCTATATCCAGGAGTCTGATGTGAAAAATAATCATAGAGGACAATAGAAAAGTATTGTTATGATAAAGAGAGGACACAACAAGAGACAAAACACAGAATTTAAATGCTGGAGCACATTCATTTTCATTACCTATCCAAGGGTTTTGTGTTTGCAGCTATCCTAAATATTGATGATAAGAAAGCTGGTCAT
Organism: Monodelphis domestica; assembly: GCF_027887165.1. Lineage (NCBI taxonomy): Eukaryota > Metazoa > Chordata > Mammalia > Didelphimorphia > Didelphidae > Monodelphis > Monodelphis domestica. Next base: position 621,864,744 of record NC_077227.1, read on the forward strand.
ATCAATGTCTGCAGTCAATGACAAAGATTGGTGATTCAGTATAGAATATATTAGTTACAGAGCACCAGGGACCCCATTTATAATAAACTGAAACAACTTAGAGAATAACAAATAATATAAAGTGGCAGCCTCAAAAGGCAAGAATTATGTTGAAGTGTAATTTTCTTTAGATAAAATAAAGTAGCTTCATCTTTGTTTGTTTGGGTTTTTTTTAATGAAACCTCTGATGAAAGGCCCAGGCAGATAAAAGGACAAATAGTCAAGTAGAGATGCAAAAACTCCTGAAACCCTCATAGAGGAAGCATGCCCTATTGACTCTTTGAAATATGAGAAATGCAAACTTTTCCAAGTCTATCCCCACATTCTAATGCAAGGGTCCTTCATCTTCTTTTTTTCTGTATCACAGACCTTTTTGGAAATCTTGTGAAGCCTGTGGACCCCTTTTCAGAATGTCTTATAATCTATATTTATAAGTAAAAGGAATACTAAATTTTAGATATAGCTTAGTGAAAAGAAAGAGGCATTTTCCCCCAATTCAAGTTCACATTCCCCTGGGAAATCTACTCATAGATCCCTTGGAAGACATGAGCCTCAGTTTAAGAACCCCTATTCTTATGACAAAGAATAAATGGCATGATTTTAAAAATTTGTAAGTCCTTGGTACATACTTGTCTTTCTCTCTGGATAATAAAAAATCTAGAGGCAATGTGGCATAATCCCTAGTATCAGTAACATCTGGGTTCAAAAATCTCACCACTGACAATTGTTACCTATATAACAAGCCATATGATCTCTCTGAGCCCCTCATCTATAAAATGAGGGAGCTGCACTCGATGACATCTAAGTTTCCTTCCACCTCTAAATCTCTGATCACAAGAGTTTATGACTCTTAGCAAGTTCTTTAATTTCTATGTGCCTTTGGCTACTCCATAAAATGGATTGTAATCTGTGTAAATTCAGAGAATTTCTACAAAAAGTGTTACCCTGTTAATGAAATCACAGATTTTTGGAATAATGGAATGTAAACAGAATCTTATATAGATCATGATGGAGATTTGTCTGACTTATGCTAGTGAGAATCGTTATAAAAGTTTCTGAAAACAGGTTAGAAATGTGAGCAGCTGATAGATCTCAAAGATCATACAGTTCTGCTTCACACCCAGCACAACCCTTTGATGGTTTCCCCAGGTGGAAGATCAAAGAGACTTTGCCTTAGCTTGAACACTTCTGATAATAGGAATATATTTATTGAAAGTTTGCAAAATGTTTTACATATATCCTCTCATTTGATTTGTGTGACCTTGGGGAAGTTTTTTAACCTCTTTGGGCCTCAGTCTTTTCATTTGAAAATTGATATGTTTGAACTAGAGGCAGCAATGCATATCAGATAGATGGTTAGCCTCAAAACCATTTATTGAGTTCAAGTCTTATCAAGCACACATAGTGCTTGTGACTCTGGGTAAATCAAGTAACCACTCAGTGCTCTAGGTCAGAGGTGTTAAACTCAATGGCTATTCCACCAATGAGAGTGGTCAGAATCAAATTAAAATGTAATTGAGAAAGGCTTAACAAAATATGCAAAAATATAAACCAATAGAGATAATGGTGATTTATAGTTTCCTAAGTCAATATGCTGCCCCCTCCATTTCTACCTAAGCTTAACATCACTGCTGTAAGCAACACTTTACAATTTTAAGATTTAGAAAATTGGGCTGACCTGTTTAGGTACATAAGTAGAAGCAGGTTCATAATAGCAGAACCCCCTCTATCAGTAAAATCACAGATCTAGACTCTCTTCCAATGCTATTGATAGTGTAGAAAGGCTCCAGAGGAGGGTAACCTGGCCGATTAAGGGACTAAGTTCATGCTATGTGTCAATGAATCAACACTAACTGTGCGTTATATGTTCCAGGCATTGTGCTAAGCACTGGAAATACAAAGAGAAGCAAAAATAGCACCTGCTCTCAAGAAGTTTGCATTCTAATGGGGAAAACATGTCAATAGTCATACCAATGAGAAATAAATAGAAGAAATGGAAGAAAATCACAGAAGGAAAGAAGTAACTGTTGTGGAGGTCTTGGAAAAGCCTTCTTCAAAGAGAGGGAGTTGAACTGAATCTTGAAGGAAACCAAGAAATCCTAAGCGAAGTAGCAGGGAAGATGGGAGACAGTCAAGACATAGGGAAGTGTCATTCCAGGGCCTGGAAATGGGAGAGAGTATCCCTGATGAGAACTGATAAAGTGTGCCAGTGTGACTGGATCACAGAGTATGGAGGGAAGAGCAATGAAAAGGATTAGGAAGAAAGGAAAGGAGGAAGGGTGGACAAGTCATAAAGAGCCTTCATAGTCAAATAAAGAATTTTTATCTTGAAGTTTAAAAGGAAAGAATGCAGTTTAATGAGCAAGGGGCAGACATTGTTAAATGTTTTCTTTAGAAAAATCACCTTGGTAGCTAAACGGAAGATGGATTGGAATGGAGAGAGACTTATTACAGGAACACTAATTAGAAGACTATTACAATAGTCTGGCAAAACATAATGAGGACATGAACCAGGGATGTGGATGTATGAGTGGAGAGGAGTATGTATAGGACAGATATTTTAAAGGTAGAAATAACAAGATTTGTCAACAGATACATGGGATGGGCAAGAATGAGAAATTTAAGGAAAGATTGAGGTTGTAAGCCTGGTTACTGAATATATTGGTGCCCTAAACAGTAATGAGAGAGGCTCATAAGTGGGGAGAGTTTGGGGAAAAGTTAATTTATATTTTATATGTTGAATTTGAGATGTCTGGCTTGAGATATCCAAAAAAAAATAGTTGATGATGTAGAATTGAACATCAGAAACTTCTGGAAATCATCTGAATAGAGATAATTGAACTTATGAGAACTGATGAAATCATCTAATGAGAAAGCATAGAATGAAAGAGGAATAGACCTTGGGAGAAAAAGGAAAAGGCCTTGGATGACACCCTCTATTAGTGGACATGATATGAAGAACAAGCAAAGTAGCTGAGGAGTAATATTGCCTCATTAAAAGGAAAAGGGTAGAGGAAACTGTGGTAATAAAACCTGAATAAGAACAAAATATCACAGAATAAAAGAAAGTGATCAACAACATCAAGAGAAATCAAGAAGGATGAAAATATTAGATTTGATGATTATTTGTTCTGATCATTGGTATCTTGGAAGAGAAGTTTGAATTAAATGATGACATCAGAAGCAACTTTGGAGAGGGTTTCACAGAAGAAAAGGGAAAAATGGAAGAACTATGATACTATAAAATATAAGGTAATAGGATAATTCTGTAATACTTCAATCTCATCATTTGCCCCAAAATTTTCTAGGCCCACCACTCCCCACATACAATCATCCTGTATTTTTCTACTTTGAATATAATTGCATTTATTAACTTTATATTTATGCTATATGACCAAAATGTACCAAAAGTCTTAGAACAGTTTTCAAGTCACTAAAACATAAAATTGCTAAGGTTTTTAGTACATCTTGTATTTTATTTTATTTTTTATTTTTATTTTTTTAAACATTATTTTATTTGGTCATTTTCAAACCATCTTGTATTTTATATGTATCTCTCCCACTACAATGTGAGCTTATTGTTAATAAGGATGGCAATAATTATTTTCCTACTTGTATTTTCCTTTTCTTTCCCAGTGTAGTCCTCTTCCCTTCTTATTTTTGTCTTCTGCCAAGACTACTAAAAAGGAATATAAGCACCTACAGACACTCTTTCATTTTAACTTCCCTATAGGACCTTCAAAGATATTAGGGCCCTGAGAAGATATGTGTACCTTATTCTTCTATTGAAATGTAAACAATCACCACTTATTCTCTTTCAATTAAACAAATATGCATATCTTTCTACGATTCTCTTTGTATTTTCAATTTAACTTCAAAATAGCTACTTGCTTATTTGGTACTGGCTAAGATTTAAAAAGGTAGATCAGTGGCGCAGAACAGACATACAATGAACAGTAGTAAAAGATTATATAAACCTTGTATTTGACAAGGGTATAGATCTAAGTTTTGTGGATAACTTAGTATACAGTAAAAATTACTGGGACTGTTGGAAAGTAGTTTGGCAGAAACTAGATGTAGACCAATAATTTATATACTAATATAAGATGAAAATGGATATGACCTAGAATTAAAAGATGATATCTTAAGAAAATTAGAACAGAGAACATTTTATCTATATCAACAGACAATTTTCAGATGAAGAAATCAAAGCCATATAATAAAAATGCTCTAAATCACAGCTGATTATAGAAATGCAAATCAATATAATTTTATCATCACACCTATCAGACAAAGTAAAATGATAAGAGGGAAAATGACAAGTATTGGAGGGGAAATGGAAAAGTACAGACAGTAATATACTTCTGGTGAAACTGTGAGCTGACCCACTCATTTTAGAAAGTAATCTGGAATGATGCCCAAAGAGTTACGGAATTGTATATATCTTTGGGCCATCAAAGAACCTATATGATCTAAAATATTTATAGCAACTCTCTTTGTAGTGGCAAAGAACTAAAAATTTGAGGGCATGGCCATCAAATGGGGAATTAATAAAGACATTATGATGTAGGATAGTGATGGAATATTATTTTGTGGTAAGAAATAATGAGCAAGTTAATTTAAAAAATAGAAATGCTGAAATATGAAATATATAGAAATATGAAATGAGAACCAAGAAAATATTACATGCAACAACCAAAATATTGCTTGAAAAATAAGTGTGAATATCCATTTAAAGGGAAAGAAATATAAATAAATTGTATTAATAATTAATATTAAGTAAATGGAATTGTTTTACATATACATATATGCATGCATTTATGTGTTTATGAAATGATGTTTTCTCTCATGTGGGAAGGGACAGGAGACAACTTGGAACTATGATGTAACAACATTAATTAATTAATTAATTAACTAATTAATTAAGAAGAAAAAAATAAATTAAAGAAGAAATTGAGGTCAAGATTGAAATCCATCCTGGAAGATACAGTCCAAGTGTTTATTCCCACATGAAGTCTTCCTTTATACCTCTAGTTGCCAAATAATTTCCCTTTCTTAGGATCCTAGTAAGTCTTGTTTCATATTTCCCTTATGCCCTTATGTATTCTATTTGTACATGGTTTTTCTTTGCCACTAGATAATAGGGTTCTAGAGAGCAGAGACTGTGTGTGTTTTAGCTATTTGTTTATCTCTAGTGCTCACACAATGTTTTGCAGTTAGACTAATCATCCAGAGTTTACTATAGTGTCAAGAATTGTAAGGGGAAATAGTCTAAAACATAAAGTTTAGTTGGGACATAATGTAACCTAGAAAACAGAGACATGTACTAGAATTCAATGCTATAATCTTGATTCTGCCTTTAACCTTTGTGGTCTTGCCTCAGTCACAACTAGTCTCACAAAATATTGTTAGTCTATGAATGGAGGAGAAAATTATATGCCACACAGAAATATTGTTTGAAAAATGACTTAAATATGTCTACCTCCAGAGAAAGAACTGATAAATATAAATAAGCAAGACATTGTTTTATACATATTTTTTAAAAAAGGAATTAGGTTTCTTTCCAATGCTTACTCTTGTGAAATTTGTACTTCCTTACTAAAGATTAGAAAGTATTGTAATAGGAGTCCATTAAAGAAGCAGGAAATATGTCATATTCATACTTACAAAACAAATTGGTCCTAGAGAGCATTATTAGGTGGCATCTGATATATCAACTATTTTTCATGATTTGACTACTTTTTCTATCTCTCAATTAAAGACACATAGTAGGTACTTAATAAATGCTTGTTCAACTGAATTATTTCCTTTTTCTAGTGTCCTTTCCTTCAATAAGAAAGGGATATATTTAGAATGTTATTAATGAAGGTCTTCTATTAGAGCTGAAGACTTTTAGAATAAATGGCACAGAGCTGTTCTGAAGAGTAACTAGTAAATAATAGAAAATAATTATCGTCCGTGTCTCAACTCAGTTGGCTAAATTATGTTGCTAAAACATACTGGGGGATGGGTTAAATTCCCTCTGGGGTCAGACAGTAAGTTTCAGTTATATAGTTAGATACTATACATTGTTCTTTACAAGCCTCCTCCAAATGTACTCTTTAGTTCACAAGATGAACCAACAATGTGGAAAATTCAGTGAATATTTCTCACCCCTACTGGGAAAAATAGCCAAAACTTATGTCATACTGATAATGATCTTTTTCACAAATATGCTTTTTCATTTTCATTCTTAGCATTAAATCTCTGTTCAGATCTTTATCACTAAATATCTTGACTAATTCAATAACTTCCTAAAAGAATTATTTTTATATACTCTTACCCCAGCAACTCATCCTGTAAATCAGCTCCAGACAGAAAGTAGAAAAGCTTGGCTAGAACATAGAATTCATGAAGGGAAATGACTTGTAATCACCCTAAAAAGATAAGTAAAATTGTGAAGGATTTTAAATCTCAAACATAGAATTTTAGTTTTTATCCTAGAAACAATCAGGAACCAGTAAAGCTTCTTTAACATAAAAGTGACAGGGTCATATTTGTGCTATAGGAATATCCATTTGGTAGTACAAGAAGGAAAAATTGGAGTGGAATCTCTACCTCAGGCCTGAGTAGAGCAGAGCAAATTAGGTAGATAGTGGGAATAAGCAAGAATTTAGTTCTAGAAAAGGATAAATGGCAATAGGACAATAGGGCAAGGGATAGAAGCGTAGGAGAGTGAGTATAAAATTGAACTGGTTAAGTAAATGGTTAAGAGATTGAAGGGAGGAAAGTGAAGCTGGGGCAGGGCTGATGGCTTGGGAGTACAGGTAGGACACAGTTGCATGGTTGGAACGTTCAGTAGTAAAGATAGAGAATGGGTTTAGGAGATGTGAGGCAAAGTGAAACTAAATGGACAATATGTTTTAAGAAGACAAATTTTTGAGTTATGACTTTTAAAAGTAAAATTTTTATGTTTTATGAGACCTTTGTGTGACTGAGGTAGATGACGGTACAGATCAAGGGAGTTGAAGAGGCTGAGAAAAATGAGATAAAATGAGAAACATTTAACTGTCATATGATTTTACAAAAGAGATTTTTCCAGATCCTTTGAGATTTTGTTCTGAAAGAAGAGGCAAAGTTTATATAAGATGAAATTTTTTCTTATGATTTTTGCTTATTTAAAAGATTATATAATCCAACCTCAGGAGTAATGGGGATGGGGAACCTAGCATTTCTATCAGTTGCTAAGAAGACCTTCCATATTAAAGAAGACTCAAGTGGTCTTTTCTATTTGAGAATTGTATGCTGGTTCTATTTGTTTCATAAGAAAATCTTTTCTTGGTATGTAAAATCCAATTATATTATTGCTAATTGAGACATTTAATATTTAACTCTATGACTTCTGAATTGGCATCTTTTACATTTTCATACCAACCTACCAGTTAATTTATAGAACTTAGTTGGCTGTAAAATTTTATACTTGGCTTCAAAAAGTCAGTTTTTAAAGTACAAAATGGAGAAAGGACCATTAAACCTGTTTGTTTGAAAAGAATTGAGGCTATCATTAAAAGAGTAATGAATCTAGGTTGGTCTAACAACTTCCTATATAATTGTATTATATTATATATATATATATATATATTCCTTTATAATTGTATTATAAAGAAAAACATTAAGCAAAGTCCTCTGGTTATCAGTCTAGAGCTCTTTGCATTACACAGTTTATTTCTATATAGAGAGAGTTTTAAAAGTATAGAAAGGACTTTCCTTACAATGGCTCTAAGGTAGGTATTGAAAATATTATCCTCCATTTGCTGTTGCCTCTTATCACATAATACCTTTGCATATATTTGATTCTATTTCTGGAATCTCTATTATCTTGCATTGATCTGTTTATGACCAATATCTGATAGTTTTTATAATTACTGCTTTATGATATATTTTAAAAGTCTGGCAGAACAAAATCTCTTTTATCAACTTTTTCCCCTACAGTATCCCCCTATATTCTTGACCTCTTGAGGTTCTTTTTTTTTCATATAAATTATATAATTTGTCTAGTTCTATAAAAAATAAGGCATTGTCACTGCTTGTTGCAATTGCTTCCCTATTCTCCTTGGTTTGTACATTTCCTTTGACATTTCCCCAGGAGTGCTGCTTTTTGTCTTATAGATATTTGCATTTGCCTTATTTAAAGAATGTTGTCCCAGTTCAAAAAAATGTAATTAATATGGAACCTTCAAACTATAAAATAGTATTATATAAGGATATACTTAGTTGTTGCCAAACCAGCCAAGGTGATGGGCATAAGAATTAATTTCATTAACTGACCAATAAGGGACTATTAGGAGAGGTCCCAGCATCCTCACTTTTCTTCCTCAAGTCATGGAGATGATATTAAAATTGTGCTTTCATCACCAATCTCTTTGAAATTATCATAGTTGAGTAATGTGAAAGAGCTTGGCCTTTTCCCCACTTACCTTCTGCCATAGGTGTTTGAACAAGGATGATGTGGTAGAATAACCTGCCCAAATTCTATATAATACTTGTAAGAATAGGAATGGAGGAAATGGTGTTAAGAGCAAAGATCAATTGGTGCTAAGACCAAGAATAAAAGAATAGGAATTCTAGCAAAACAGATCTGAATGTATTGTACTCTCAACAACTGTTTGAATTCTATATAATATGCTGGCATTTGACCTCTTTTCTTTATCTATATAAACTATAATGCTAGTTCAGGTCCCCTTTTGGACTGCCACCACAGCCTCATAATTGATCTCCCACTCACCAATGCCTAGCACATAGTTGGCCTTTAATAAAAGATAGGAGAGTAAATGACAGAGCCATCTCCAATCTGCCTTTCGCATGGCTGCCAGATTGATACTACTGAAACAAAAAATGACACCAATCTTCTGTTCAGAAAGCTCTAGCAGCTTCCCATTGCCTCCAAGATAAAATAGAGACTTCTTTGTTGTTTAAAGCGCTTCAAAATCTGACTCTACAAAGATCTTCAAGAAACATTGATTCCTTTCAACATATACCTGTATGCATACACACACACATGCACACACACACTCAATTTTAAACTGCCTTATTTGTTATTTCCTGCATTTTCCATTGACCTTAGTCTCTCCATGACTTCTTAAACTCCCTCTTTACTTCATTCCTTTCCAGGCTATATTCTGAACTCCCTCTACTTATTTTAATTCTAGTGCCTTTCCTCTGTTAATTATTTTCTATTTATCTTCTATTTCACATGCTTTTTATATGTGTTTATTGTCTCCCACATTAGATAGATTTTAACTTCCTCAAATTCAGGGACTGTCTTTTGTCTCTTATTTTATCTCTAGGGCTTAGCACAGTGCCTGGCTCATAAGTAAGCACTTAGTAAATGTCATTTAATTGATTCATTCCAATGTTCATTTCAATGTTCTGCTGGCAACCTCTCTCTCTCTGACTAGATGATTCCCTCCAGCACCTCAATTTAAGAGGAACACTTAGTCTAGCCATGTGCCATTTTTCTCCAGGTTTCAGCACCTAAATTTTCTTTATCTTTCTCTATCCTTTCTCCCCATCCTTGGGTATAGCCCTCACCCATACATACTTCTCCTTTTTCAGGTTCCTTTTATATATTGTTTTGATAAATTTGAATGCAAACTCCTTGAGGCTAGGGATAGTCTTTCTACAGGTACATATTATCTCCCCATATTAGAATATAAACTCCTTGAGGATAGGGACTTTTTCAGTTATTTTACAATGCCTGACACATAATGGGCCCTTAAATCATTGCTGGTTGGATGAATGAAGTTTCTTTTACTGGTCTTCTCTTTAATTTCTGGCAGAAGCCTAGAGCATATTTTTAAAGAGACAATTCATCAACATCCAGAAAAAGAAGCAGTGATCACAAAGAGCCCTCATTCATAGCATCACAAAGAATGGGGCATGACTAGTTAACCTTGCATCTTTTTTTTTAAGAAAACCATTAAGTTGATATAACAGTTCTCATGGACTCAGGATAGCATCAACTAGTTCAGGTAGAGGAGTCAATTGGTCAATAGATTATAGAAGAATTAGGTCTATTCAGTTTATGGTCAGACTAACATGAATAAGTAGGAACACTTGTAGCCAAATGGTAATACTATTAGATATGGCTCTCTTGTAATCATATATTTATTGAGATATATGGTAATTATTATAAAAGTGTATATGACAGATATATTGGCCTACATATATTGTGCCTGTTTCTATGGTTTCCTTCTATATACTCTGTTGCTGTATAGTTACTGTGTAGATCTACTTGTTTTATTGTGTTGTTTTGTTTTGCTCATTATTTCTATGTTTGAATGTATATGCAACATTGTAATACATGTATGTAGATATCATGCATATAATTTAGAACTTTAGTCACTAAAGAACTATCCAGAATTTGGGACTATGCACACATATGCCCAAATTCACCCAAGATGTTTTTCACTATGGTCAACAAATGTGGAAGAGGAACTAAAGCTGTCCTTTGGAAGCTCCAAATCTAAGAACTTAATTATAGAAAAGGTATTGATAATGAGATATACTCAACTTACAAATCAGTTGCAAACAATCCTTTGAGTGAATTAGATAAGAAACTACACAGATAGGCTGGACAGAGATGGGCTGTGGCCCCTCGGTGTCCTTTAAAAGTCAATTCGAGAAATATGAGAGGCAGATTGGCAGACAGAGAGAAACTTTTCTAAAAAAGAAACAGAGCAAGAAAATCATCTAAACAATGAGTTAGTAGTAGAGCGTTAGTCAGAGAGTAAATCAGGGTGGATGAAAAACTCTGTTCACCACCATTGCTATACATAGACTAAATATTTCATGCTATTTTTGAAGAAAAGATGGAGCAATGTGGGTTAAAAGATAATATGAGACAAATTTACACTGGTCGAATGGCTATAAACCTGAAGATTAGTTATTGAAAATCTGATGTCAAATGGAGCAGAGACTTCTCTTGAAGTGCCAAGAAAAATGTTTGTTTGACTTGTTATCATTTTTATCAATAACTCAAAGTCATAGATGGGAATACATACCCAATCTGCACATGGCACAAAAGATATCTAGTCAAGCTGGTACATTGGCTGAATTTTATGAGATAAAGTTCACTATAAATGGATGTAAAATTTTATATTTGGTTTGAAAAAGTCAATTTTTAAAGAAAAAATGGAGAAATGACCATTAAACCTGTTTGTTTGAAAAGAATTGAGGCTATCATTAAAAGAGTAATGAATCTAGGAAAAGAGTATTCTGTCCTGGATAGACAACATCTGGAGTAATGGATTCAGCTTTGAAAATTATATTTAAGAAAGGGCATAAATAAGCAGGAAGAGAGGAACAACCAAATTAGTGATATTCATGTCAATTAACATCAATTTTCAGCCAGATATTTATTAAGAAACCACATGTATCAGGTACTTTACTAGGTTCCAGAGATATAAATGTACTGCATAAAAGAAACCTTACTGATGGAATACTACTGTACCATAAGAAAATGATAAACCTGGAAAGACATGTGAAGTGATGCAAAGTGAAGTGAGCTGAACCAGGAAAACATTGTATACAGAAACAGAAATAATGAACAATGATCAACTGTCTATGACTTAACCATTATCAGCAATGAAATACAATTCCAAAAGATTCATAATGAAAAATGCTATCCACTACCACACAAGTTACTGATGGAGTGTCAATACGGATTGAAGCATGCCATTTTTCATTTCATGTCTTTCATAATTTTTTTCTTTAGTTTAGCCAATTGTTCACTCACTTGGAATGGAGCTCACAGCCACAAAGTTCAGGGTTTTTAACTTAGCTTATCAGGATTCCAAAGGAGCTACAAATCCCCCTCTGCTTTACCTTTACAAGCAGAGGTGGTGGCAGAGAACAACCTCATGAAAAGCTACACTTTTCCTCAATATTTGATGGTGCTGAAGGGCATTAGCTCTCAGGAAAAGTTTTTCCCCAATTGAGTCAATTCTCTCTTGAACCAATCAAGAACCACTTACCTGAAGGTTTTTTGTCTTTACATTATTACCAGTATTAATATTTTAACAATCCTTTCTCTCTACTACACCAAAGTCAGAATTGGAAGGGCTACTCATGGCCAAGTGCCATTCTCCTAATAATGGGAGTGTTGATCTATGCTTTTTCTAACTTGAATCAATTCACCTGGTGGCTCATGAAGTGAGGGAGTGGGACACTTAGTATATCGATGTTGAACTTAGTAGGGACACAAATATTTTTAGCCCATTGCAGCTCAGAATTGTAGAAATTCACCAGTTTTAGCCTCCCAAGTAGCAAAGATTAGAAATTTGCAATCATACCTAATTAGCTAATACCTTTGGCCAGTTGACTGTATCTAACTTACATAGCTCAGATAGAGCAGCTTTTAAATTTCCTTTCTCCCCTGTTTATGGCTTTAGATTTTTTAGTCATTTCAGTGGTTTAACTGAATTTATTCTGAGTCTCTGTTCACAAATGTTTTTATTCTACTTCCTCCCCTACTTCACCCTCCCATTTTGTCCATCATCCCCATTTTCTTATTCCCCTTTCACTTCTTACTTCCATATAAGATAAAATAGGTTTCTGTTAGGTAAGTGTAGATTTTATTCCTATTTTGTGCCAATTCTTTTGAGAATGAGCTTCTAGCATTGCCTACCCAACTTCATAGTCCCCTCCACTGTATTGATTCATAGAGGCCTCTTCATGTAAGATAATTTACCACCAACTTTCCTTTTTTCTTTTTCCTGGAATATTCTTCTTTCTTACCCCTTTATTCTTTTTACAACATGCCATCATATTCAAAGTAATCCCTTCTCTTTATATATGTTTTATTCACTGATATAATAGTTATAAAGTTCTTAAATATCTTCAGTAAATACATATCATCATTATCTTAAGGATCTTTTTTGTCACTTTTTATACAGTTATGTAATCGATTTAATCCCACTGTTTAACCCCATTGTTTCCCTTAATTACCATAAGTATCCTTAGGTATCTTATGCATCTTAGTTATCACTTTCCCATGGAGGAATGTAATCTGTTTAACCCCATTATTTCTCTGTATTATATTAAGTACCTTAAGTACCATAGGTTTCTTTTGTACCTTTGATACATTAAATATCCTACTTATCACTTTCACTGATTACTTTAACCCCATTTAGTCTCTTGAGTTTTTCTTCTTCTATATCTTTTTATGCTTCTCTTGAGTATCAAATTTGGTAATAAAATTTTCTTTTCAGCTCTGACCATTTCATCAGGAACACCTTGAAATCTTTTATTTCATTAAATGTGAATTTCTTCTCCTGTATATTGTTCTCATTTTTGTCGGTTAGATGATTCTCTGTTGTAGTCCTAGATCCTTTGCCTTGCAGAATATTATATTCCACACCTTTCAATCCTTTAATGTAAAAGTTGCTATACTATTTTTTTAACTTTTAAAAAAATTTTCAGTTACATGTAGAAATAATTTTTACCCTCATTTTCTGACATTTTGTAATTCAGATTCTCTCCCTCTTTCCTCTCCATCCTCTAAGGTGGTAAATGGTCTGTTATAGTTTAGACTGGTACTTTTCTGCAATACACATTTCCATATTATCCATGCTGTGACAGAATACACATATTATACATACAATAAAAAACTCATGGAGGAAGTAAAGCAAAAGATGACAGACTGTGAATTATAATTGGATTCCAGTAGTTCTTTCTTTCACTTTGGATGGTTGTTGTTTTATTGTTTTTATTTATTTAATTATTTAATTATTTATTTATTTTTTTATTTTATCATGGGACCTTAATTTTGGGACTTCATTTTGCTGATAATACTCTAGTCCTTCACATCAATCAACATATACTATTTCTGTTATTGCATATAACAGTCCTGAGATCCAAATTTTTTTCTCCCCTTTTATTCAAGAACATCAAGACAATTCTCCCTAATAATTTCTTGCACTATGGGGTCCATCCTCTTTTTTGATCATGGCTTTCAGGCAGTTGAGTGATTCTTAGGTTATTTCTCCTTGATTTATTTTCCAGGTCAGCTGTTTTTACAGTGAGAAGTTCAAATTTTCTTCTGTTTTTAAAAATTTATTATTGCCTGCTATATTATGAAATCTTTAGTTTCATTGGAATGAATAGTTCTCCAACTCTGAAATTCAATAAGCCTGATTAAAGCCCCCCCTAAATCTGCCTTTCAAGCCCAACTCTCCATTACCATTCATACATTAATGCTATAATATTTAGATTGTTAGCATTGAACAGTCTTGTTGTGTCTCATCTACTGTAATCTATCTCCCAACTTCATGACTTCACATTGTCTATTTCCCATGCCTAAAATATATTTTGGCCTCGCCTATGCTTCTCAGAATCTCTGGTTCCCTTCAAAGCTCAGCTCAAGGCCTACCTTCTATGTCCAACTTTCCATGATGTCTCTAGTGGGACAAGGAATTTAAGGTTTACACTAGCATCTATTACATTTCTCCAAAGCAACTTGTGGTCCCCCCATTAGAATATAATATTCTTGGGAGAGCTAAGAATGCTTACCTGAGACAGCCAAGTGGTACAGTTCATAGAAAGCACTGGAAATAGAATCAGGAAGAACTAGATTCAAATGTGGCTCCAGGCAGTAACTGTGAGACCTGGGGCAAGTCACTTAACTTCTGTTTGCCTTAGTAACCTCAACTATAACTGGGGCTAATAATAGTACTTACTTCCATATTAGCACCTGGCACACAGTAGATGCTATAGAAATGCTTATTCTTTTCCCTTGCCTTTCCCCACATTTGTGTCCTGAGTATCTGGCACATAAATGCTTAGAGACTGAATGATTCAGGAGGAAAAAGGAAGATACCATTTTTGTGGCAGAAATATTAGGAACAAAGGGAGAGATTGGTGAGAATGTGAGTTCTAAAAGGATCCAGAATCCAAAAGCTTTTCAAAAATCAAGATTTGGTGGGAGAGCACAAAGAAAAGAGGTACATGACTACCATAGCATATAAAAACATTAAGAACTCATTTCTAACATTATTAGAGCCCTGCTATTTTTTTCTGTCAAGACTCTAAACTACCAACATTATTTTAGAACTTTTAAAGTCACTGGCTTTCAGACTCAAGCTGTTTCATAGGGGAACAAAATAAATAATTAGCCAGAACCCAAACTGCTGAATCATCATCATTGTCATCATCATCATCATCATCATCATCATCATCATCATTGGTTGTTATTGCAGCTGCTGCTGCTGCTACTACTTCTACTGCTGTTTTAGTTGTTGAATTCTGTAATAGGTCAATTCCTAGTCAGAGTAGATTTTCATTTGACCCAGAAAGGGAATTACCCTTTTTGTTTCACCCTAACACGGAACTGGGGGACAGTCATTTGGAATGTTATAAAGACCTGCTATGTGGAGCTGAGTGTTTGGAAAAGCTGTAGCATCTCCGCATTGCTGCTCACTCAACTGATAAATCATGACTTTGGAAACATTGGCCAATGCCTCCTATTGTTTATCACAAACCAAGGGAGGGATGCAATCTCTTGTTTCCTCCCTGTGTGACATCAAAGCAAGCAGGAATAAGGACATTAAAACACAGAGAGGAGTGCAACAGAAGGCTAAGGAGTTGGATCTGCTTTTCTTTTGCATAAAGAAGAAGTATATTTACACATTGCTTGTCTAAGAAAACAAATTAGCTTTGGATTGTGAGCATTGTAAACAGGAGTCACTGTGAGACAAAAATACAATAATACTTTGCTTTATCCAAAAGGCACTTAATCACTTATCCAGCAATCTCAATTTTCTGGAACCCAGCTAAGAATCAAGAAGGGAGTAAAAAATAAAAAATGCATCTCAGCAACCAAAATAGATGTCAATGTGTCCCTTCATTAAAGCGCAAGCACTTTACCCATAAAGGATGCCCCTCCCATTTAGGGACTATTTGCTTTTTTTTCTTATGTAATTTTAATAAGCTTGGTTATCTGATTTCCTAGCCCACAGTAGATTGGGAACAGTAAATTAAAAGGCACTAAAGAATGGGAATGCTTCAAGGAAGAAGACTATACTGGTATAAAACAGTAATCTGATGATCCAATATTGATAAATAAGGTAAAAAACCTATTAAAATCAGATAGAAGAATTAAAATTCTGTGGCTGTTTAGTTCAGGAGCAGCTATGTGTGTGTATATATATAGGTGTATAATATAAGTATAGTATTTAATATACATAATGATCACACTTAGTCATTGAGAAGCTAAATGAAGTGCAATATTTAGTTTTTAGTTTTTAAGAAGGCAAGGAAGTGAGTTCAAACCATTATCTCTATGCTAATGACTCCTAGACTTATGAATCTAGCCAGTCTCTCTTTTCTTTCCACTTCACCATTAGTTATGATTGTTAGTAAAATAATTTACCTCACTGATTTTTCAGTGCCTTTATATTAAAAATGAGGATAAAAATAATAGCACCTACCTCACAGGACTGTGCTAATCAAATGAAGAAATATGTGGAGGCCTTTAAGGAACTTTTAAAATGTTAGATATATTTTTAATTATAAGATATAGATATAATTATAATATAGTTAGATATAATTATAATTGGACACATTCAAATGAAAGTCTGAGAGGCATCTCAAATTCAACATATACAAAAAAAAATTATTCCTCTTCCTTACTTCCCCTACAATCTGCTTTTATTAGTAAAAGTTGTAGTTGGGTTGAAGGGAGTGGATTTCTTCCATATACTCAGTTCCACAACTTGAAGGCATTCTTGGCTCTTTACTCTTCTTCACCTAAATATCTGACGAGTGCTCATGTGTTATCAATACTACTTCCATAATCTATTTAGTAATTTCTTTCTTTCCATTCATCTGGACATGACCTTAGTTGTGGCTCTCATCATCTTTTAGATAGGCTATCATAATAACTTCCTACTTTTAGTCCTGCCATCTATTTGCCCATCTTTCTCTCCCACCCACCATCCCACATTGCTTCCCAACACATCCTTTTTTTTTAACACCACATTTATTTCTTTGTTTGTTATATAAAGTTTGCAGGTATTTCTCCCTCCCTTCACTGTCTCTCTCTCTCCACCTTAGAAAAGGTATTATTTGACCCCCCCCCAAAGGATGTATGTGTGTATGCATACACATATATTGCATCTTTTGTGTTCTTTCTCTGGAGGTGGACGTATTCCTAAAGTATTTATCTGTCCTTTTTACTCCCTTCAACTGAAAGCGTTGGTCATTCTCTATTGCTTTGAGGATGAAACACAATCTCCTGATTGCCAATCTTTCCCTAGTCAAATTTTTCAAGCTAATTGAACATTAATGTCCTTCTGTGCACTCTCTATGGTTTAGCCAAATTGACTTACTTTTTTACCCCCCCACAACATTCAACTTTCTCTCAATGAACTAACCCTCATGTTTGAATGAATCCTCTGCCTCCTTATCTCTACGTCTAAAATCCTGAGCTTCTTTCAAATCTCAACTCAAGTGACATCACCTACACAATAGGAAAATCAAAAAACTTTTCCTCAACCCCCCCCATCCCAATGCAATTGCAAATACCTCTTGATTATGATATTATTTTGAATTTGCTTCTAAATTTCTTTTGTTGAATCATACTTACTCATTGAATGTATGCTCCTTAAAGTCAGAGACTGTTTTATTTCTCTTTGTATCTCCATAATCTCTTAGAGAACCGTATATTAAATGCTTGTCTAGAAAGTTAATTTGTGTAAAAATCTAGAAAAAATTTCCGCCCAAAAAAGGAAGTATTGTCACTTCAAGTGGAAAGTTTTGTTTAGTGGGAAGGTTCAACTATATGGAACAATCCTCAAAAATACAAAGTAAATGGGATTTTATTGTAGAAATATTTGTTTAGAGTTGAAAAGTTGAGTACCTGAAAGCAATGCTACATGTAATCTGAGAGATGTCTAAGGAAGAGCAATTATAAACTATTGTGAAATACTTATATAGAGTTAAATCTTTAGGACTTGCAATTCAGAGCCTGCCCAATGATCCAGGGAGTGAAGGGATCTCCATTTATCATTCCTTTCTCATAAGCTAATTTACAGGCACACACAAATACACATGTAAATGCACCCATGCTATTCACACTTCAATCTTCCTCTGACTATAAATGTTATCTCTTCCTTTTTGAGTTTCTCCTCCTCTTGGAAGTCCCTTTTATTTCTCTCATTTTATATAACATCATTTCACTTATCTTTTGAATTTTTTGGAACCTATTATTTCATTGATTTTTCTGGAGTAGTATCTTCTCCCATTGATATAGATAAATGACCTCTAAGTTAAAGTTGTAGAAAAGAAAATGCCAAACT
This sequence comes from Monodelphis domestica, assembly GCF_027887165.1. Classification (NCBI taxonomy): domain Eukaryota; kingdom Metazoa; phylum Chordata; class Mammalia; order Didelphimorphia; family Didelphidae; genus Monodelphis; species Monodelphis domestica. The sequence continues at coordinate 621,883,118 of NC_077227.1, forward strand.
ACTCCAGGATCTTTTCCAAGGAAAAACCCAAATGGGGTTATGAAGAGTAGGATATGATTGAAATGATGGAACAACAAGCACAATGTCACTGAAAGCTTAAGTGATTTTTCCCGTAGCCTGCAGAGGAAATAGTTCCTCCAAGATCAGCTCTCTCATCAGATTGACCTTGAGCTTTTATATGTAATTAACATGTAATAAATACCTTTATGCCTACCATTTTCAGTGCTTAGGACACTTCTTTCCTCCTTGAAGATAATCCTTGAAGACCTAGTTAGACAAATACACTTTCCCTTTCTTCTCTGATGGCGTAAGTCAGATATAGTAACTAAAAGTCAGGCTTTAGTTCTAGCTCTGTGATTTTGGGCAGGTAACTTCTATGCTCTGACCATCAGTAATCTTAGCTATTAAAAAGGTTACAATAATATTTCTCCTGCCTACTTTAGAGAATTTTGATGAGAGCCAAAAGAGCTAATGGATCTGAAAGTGTTTTATAAATTGTAAAGCATTTATACAAATGCAATGCCAACACTGACATTTGCAGTCCTGAATAATTCTGATAGTACTCTGTTCATACCTTCCCTATACACGTGTCATGTTCAATTTTGTGTTACAATTGTAGATGCATGCACTTTATATCTTTACTAGGTTTATGCTCTTTGAAGGCAAGGGCTGTGTTTTATTCTTGCATCTTCCCCAATGCTGAGCAGAGCGCATTTATATAATAGGCACTAAATAAAAGGATATTGAATGCATCAATAAAGAAATCAATGAATAAATGTTACTCAGCGACTGTTCCATGACCAGAATCATCTTCTCTGCTTACAGAGTTGCCCTGTCTCAGAGAAGTGATGCTTTGGCAGAAAGTGAGGCATGTGTCTTCAAATCTGTCAATCTGATGCTTTCCATCAGCCCTTGGGGAGAAGGTGGGGAAAGATATTTCAATGTCAGTGTTTTGTGAAAATCTTACAATGATGATGATTAGCATTAATGCTCTAATGTATAATGCAAAAGAGGGATCACCACCCTTGCTATGTTTCTCAGGGTTTCAAATGCTTTATAAGGGGCTTACTGTATTTTTACATCCTTTTTTGTTACCATTTATTTTTATTTTTATATATAACAATATATATATAACATAATATTATATGTGATTTGTTGAAAATTTGTAATAAATTATAATAAATATGCTTATCCAAGAAAAAGAAATTCTCACATTATTTATGTTCAAAATCAGTCTCATCTTTTTTACCCTTCCTCCCATCCCTGCCCACTCTCTAAGAAGACATATAATATGATACAGGTTTTCCATATATTATCATATAGTAACATTTTCCTATGCATTATGTTGTGGAACAAGATATATTGCTTTCACTAAGGAAAACTTCATGGATTAAATAAAACAAAGAATGGTATGTTTTAGTCTGGATCTGTTCCTTCCATGGTGGTAGATACCCTTTTTGATCATGAATCCCTTGGAATTGCCCTGGATCCTTACTTTGTTGATAATAATTGTTTCACAGTTGATTATAGTACATTATTGCTACTACTATATACAGTGGTCTCCTGGTTTCTTCTTTCCCCTTTTGCTTTTTTAAAACACTTACTTTCTAATTTAGAATCAATACTGAATATTGGTTCCAAGGTATAAGATTGGTAAGGGCTAGGCAATGGGGGTCAAGCGACTTGCCTAGGAAACACACACACACACACACACACACACACACACACACACACACACGGAGAGAGAGAGAGAGAGAGGAGGAAAACAAGAGAGAGGTAGGAAGAGACAGGGAGAGAGACAGAGAGAGAGAGAGAGAAAGAGAGAGAGAGAGAGAGAGAGAGAGAGAGAGAGAGAGAGAGAGAGAGAGAGAGAGAGAGAGAGAGAGAGAGAGATATGATATTTAAGTTCTAGATCCTGTAACCCAAGTCAGATACTTGGATACTCAATTTGGTATATAGTGCCCTTTGTCCAGTGCTTCTAGCAGAGGGGATGCCCAATTAAATATTGGACTCAATTTTCTTTCCCCTCTTCCCAGGGTTACTATGGGCAGCTTGATAAGAGATATGACCTCTAATTGTGTTTTAGCTACATTTGCCCTCTGAAGAGGAAAATAGGGAAATGTAATGAGAAGGAAAGAAATAGCCATAAATAACTAAATAGCAAAACAGTAAGTAGAGCTTTCAAAAGGCAATAGAAAGATAAAATATAATAGACATATTGCTACTCAGTTTGGAGATTCCCCTTGTGACCCTCCCACCAATGTAATCATTTTCCATATTTTCTCTACTTTTCAGAGTGTAGGTATTGATGCTTGTGTGTCTTGGTTCCATTAACATTAATGGGGATTATAAGCACTTATCCAAGGCAGAGTCTACCCCTAGAGATCTAATTTTGTGCATTAAGATATCAAAGCATCCAAGTGTATTCTACCATTGACATGTGGGGGATTCATGTGATTAACTCCATTAACACTAATGGGAATAAAGAACATAAATCCCATAAGCATCATGGCTGGGTAGACCCAAATATTAAATATGGATCATGAAAGTTTCCTGACCTCAATTTTTCTTCTTTGTTGTTTACAAACCCAATTGTACATATGTGCTTATTTGGTGATTATGAAAATTGAGTTTTTCTTTCCCAAGGAATATAGTAAAAAGAAATCAAGAGAAATGGAGTTCAATATCAGGAGAATAGCATGTGAACCTTTGTGAAAGAGGAGTATCTCTCAAGGAGCTAAACATGTGCTTGCTAAGAATTACATGGTTAATCCCTTGCTGAGAAAGCACAGTGAATTCCTCTGACTGGTGTCCGGTATTGGTAATGCTTGGAAGATGATTCATGACTGAAAGTTAAGAGGGTTCAGCTCTTGTCAGAGGAACCACCCTCTCTAAAGCTGATGAGATTTAAGATTTAACTATGAAAGTACTCTATTTATACATTTATCTACTTTGGCTTTGCACATGGTGACTATATATGTTACAATAGATAAAGCATTAGAAGGTATTAATTCTACCTAAATCATTGATTAGCTATGTGGCCTCACTCCACCTCAGTTTTCTCATTTGTAGAATTAAGGACCTGGTTTAAAGGAGTCTGTGATTCCCTTTTAGCTCTATGATTATATGAACCAGACTATAAGGAAGATATATCTCTCTTCCTTCTTCCCACAACCACCCCCATCCAGGAACATCAAATCAATAAGGTTTCTTCTGCTCAGGAAAGTGACATGTAACATATAAGATGTATCTGTGGAAAAAAAATAAGTTCTAAATCACTCTCAATTAGAGAAAGAAACACACATTAAAACAAGCCTGACATACCAGCTTATGCCTATCAGATTGGCCCAAATGATAGAAAAGGTAAATGATAAACATTGGAAGAGATGTGGGAAAATTGGACACTAAAACACTGTTGGTGAAGTTGTGAATCTGATCCACCCATTCTACAAAATAATTCAGAGCTATATATAAAAGGTTCTAAAACCATACATACCCTTTGACTCAATAATACCACTCCTTGATCTGTATCTCAAAGAGATTTTAAAAAAGAAAGAGAAAGGGCCCATTGTACAAAAATATTTATTGCAGCTCTTTTTGTGGAAGCAAAGAATTGGAAATTAAGGGGTTGTCCACCATTTGGGGAATTCCTGAACTAGTTATGACATATGATTGTAAAGAGATACAATTTTGCTCTAAGAAATGCCAAGCAAGATGATTTCAGGAAAAACTTGGAAAGGTTTATATGAACTGATGCAAAAATAAATTGAGCAGAACCAAAAGAATGCCATATATAGTAACAGCATTTTTTTAATGAACAACTGTGAATGACCTCATTATTCTTAGCAATACAATGATCCAACACATTCCTAAAGACTCATAATGAAAGATGCCATCGACCTTCAGAGAAAGAACTGATGGAGTCTGAATATATATCAAAGCATACTGTGTTTCACTTCCTTTTTTGTTTGAGCTCTTTTCCACAAAATGACTGATATGGAAAACGGTTTTAAATTATTATACATGTAAAATCTATATCAAATTTCTCACTGTATTAGGGAGGAGTGAGTGATGGAGAAGAGCAAAGGTGGGAAAGAATTTTGAATTCAAAATTAAAAAAAACCATTTTTTACAAATAATTGGGGAAATAAAGTATTACTAATATACATATATGTATAAAATATATCTGTAAAACATAGACTGTCTTAAGCTCCATGTGAACACCAGTCTTTATAGTCACCCTTGAAAGGAGTAGACATCTTTAGAGAAGTCATAATTTTACTTGGAAAGAGATAAAAAGTTTTACCTCTAAAGGTAAGATCCACAGATGTTAACCCCTAGATTTTCTTTCGGACTCATCTCATTGCTTTCATCTGGACCTACATGTGAGTAAGTTACCCAACTTTTCCCCATATTAAGCCAAATCCATTTATCTACTTCAAGAGGTAGTTCATATAGTATGATGGACAGGAACCAAAATTTGGAGTCAGAATAGTCCTAGGTTCAAATCTCACCTAATGTACTTATGAGTTATAGGACTCTGAGCAAGTTATTTTTAATTTTATGTGCTTCAATTTCCTTATCTATGAAGTGCAGGTGTTACACTTGGCTTCTCAAAGTCCCTTTCAGCTCTAAATCTATGACTGTATCATCTCCTCTCCCCAAAGTCAGATGCCCTTCAAGTTAAAATACAATTGAATTATTTAAAATTCATTTCCTGGTCATTTTTAAATCTTCCTTTTCTCCTTTAATTGACTGATGCATACACATCCCTACATCTAATTCAAATGAGTTCAAACTATTCATACTATGATCTCTGATTAAAACCTAAAGAAAAGAAAATCAGGGTAAAATCGACGGTCTCAAGGAATTAAGTAATGTGGTCAGTGTGAGTATTAATCTTTCACAGCATATTAAGCATCTATTACATGCTGAGAACTCAACAAAAGGAAAATGAGATTAAGGAGAAAAGGAAAAGGACCTGCGATAGAGCTAGGACTGGGGTAAAGGGATAAGGAAGGATTCATTTGTAAATAAAATGATTGTATATTGAACATTCATTAAAATAGGAACTTGGACACACACAAAAACAGAATTTAGCTGCTGGGGGACTACATGTAAGCTTTTAGGAGTGTGAGGGGACCACAAGGACACTTCTTCTTTGATAAATGGCTAAAATGATAGTGCATTTTGGAAGGAAGGCTTAGGAAGGGCAGAGAAACAGCTCTCTAGTTGCTGAGTTTAATTGAAGCTGAGGCTGAGCAGTCCAGCTGTTGATGTCCTGGGATACAGAGCCTGCCAAGCTGGTTTGGGTTGTTGGGAGGGGGAGGTCAGAGTTTGACAGGCAGATTGCTTTGCATACAACACCTAGATTTCAGAAAAGAAAGGGAGGGGGGATTATTAAATAGCTTTACCAACTCATACACATTACCAGGATGAATTCCTTCAGTGTCTTGTTTTTATTTCTCTCCCTCTCTTCTCCTGCAGCTTGACAAAATGAAACCTTTTTCTGAAAGGGAAAAAGAGAAAGGAAAGTGGGATGAGGGTGAGGGAGGAGGAACAGCAACATGCTGATTTTCTCAGGATCAATCAAGAGCCCGACAAGGAGGAAAGTGTTGCTTCCTTCTGCCAAGCACAGTGCTCCAAATTCTGCACATTCTGCTGTAAGTGAACCACACACTTAAAAATGACTGAGCTACAGGGGATGTTAAAATGCAGGTGTCAGAATCATAGAGTGTGAGAGCTAGAAGGGACCTTTAAGGATCATTAAGTCCCATTTTCTTTTGTCTTTTTTTAAATGTTGTTTTTAAATACATGAATTGAGTCCAACAGAAATAAAGTGAGCACAGGGAGGAGCCCTGAGGAACTATTGTACCCAAGATAGAGTGCTGGAAGTACAGGAAGAAAGACCTACCTTCATATTCTGCTTCTTCAACCCTTATAGGGTTATAGCTAAATGACCGTAGGGAAGTCAAAACACCAGTGGACTTCAGTTTACTAATCTCTAAATGAGAGGGTTGAATTATGTGATTTCTAAATTCATAGATCAAAGGATAAAATATTTTATTTGAAAGGGGCCTTAGAGGCCATCTAGTCTGACTTTCTCATTCCATAGATGAAGAAACTGGGGCTCCAAGAGGGGCCCCAGTGATCTACTGAAGGTCAGCCAGTCAACAATCACATTTTAAGCCAGATACTATGCTAATGGATGGGGATATAAAAAAAGGCAAAAGCACAGCTCTGTCCTCAGGGAACTCACATTTTAACAAGAGACAACTTGCAAAAAACTTCTTGCAAAAAAAGACATCTATACCTATAAAGATATAAATATATCTATATATCTTTATTTATCAAGACAAATATATTTATCAAGAATATCTATCTATCTATCTATCTATCTATCTATCTATCTATCTATCTATCTATCTATCTGTCATAAATTAGAGGTAATACAGAAAGGAAGGGGAAGTATTTGGGGAACCAGAAAAAGCTTTCTGTAGAAAGTGAGTTTTGAGCTGTCTTTAGGGAAGCCAAGAGATGGAGGGGAGTAGGGAAGGACAACATTCTAAGAATAAAAGACAGTACAAAAACAAGTAGATGGAGAATCTCATAAGACAAAAGCAAGAAGACCAGGTTTACTTAGACCATATACTATCTGGAAGGGAGTAAGATGTAAAAATATTAGAAAGGTAGGAAGGGATCAGGTGACAAAGGCCTTTGAAAGCCAAAGAGATGTTTTCTTTTTTTTTTTTTTAACCTTTACCTTCCATCTAAGAATCAATCCTGTGTACTGATTCCATGGCAGAAGAGTGGTAAGGGCTAGGCAATGGGGGTGAAATAACAAGGTCACACAGCTGAGAAGTATCTGAGGTCAGATTTAAACCCAGTTCCTTCTGTCTCAAGGTCTGGCTCTCAGATGATTTTCTTTTTCCTCCTGGAAAACTATAGGAAGCCAGTAGATTTCTGAAAAAAAAAAAAGTGACATGGTCAGACCTTTGCTTCAGGAAATTGCTATGGCTGCTGAGAGGAAGATGGATTAGAGTGAGGAAAGGCTTAAGACTAACCAGAAGGTCACATAACCTATGTAAGTGGTAAAAATGAGATCTAAACACAAATCCATTAACAAGTTCTTTTTTCAACTTTACTTCAATTATTCTCTAAAATAGGCTAAGGAAGCAGAGCTATCTGTAAATTAATCCAAACTAATGTGGCAGGTTTTCCTCAATTGCTGTTCAAAATCCCCAGAGAAAGAGGGCACAAATGACTGGCACATCTTCCCTTTTTCTCATACCCATATATATATATATATATATATATATATATATATTTGTACTGATCATCCCTCTTGGCTGGTTCTGAGACTTAGGTGAGGCCACCTGTCTTTATGATCACTCATATTATTTTTTTAGGGGAAACTGAAGTTGGACATTATCACTTACACATCAGAAATGGAAATCCACAGCAGTCTGACCTTCCTGAGGCTAAAACAGAGAAGTAATTAGACTGATGGGAGCTGCTTTTGCAGGAGGGTTAATAACACTGCACTGTGATGGGGATCTGAGTATTGATCTGCTCCATAAGCAAGTTGCTAGAAGTAGGGAGGAAAGAAAATTAAGAAATTAGAGATATAAATAAAGTAGGAAGATTTGTCAATATTGGGTTTCCTAAACTCATCTCCTTTTTAACAAAGGCCCCTGCTTTCAATTAGGAGATTCCTTCCTCAGCTATTCCTCTGTACCCCGAAAAAGCCTCTTCACCCTCTTAGCCCAAACTCTGTCTTGTCCTCTTCCTGCCTTTCCTTTCCCAGCTCAGATATCAGAGATATATAGTAGCAAGTACAGCTCTGGGCATGTAGTAATGTTTAGTTAATATTGTTTCACTGAAAAGATCAAGGATTTGTAGCCAGAATCTTTGAATTTGAGTTCAAATCATGATTCTAGTTAATATTTGTACAACCTTGGTTAAATAGTTTCATTTCTCTGAAGGGCGAGGCTAGATAAAAGGTTCTTAAATTGGGTCCTACAGATCAATTAAAAAGGTACATTGAGGAGGCAGCTGGGTTGCTCAGTGGATTGAGAGCCAGGCCTAGAGAAGGGAGGTCCTAGGTTCAAATCTGGTCCCAGACACTTCCCAGCTGTGTGACCCTGGGCAAGTCACTTAACCCCCATTGCCTAGCCCTTACCAGTCTTCTGCCTTGGAGCCAATATACAGTATTGATTTCAAGATGGAATATAAGGGTTTAAAAAAAAAAGGTACATTGAAGAGGATTTTTAAATTTCAGTGGTAAAATGTAATAAACATATCTTCATTTTCACTATATTTAGCTTCCCTTGTAAACAAATGCATATTTTATGCTTTTAAAAACACTATTCTGAATGGTTTTAATAGACACCTTGGACTAAATGATCTGTAATGACATTTTCATTCCTAACACTGAATTCTTCAACTTTTTATTTCTCTATTTGCTTATTTATTTTTTGCTTTCCTTTATGTCTCTAGTTTTAGCAGAGTGCCAAGAACAAAATAAGTACTGAATACATGGTTTTTGACTAATAGACTATTACACATTCTACTTTCTACCCTTACTGTAGTTTAGATTTTAGAGGAAATTAGAGCAGGAATGAACTCTGGGTCTTTATCCTCTTTCCTCAACCCCTCTCTGAACTCTCTAAAGTGAATAATGTGAATGCTGTTGCTCACAATTTCTTATATCAATGAGGAAACAACACAAAATGCTGTTCTTCCTCCTTTCTTTTTTTCTCTTTTGCATAAAATAGGTAGGTGCATGCAGCATAAAGAGTGGTAGACCAGAGGGTCATGAAGACTCAACCTCCAATCCAGCCTCAGACACAAGCTGTATGACTGTAGACAAATCACTTTATTTCTGTTGGCCACAGTTTATTCAACTGTAAAATGGGGTTAAAAATAACATTTACCTCCCAGTGTTGTGAAGATAAAATGAAATATGTGTAAGGCATTTAGTACAGTATCTGACACATAGTTGGGTGTTTAATTCTTCCTTCTTTTTACAGCAGAGTGGGACTTTCAACTAAAATTCTGAGTTCTAGATAAATCTATCATTTGTTTACCAAAATAAAATAAGGTAAGTATTAAGTCAAATTGTATGGGGATGGTAACTGGGTTAGGTGGAGGTCAGCCTGTACTATTCCATCTCTTATACGAGTCATTGGCACTACCCACCTACAGCATTGAGAATACAGGAATGCCTGAAGGGTGGAAATAGCAAGGATGGTGTGAGGAATATCAGAGTTAACACTGACACTGAGTGAGAAGGAAGGAAACCTGTGAGGACTAAGCCTATTGCTTACTCTGTAGTGGGCTAACTGAAAAAGACAGAAGTCAGAACTTGGCACACTGAATTCTCAGTTTTTAAAAGAGACCCAAAGTAGACAAGCAACACATTTTCTCTTCAACACATACAAAGTTACTTGCTACATCAAAAGCTAATACTTATTTTGTCTTTTTCAGTGTTAACTAGGCAAAATTAAGTCTCCTAATTCCTAGTCAGGGGATCTTTTCCCACTGACCTTTCTGTATTTAAAATGATAAGATTTTACAGTGGGCCAAGTGAGGTAAGGGGTTTTCTAGTCCAACTATCCCATTTTGTAGTTAAAGAAACTGAGGCACAGAGAGTTTTCCAGAGTCACATAATTATTGATATATTTGTTATTCTAAACATACAAATATATGTGAATGAAAAATAAGCCCTAGCCTCAGTTTAACACATTGATCATGGCTATCTTGTTCTCTCTTTCAGTTGGCATAACCTTAGGTCAAGAGTTTAAAAAGAACAATGTACTAAAAATATAAGGCATTGCCTTATGAACCCAGAATGGTTCACTCATCTAATAGACTAATATAATATTAATGAACTAACATACTAAATACTTGCTAGATGTCAGGGATAGGAAGACAAAAATGAAACAACTGTCCCCTAGGAGATAACATTTTGCTGGAGTTAAGGTTTATAAAGCATATTTATAAATAATAAAAAGTAAAAGAGGAAGGATTCAAGAGTAGCAACTGCATAGTTCATGAAAGGCTCAAGGCACAAATAACCTGATCTAAGCTTTAAAAAAGAAAAAAAATATCTCTCTTTCTCTCTCTCTCTCTCCAATAGATGACATAAATGCAGATAGATGTAGCTAGAAAGATATATATATATATAGAGAGAGAGAGATGTAGATATATATGTATATATATATCTGTGAAATTAGTTCTCAATATAACATTTCAGATTGTATAGAAGCATTTAACACTTTGTCATTTATATATGCCTTTATGCTAACCTAAGAATTCTTCAAATGGGGTATTTATTTCCTTTTTTCTCTTAGTAATCTCTAGAATAACAACTTTTAGCATATAGTTAAATCTCTATGTCTCAAGGATTTATGTTCAATTTCATTCATTCTCATAGAATTTAGTATAGGAATTGTGTACTTATCACTGTACTAAAATTTGCTTTTTAGTATCCTGTAGTCCCAAGTCCATTTCCTTTAAAAAAAAGTTTAATGGACAAATACAAAAGTACTTTCTTCAATGTCATTTTATCTTTTACTCTCCACTGATGACCTATGTGGCTGTGTGTTGTATAATCATTTGCCACTAGCTGCTGTGCTTGGTGGGACTCCACCATTATGTCCCACTCTTCTCTCCTACAGTAAAAACTCACCAACGGGAAATTTCTTATGAAAATTCTCAGGTTTGGTATTCATACCTCATCAGTACTAAAGTTGCTTCTGTCCTTCTAATTAGAGAACAGGAGGGAGGAGAAAAAAACTCCTTTTATAACCTCCATTTTACCACTAACTGCTCTACTTGCTATTGACTCCATAATAATCAGCATACCCTCTTGTAACTTGCTTCATCAATTTTAAATTCTATTTGTGTATTGTATTTCCCCAATAGATTGTAAGCTCCTTAAGAGCTGAGACTTTTCCCCTTTTTTGTATCCCTAACATTCAGGACAATGTCTGGTACACTTTACACCCTGAATAAATATTTGTTGTATCATATAGTCTAAACATTTTATATGTATGAGAAGAATTAAATTAACATAGCCCTCAAATTCATCTATTTACTTGACAAATATTTAGTGTCTGTTTTATGGAAAGTACTATATTAGATGCTGAAAAGGAAACAAACAAAATGTAAAAGAGATATTAAACCTTGTAGGAATTTATAATATATTTTAGGAAATCAAACACCCACATAAAACAATCATATTATAATTCTTGTGTGTCAACATGAGTAGAAATTATAGGAAGTAGTCTAGAAATTCAAGACAGTGAAGTCATGAGAGAAGGTTATATGAAGAAGTCTTATGGAGAAGGTGATATTTGAAATGAGAGACTTTTTTAGGAGTAAGTGACTAATAGTCCCTCTGTTCTCTGTCCTGGTCAGAACACTGGGAATATTTGTGTTCAGTTCTGGATATGATAGGATGGGCATTGATTAATTACAGTGTGTTTGGAGTAGGGCAATTAGGATCATGGAAGGACTCAAGATCTTGTGAAAGTCTGAGAAAGGAACTAAGAAAATTTAGTCTGTAAGGGGAGAATCCTGAGAGAGGGTTTGCTAATCATTTGGTCGACTATCATTTGGAAGAGGGTTTAGTCTTGTCCTACTAAGCTCCCAGATGGCAAAAATGGGAGCAATGGATAAAAGCTAAAATTAGGTAAATGTAGTCTTAAGATAAAGAACAACTTCCTAATAATTAGTGATCTCAAAGTAGAATAAGATTCTGAGGGAGCTAATGGGTTTTCCCTCCTTGGAGGTTTTCAAAAAGAAGCTGTGACTATTTGTAAGGTATATTGTATAGAGGATTATGACTTTTAGATATGATTTGGACCTGCTGTGTGACCTGATGTATCACACAGCTCTGAAACTCTGTGACTTCATGCTCCTGAATTGGATGATAAAAATATGACAATGAGACAATGCAGGGTTCTGGGCTTTAATCAGTCACTACAATGTTCTTTGCTCACAGGAACATCTAGAAGGCTTCATCATTTAGAGTGAAACTCTTCCATTTAGCCTTTGCTCTGAGCATTCTCCATGACAGTGGCAAAGAACTTCGGCAAGCATATGTTACCCTGCTAAATTCTTAATATTATTATCAGTTAGCTTTTATATAGCACTTTGAGATTTGCAAAGTGATTTGCAAATATCTCATTTTATACTCACAATAATCCTGGAACATAGGTGCTGATGAACAGAAAAATTAAATTATTTGCCCAGGGTCACATAGCTGGTAAGTGTTTGAGGTCACATTTGAACTTAAGACTTCCTTACTCCAAATTTAACTGTTTCAGGGAGTTTTTTTTTATTATTATTATTCTTAAGCCATGCTTCCCCTTGCCATCTCATTCAAGGAACATTCCCTGATTCTAACATAAACATGGGAATTGATTGTGCGGCACAAAGAAAAAAGGCCCTGAAATTAGATTCATAGAATCTCAGTTCAGATTCCAGCTCTACTATTTAATAAACTGATTAAATTGCTTAATGTCTATGGCTCTTATTTCTTCATCTGTAAAACGAAGGAGTTGAACGGGAAGTCTCCCAGAGGTTGCTTCCAACTCTAGAACAATGAAGGAAGAATAGGTAAAAGGAAGAGGGGGTAATGGTTTTTTAGGAAGCCTAGAATTAATTTAAGGTGTTTTTTACAATGAAAATGAGTATCACAAGTGATTAAAGCAGTGAGGAGACTGGTTAGATAAAGCAAAGTATTTGCTCTAGGAAGCCGAGGGAAATGCAGGGAAGTTTAAGGTAGAGAGCTTTTAAGACCAGGCTAAGAAATTTGGATTTTATCCTGTAGGTAATGGAAAGTCAGTGGAATTCTAGAGCAAGTTGCAAAATTGATGCTTTTAGGAAGATTGATATAATAGTAGTTTACAGAATAAATTGAAGGGAAGAAAAACTCTAGGTAGGGAAATCCATTAGCAGGAAGTGTCAAAAGTCCATTTATGAAATGATAAGGGTCTCAAATAGGGAAGAGATATTGGGAAAAGAAAAGGAGAGATATAAGAAATATTTTGAAATATAAATTGAAATAATCTAATGACTCAGTTATATATGGGAGGGGTGGAGTGGGAAGAGTCAAATATGAGCATAATTTCAAGCCTGAACCATTAGTTAAAATAAGAGGGAATGGGAATACTTTAAAAAAGAAGTTCAAAATGAGGTGATGGTGGAATATCTACGGAGAGAGATCCTGCTCATAAATGGAGTGCCATAGCTAGAGCTTTGGTGAGAGAGAGATTCAGGCTAGAAATAGAGATGAAAGTCTGAAAGTCATTAACTTAGATGTGATAGATGAAGTCATGAAACAAAAATCAAGGATTAATATGAACTATTTTTACCTTTAAGAGGTAGGAAGAGAAAAAGAATGACAAAAGAAACAAAAAAAAGCAGAAAAAGATGAGGAATAATGGATCTTCTCACATTAATGGAAATCTGACTCTCCCCAGAAGACATTATATCCTTGACCAATTCCATCAGTATTAGATGTTCCTTCTCTCACACTCCCTAGAGCAGAGTCCAGGGGGAATATTCAGCATTATCTGCTTTTCCTCATACTCAGTTCCAGTCTGTACTGTTCCTTCGAATTATAAACCTTAAAATTTCCCAGACCCTACTTTATAAGATTTGATTAAGACCATTCCCCATTTGGGCAGTGAACTCTACTTAAAGCAGGAAAGTGAGAATTCTACTTTACCTACTTGGGTCTGCCCTAGGGGAAGATAAAGTTGTAAACTCTTTTCTGAACAATGAAAAGTACTTCAACCCATACTTTTCTTAAGCTAAGTACCTATAAAGGTCAAGCAACTTGTGGATTTACAAGGAACAAAGAACTGGAAAACTTACTCAGAGCTTTCCTGGTGTGAATTACTTAAAAATACACACCTTCTTAGGTGTGGACTAAAAATGGGCGGTCCTTTAGAAACATCTACAGTGATTAGTAGATGTAAGGACTTAGGGGAGGTGACAGAGGAGATTTTGCCCTTAAAAATAAGAGCTCAGGGAAGAGCTAGGAAATCATTCTGAAATATTCAGATTGGAGAGACTCATTCTGAGGAGACTGATTCTGAAACATTCAGATGGAGGAGGGAGCTGGTGAAAGCAGCTGAAGATGCTGCTGGCATGGTGTCATTAGAAATCCTTACTTAGACAGATCTTATGATGAGTTATAAAAAAACTGACTGATTGCTCTTTTAGCTCTTAGGTCTAGGCCATATTGGCTTGAGGCCCTTCATACTTATTCCTTTCTTACTCTCTCTTTCTTTGATTACTCATTGTATTGTTAATTAAAATCTCTATAAAACCCAATTGACTTGGGTATTTGAATAATTGGGAATAATTCCCTGGCGACCACCTTATATTTGATTTTAAAACCCAAGACACTGTAGTAAAACATATTTCTGTGGTCAAATTTACTCACCCTTTCTTATATCTATCACAATTTATATCTTCCACTATTTTAATCACTACAGTTTAAGACCTCAACCATTTTAAATCTCACAGAATTCATCACTTTTATAATAGGAGGGTGACATGATTAATTTTCATAACTTAATCCAAGTCATTGTCATAATCATATTCTTGTCTCTTGAATTAGTCCAGATCATCAGGTCTTAAAGGGTGGTAAGAGATCCAATCTGGGACCCTGAGACCCTTTCAGAGGGTCAATGAAGTCAAATCTCCTTTCACAGAAATACCAAGATATACTACCTATTAGAATACTCTCCCTTTTGCCAACTGTACAATTGTATAAAACCTGAATTTTTTCACATAAAAAGCACAAAACAACAGAACATATTGAATGCAAAGATGAAAATCTCTATTTAGCCAGATATGAGATACATAAAAATACCTAAAATAATTCTTTCTAGTTGCTTTTGTTTTGAAAATATAATTATTTTAAAATTTTGTTATTTATGTTAGCATGTTTATTATTGTTATTTCAAATTAATTAATACATATTTTATCAGTTTTAATTTCTAATTCAAAAAATAGTGACAGATACCACACACATGGACAAAAGCTTGTTGGGGTCCTTAAAAAATTGTAATGGTATAAATTGTCCCTGAAACTAAATAGTTTGACAAACATTGCTCCACATTAGTCTGCTTATTTTATTTTTATCCCAATTTCTTCCCTCATAGTTGGAGTATTTAATTTCTCATTAAATCTCCTGGCATTCCAGTTCATCAACCTCAACTCTTATGAGCATTTTCATTCCACCTCCATCATAGATGATGATGATGATGATGGTATATTTGATTTTACCATTAACCTTATCTGCTCTGCCTCCATTTCCTTTATCATAAATATAAATATTTTATAATATGTTATTATATATTATATTAAAATATTAATATTATAAAGTCACTGTCTGATCACAACTTCCTAACTTTTTATCTATCTCTCAGCTATTTCCTCCTCTTTTAATTCATATTCATTACAACTTACAGTTAATACTTAGAATATTTCTGTTCTTTTAGATTACAATCTATATTGTCGTCTGACTTTTCTTCCTTCCAAGTAGTGATTGAGCATTATCTTCTACCATTAAATCCTTTGACCCTTTGAGCTCTCATTAGTCATGTCCTATCTCAGATACTGTGTGGCCCTGGGCAAGTTGCTTAGTATTTCTAAATCTCATTTTCCTCATCTATAAAATAGGGATCATAGTAATACCTATATTCTAGGATTGTTGTAAAGATCAAATGACATTAATATATGTAAAGTTTTTTTTACAAATTTTAAAGCATTAAAGCATTTAAAGCATAAAGCATATAAATGTTTGCTATTACCATTGTGATGATAATGATTTCTTGCCAAATTGGCTCCCTCTATCTGCTTTCTTCATATCTATGTATTTTTTGAGGGCTCTTAATAAGTCATATGACCATATTTACAAATGTATTACACATATATGCTCTCTAATCTTAACTGAATCAGTCCTTTGCATTGATTTTTTGCTTTTTCCCACATGATTTTCTATTATCATTAATACCACAGAAACTATTTTTTCTTAGACTTCCTTCATCCCCCCTGAACCTTCTAAGTTGAGAACTTCAACTCTTCCTTTACTGAGAACACAGAGCCTTCTTTTAGGGTTTTATTATTCTCCATTATTATATGCTTTAAAATACATCTTCATTACTCCCCATTATTTCCTTCTTGCTACTATATCTGATAAAAAGGTAGAATTTCTCCTTGCTAGAGAAAGTCATATCCTATAATTGTGTCCTCCTCTCTACCTCTTGGCTCTCTTCAGTTAAAAACTTCCCCTTTCATTCATTCCCTCTCTTGTTTTTATCTTAAATCTTTTTTTAAAATTAACCAATTCCCTTCTACCTATGAATATTATATTTCCCCCATTCTTTAATAAGCATTTATTAAGAACTTCTTATATGCCTAGAACCCTATTAGACACTGGGAATGAAAAGTAAAAAACAAAAAAAAAACAAAAGAAAACTCACAATGTGCTTCCATTTTCCTTGAGGAAAATACCTTGTACACATATCAGTAAATACAAAATATATACAAGGCAATTTATAAAGAGAATACTAAAAACTGAGTGAATAAGAAAGAGTGTTATGTAGAAGGTAGAACTTAGGATGAATCTTAAAAGGATCCAAGAATGACAAGAGATAGAGATAAGAAAAGAGACCATTCTAGAGAAGCATGGGCAACAGCTTGTACAAAAACAAGGAACCAGGAAGTGGAATGGAGATACATAGTGGGAAACATGACTTAGGTTGATTTGGCTAGAACATAAAGTACATGAAGGGGAGTGATATAAAACAGTCTGGAAATTTTATTTATATTTCCTCTTAAATTTTTCAAAGCAGGGGACAAAGCCAAGGTGGCAGAATAGAAAAAGTACTGAGTGGAGCACTTCAATATTCCTTTCCAAACAACTTTAAAAATTATACCCCAAATCAAGTTTGGGAGTAACTGCTGAGGTAACAAAAGAATAGAGAGAAACATTCATCCAATCTAACACAACAAATGGAGATCAGAAAGAAAGGTCCAAAACCCATGTAGATGAAACATCAATGCTTGAACTAGACAGTGGTAACAGAAGCAGCAGTTTTCAGAGCTATAAAGCCAAGGACACTAAGGGGTCCTGGGAACTGGTCAGAAAGAGATTTTACAGGACCCCTCTGCTAACATTAGATGCAGAACCAGATACTGTTTGGCAAATTCATTGTCTACACCCATATCTGAGTCATGGGGCATTTAGAAAGATTCTACATAAAAAAAGTGTGTGAATGTGTTGATTATGCTGGAATTATATAAAAAAATGATTATAAAGAATGAACTCCAATGGATAGAAGGGGAAGAGAGATGAAGAATAATATATTATCTCTGTAGAAGAGGCCATAAAAAGAAGAGCTTTTACAATAGTAGTGAAAATGGTGGCAGAAACAGGCAAAACTTGAACCTTACTCATATCAGAATTGGTTCAAAGTGGGAAGAATATATATTCACATTTAAATGGGTACAGAAATGTATCTTACCCAACAGAGAAAATAAAGGGGAAGGAGGTGATAAAAGAAAGATATATTAAGGAAAGCAGTGATCAGAAAGAAAGCAGATTTTAGATTAGGAATAGGATAAAAAGAGAGAGAAGAAATAGGAAAAACAAGACACAGAGAAATGCATAGTAACTAATTGTAACTATAAATGCAAATAAGGGAACATTATCCATAGGAAAGACATAGATAGCATAATGGATTATAGATAAACATCCAATGATATGTTGCTTACCAGAAACATACTTAAAACAGAAAGTCACATACAGAATTAAAATAAAGAGTTGGAGAAAAATATACTTCAGCTAAAGTAGGGGAAAAAAACAGGGATTTTTTCAATCTCAGACAAAGCAAAAGCAAAAATCTTCCTAATTAAAAGGGATAAGCAGGGAAACTACATCTTGCTAAAAGGCAGAACTGAAAATGAAGTAATATCAATACTAAATATATATGTACCAAGTGGTATAGCCTACAAATTCTTATAAGAAAAGCTAAATTAATAAGAGGATGAAGTAGACTGTAAAACTATTCTCAGATCTAGATAAATACAATTATGAAATAAAAAAAGAAAATTCAATTAGCTGAATAGTATCTTAGAAAAAATAGATATGATGAACCTTAGGGAAAAAAACTGAATGGGAATGGAAAGGATTAAATCTTATCTTAGTTGTACTTCGCACCTTCATGAAAATTGACCATGTATTAGGATATTAAAAACCTTACAACCAAATATAGTAAAGCAAAAAATATTAAATATACATTTTTAAGACAATAGCTTGATAATGTGGCATTTAAAAGAGTGGGAGCCATAAATTGTAATAATTAAAATGGTGGAAGGTTATAAACTGTAGTGATTAAAATAGTGGAAGGTATAAATTGTAATAGATATAAGAGTGGGTGAGTAAATTGTGACCGCAGGAAATATGTTTTCACTACAGTGTCTTGTTTCAAATCAAATATAAGGTCATCGCCAGGGAAATATTCCCAATTATTAAATATACCCAAGTCGACTGGGTTTATAGAGATTTTAATTAATAATACAATGAGGAATTAAAGAAAGAGAGAAAGAGAGGAAAAGGGGAATAATGAGAAAAGGATAGACTGGGCTAGGGCAGCCCTGGCCAACCCAGGCCTAAGTCCTAAAAGAAAAGATCAGTCAGTCCTTAATCACTCACCACAAAATCTGTCCAAGCAAGGATTCTAGTGACACCAGGCCAGCATCATCTCAGCTGCTTTCACCAGCTCAATCCTGAATCTGAATGTTTCAGAATCAGTCCCTTGAGCTCCTATCTGAGCTCCTATTTAAAGGGCAATTTCTCCTATGTCACCTCCCCTAAGTCCTTACATCTACCAATCCCAATAGATGTTTTCCAAAGGACTGACCATTTTTAATTCACATTTTGTTATCACCTTCTTAATTCACATCTTGCTCTCACCTTTTCTGGGTAGACTAAAACTTCTGAGTAATTCACATCAGGAAAGCTCTGAGGGACTCCTTTCTAAAAATAGGCATGGCTTAAGTATGGGTTTAAGTACTTTTCATTGTTCAGCAAGGAGTTTTCTCCCCTAAAGCAGTCTTAAGTATGGGTGGAGTAGAGGTCTTCCCATTTCTGATCTAAGTAGAGTTCTCACATTTTATATCTAAGTAGCTTCATTGTTTAAAATGGGGAATGGTCTTAACCAAATGTTCTAAGGTAGAGTCTGAGAATCTTTTAACATTCACAAATCTGAATAATTTCAAGATTCACAATAATTATATTTGATAAGGGATAAATAATAATAAGTAAATAATTGATCAATGGAAGCATAGATTAAAATTAATTGGAAAACACATAATAAATATATATTTACATATAAATAATTATAATTAATAAACATTCTAAAGAATGAGCAGGTCAAAGCACAAATTACAGAAATACTCTCCTTCAGAGTAGGAGGAAAAGGAGGATAAGAGAAGAGGGGTGGACAAAAGTGAGCAAATTAGGAGAGGCAGAGATCAGAAGGAAAGCTTCTGTGAAAATTGAATGCAAAAAAAAGAGAAAGAGAGATTCGGCTAGACAATGGGAAAATAAAATAAAGGGAAACACAATTAGAAAACATAACTGTGAATGGGAATGAGACGAACTCACTCATAAAACATAAAAGAAGAGCAGAATGAATTACGTACCATAATCCTATAATATGGTGCCTCAAAGAAACACATTGAAAGCAGGGAGACACACACAGAGTAAAAGGAGTTGACACCTCAAGCATAGTGAAGTCAGAGGGCTTGGAACCTATGTACTCCCAAGAAGCAGCAAAGAACCTGAGGCAGATGAGATGACCAGCCAACCCTAAGCAACTCTGCAAAGGTATCAAAGGTAGGGATGGCAGGAAAGTTACTGTAGGGACAGGAAAGACCAAGATATGAACTCAGAAGAGTACAATAACATCAAAAAGGAAATGTGAAATCTGGAAGGAAAGTGTGAAAGAACCCCTGGAAGAACTTGAAAAGAAGTTTTAAAAGTCCAACTCATTAAAAAATAGAAAAGGTTAAAATGAAAGGGAGGCATAAAAATGCATTGATGAAAACAATTTTCTAAAATAGAATGGACCAGATGGAAATGGAGGAGAAAAAAATAACTGAGGTAAACAGCTCTTTAAAGAGTAGGATTGACCTAATGGAGTAAGAAAAACAAAAATTCAAGGTAGAAAATAACTTCCTAAAAAATAGATTTAAACAAATAGAAGCTATTGAGTCATTAAGACACTAAGAAGCAATGAGTCAAAATCAAAATAATGTAAAAATAGAAGAAAAAATAAAATGCCTCACTGGAAAAAGGACTGACCTGGAAAACATAACCAGGAGATATAACCTAAGAATTACTGGAGTACCTGAAAGCCATGTTTAAAAAAAAAGGGTCTAGAAACCAAAATAATCAAGAAAAAGCACCCAAATTCTTCAAGGAAAAGTTACTTGAGTTACAGGAGGAGATAGATAATAAAACATTACTAGTGGGGACCTAAAACTTTCCCTCCAAGAAGTAGATAAATAAACCAAAAATAAATAAATAAACAAGAATGAAGTGAAGGAGGTAAATAGAACTCCAGAAACATGATATGATAGACCTCTGGATAAACCTGTATGGAAATAGAAAAGAATATGCATGCCTTTTGTCAGCAGTACATGGTATCTATACAAAAATTGCCATATAATGTATCATACCATAAAAACCTCACAGTCAAATTTTCAAAAGCAGAAATACTAAATGCATACTTTTCTGACTGAAATGTAATATAAATTATATTCAACAAGAGATAGAAGAAAAAAAGATGAAAAATTAATTGAAAACAAAATTATCCTATCCTAAAGAATGAATAAGTCAAAGACCAAATCATAGTAATAAATGATAATTTTGTTTTAAAAAAATGACAATAAGGAAACAACATACATGATATGAAGTCAAAGTTGTACTTAGTGGGAAATTTATCTCTAAATGCTTGAATCAGACTAACATGACAATAAAGGAAAGTAATGAATTCTGGAGGGCATGTGGAAAAATTGGGACATTAATACATTGCTGGTGGATTTATGAATTGATCCAACCATTCTGGATGAGAATTTGGAACTATGCCCAAAGGACTCTACAAGAATGCCTTCCCTTTGTTCCAGCCATAGAATTGCTGGGTTTGTACCCCAAAGAGATAACAAGGAAAAAGAATCATACGAAAAATATTCATCACTGCATTTTTTGTAGTGGCAAAAATTGGAAAATTAGGGGATACCCTCCATTTGGGGAATGGCTGAACAAATTCTGGTATATGCTGGTGATAGAATACTATTTTGCTCAAAGGAATAATGAACTGGAGGAATTCCATGTGACCTGGAACAACTTCCAGGAATTGATGCAGGGTGAAAGGAGCAGAACCAGGAGAACCTTATACACAGAGACAGATACACTGTGGCACAATCAAATGTAAAGAACTTCTCTACTAATAGCAATACAATGATCCAGAACAATTCTGAGGGACTTATGAGAAAGAGTACTATCGACATTCAGAGGAAGAACTCTGGGAATAAAAACACAGAAGAAAACTGCTTGATCACATGGGTTGATGGGGATATGATTGGGGAAGTAGACTCTAAGTGATCACTATAGTGCAAATATCAATAATATGGAAATAGGTATTAATCAATGACACATGTAAATCCCAGTGGAATTGTGCATTGGCTATGGGAGGGGGTTGATGGGAGGGGAGGGAAAGAACATGAACTTGTAACCATAGAAAAATGTTCTAAAGTAATTAATTAAATAAAATCTTCCAAATTAATTTTAAAAATAAATGATTGAACCAATTAAATGGAGAAAGAAGAAACCAATAAATTGGGCATGAAACTAAAAAAAAAACTAGAAACAAGAATAAATAGAAAATCTCCAGTTAAACACCAAATTAGAAATACTGAAAATCAAAGGGGAGATTAATAAAATTGAAAGTTTAAAAAAATTGAACCAACACATAAAATTGGAGCTGTTTTATGGTAAATAAAAGAATAAAATAGATAGGTCATTGATTTTAAAAAGAAACAAAACCAAATTACTTACTGGAATCAAAAGAGAAAATGGTGAATACCTTTAATAAAGATGAAATTAAAGCAATCAATTCTTTTGTGTTTATTTTACCCAGTTTTAGGTCAGTAAAAGTGACAACCTAATTGAAATAAATGAATACTTACAAAAGTATAAACCATTCAAATGAACAGAGGAGGAAATAAAACACTTAAATAACCTCATTTAGAAAAGAAAATTGAATAAACCATCAATCAGTTCCTTAAGAAAAAATATCCAGGAGCAAATGGATTTACAAATATTTTACCAAACATTTAAGGAACAATTAAGCTTAATAATATATAAACAATTTGAAAAACAATAGTCAAAGCTGGAGTCCTACTGAATTTCTTTTAAGACAAAAATATATTTCAATACTTAAACCAAGGAGACAAAAACAGAGAAAGAAAATAATAAATTGATTTCCTTAATGAATATCAATGCAATAATTTAAAATAAAACACTAACAAAATCATTACAACAACATATTACATAGATTGTACACTACAAACAGGTGAGATTTATACAAGGAATGCATGGTTAGTTAAATTTTAGGAAAAAATATAATTGACCATATAATTGGCATATGTTTAACAAAAACAGCAAAATCATATGGATTTATTTATAGTTGCAGAAAAAGCAATTGGCAAAATATGATACCCATTGCTATAAAAAGACAATAGAAATCACAGGAATTAAGGAATTTCCTTAAAATGATAAGTAATATCTATAAAAATATATCAGTATTATCTGTAATGGGGATAAGTGAGAAGCCTTCCCAATAAGTTCAGAGGTGAAGAAAGGATGTCCATTATCACTGCTATTATTCAATGTGTTCATAGAAACTTTAATTAGTGCAGTAAGGCAAGAAAAATAAATTGAAAGAATAAAAATAGGCAAGGAAGAAACAAAACCATAGCCCTTTGCAGATAACATGACAGTATAGTTAAGAATCAACTAAAAAATTCACTGAAACAATGAACAACTTCAGCAAGTTGTTGTATATGAAGTAAACCCACATAAATGAACATGAATTCTAAATAAAATTAACAAAACCTAGAAGAAATTTCAGGGGTGGCACCAAGATATCAGCTTAGCAGTAGTGAAAGTTGAAACTGCTCTGAAAATCCTTCTAAACCAATCTTTAAAAAGTGCCTCATTAAGTCATTTGACACCATTGCCTAGCTCTTACCACTCTTCTGTCTTGGAATCTGTGAATCTTGAAATTTCTCAGACTTGTGAATGTTAAAAAAATTCCCCAATGGGGAATTTTTCATTGGGACAATTCCCTATTGGGACTATTCCCCATTTTAAACAGTGAAGCTACTTAGATCTAAAATGTGAGAACTCTACTTAGATAAAAAATGTGAAGACCTCTACTCCACCCATACTTAAGACTGCTTTAGGGGAGAAAACTCCTTGCTGAACAAGGAAAAGTACTTAAACCCATACTTAAGCCATGCCTATTTTTAGAACTAATACAAAGGGGTGCTAAGTACCTATAAAGGTCAAGCAACTTGTGAATTTACAAGGAACAAAGAACTGTCAAACTTACTCAGAGCTTTCCTGGTGTAAATTACTCAAAAGTCCACACCTTCTTAGGTGTGGACTAAGAATGATTTGTCCTTTGAAAAACGTCTACTGTGATTGGTAGATGTAAGAATTTAGGGGAGGTGACATAGGAGAAAACCCCCTATATAAGAAAAGGACAGGATGTCTCTAAGAGAGAGTCTCTTGAGAGACAGGCTCTAAGGAGGTTGTTGAGACAAGGACAATCTCTAAGGAGGTCTCTCAAGGGAGGCTGACTCTGGCTGGAACTCCCTCTGGGGAGACTCTGTCCCCCTGAATCTTTGCTTGAACAGATCTTATGGTGAGTGATTAAGGACTGACTGATCTTTTCTTTTAGGGCTTAGGCCTGGATTAGCCAGGGCTGCCTTGGCCGGCCTATTCTTTTCTCATTTATTTCCTTTTTTTTCTCTCTCTCTCTCTTTCTTTGATTCCTTATTGTATTATTAATTAAATTCTCTATAAAACCCAGTTGACTTGGGAATATTCATAATTGGGAATATTTCCCTGGCGACGACCTTATATTTGATTTAAAACAAGACACTGTAGTGAAAACATATTTTCTGCGGTCACAATTTACTCACCCACTCTTATATCTACTACAATTTATATCTTCCACTATTTTACTCACTACAGTTTACAACCTCAACCATTTTAATTATTACAGTTTATGGCATCCCACTCTTTTAACTGTCACAAACCAACACAGGGTATTGATTACAAGGCAGAAAGTAAGGATTTCAAAAAAAAGTGCTTCAAAATGATATAATTCAAAAACTGACAGTAAGACAGAAAGAGTGGACTCTTCTTTGAAAAACAACTTGAAAGGTACATGGAGAAAGTTTATTTTCATGGGATAAGGGGGAACAGGAGATAAAACTTCACTTAGAAGAATGATAGCCCACCAACACCAATTTGCTATGTTAGGTTCCAAGCCTGGGATTAGGCCAACTTCAGGATCCTGGGGACCTGCCTACACCAAAAACAGAGTACCCCAGACTCACACCCACCCTGTGAAATCCCAAGCCCTGGCACCAGCCTGCAGTGAAATAGAAGTCCATAATACTTGGCCCTTTCAAACCTACACTATGGTGAAGCAATAGCCCCACAGAAAAATAGCTCACAATGCTGAGTCCAGCAAGCCATCAGCAGAATAGAAAGAATGAATACATTTCAAACTTCCAGTCCCCAGGGGTGGAAAGGCTAGGAAAATGAACAAATGATAAAAGAAATACATAAAATAGAAAATTTCTATGGAGAAAAAGAGCAAGGCAGAGAGTCAGTAGAGGTTGGTAAGATCTAAGCAATATGCAAAACTTCAAAGAAAAATAGGAATTGATATCAGGCACTGGAAGAATTCAAAAATAAAATGAAAAATTAAATAAAAGAGGTGAAAGAAAATGGGAAAAAGAAATGAAAGTAATGCAAAAAGGAAATTGTAGATAAAATAATTGATCAATTGAAAAAATATGCAAAAAAAAAAAATCCAGTGAAGAAAAAAGTTCCATGAAAAGTAGAATGGACCAAATGGAAAAGGAGGGCGTCAAAAGGTCATGGAAGAAATTTATTCTTTAAAAATTGGAATTGGGCAAATAGACATTAATAACTTCACAAGACATCAAGAAAAAATAAAATAAAAATTTTAAATGAAAAAAATAGAATAAAATATGAAAAATCTCACTGAAAAAAAAATGTCTAACCTAGAAAAAAGATCCAGGAGAGACAGTTTAAGAATCAGCAGACTACCTAAAAGTCATGACAAAAAAAAAAAAGGCTAGACCTCACATTTCAAGAAATTATTCAAGAAAACTCTCCTGATGTTCT
Source organism: Monodelphis domestica (assembly GCF_027887165.1). Lineage (NCBI taxonomy): Eukaryota > Metazoa > Chordata > Mammalia > Didelphimorphia > Didelphidae > Monodelphis > Monodelphis domestica. The sequence continues at coordinate 621,908,664 of NC_077227.1, forward strand.
TGAATAAGAGGGTAAAATGAAAATTGAAAGTCCTGCAATACATCCCCAAATGACAACTCCCAAGAATATTATAATCAAGTTTAAGAGCTCCCATGTCAAGGAAAAAATAATGCAAGCATTCAGAAAGAAACAATTCAATATCACAGAACCCCAGTCAGGATTACACAGAATTTTACAACCTCCACATTGAAGGATTAGAAAGCTTTGAATATGATATTCCAGAAGGCAAGGGAACTGGGTGTACAAACAAGTATCACCTTTCCATCAAAATTGGAAAGAATGGTCATTTAATAAAATAGAATATTTCTAAGCATTTCTGAAGAAAAGACCATACTTAAATAGAAAATTTGATGTCCAAATACAAAATTCAAAAGAAGCATAAAAAAGGTAAATTAGAAAAAGAAAAAAATTGTAAGGGAATCAATAAAGTTGTCTTGTTTATATTCCTATATGGATATATGACATTTGTAACTCTTAACAATGTTTTCATTATCATAGTTAGAAGAAGTATACATAGACAGAGGGTGTGATAATAAACTGTTTAGGATGATATGTAAAAAGAAAAAAATTAAAGGTTAAAAAGAGGATTGCCCTAAGAGAAATGTGAAGAAAGAAGAAAAATGGGTAAGATTATATCACATAAAGAGACATGGGGAGAAATAAACCATTATAGTGGAATGGAGGATGAGGGTGATGATTGGTAATACTTCAATCATACTCTCATTGTAATTGATTCAGAGAGGGAAGAACATCCAGATTCATTGGGGAATAGAAGTAAAAGGGGAATAAAAAAGATGGTGGAAGGAAAAGAATTAATATAATCAAGGAAATGTGGAGGTCTGATTAAAAGAGATGAGGAAGGTAATTATATCTTGATAAAAGGTAGTATAGACAATGAAATAATATCAGTACTTAACATATATATGCACAAAATGGTATAGCATCCAGATTTTGAAAGGAGAAATCAAAGGAGTTTAAGGAGGAAACAGATAATAAAATTATACTAGTGGGGAAGTCAACCTTCCACCATCAGAACTAGATACATCTAACCAAAAAATAAATAAGAAATAAGTAAAAATTTTAGAAAATGATATTTAGACTAGATTTAGAAAAGTAGAAAAGTAGAGATTTTAGAAAAGTTAGATTTTATAGATATCTGGAGGAAATCAATAAGAATAAAAAGGAATATATCATCTTTTCAGAAGCACATGGTACATTCTAAAAAAATTGATTATGTATTAGGGCATAAAAGTGGATAGTATCCTAGTGGTACCAAATTTTAAACTGTACTGTAAAGTAGCAGTAATCATAAATATTGGAAGAACAAAAGATCAAGAATATCAAGGGAAATTTAAAAAATGTGAAGGATGAGGAACTAGCAGTACCAGATCTTAAACTGTACTATAAAGTAGTGGTTATCAAAACAATATGGTACTGGCTAAGAGATAGAAGGGAGGATCAATGAAATAAATGAAGTAAATGTCCTCAGCAAGAGAGTGTACAATAAAACCAAAGATCCCAGCTTTTAGGACAAAAATCCAGTATTTGAAAAAAACTACTGGGAAAATTGGAAAACACTATGGGAGAGATTAGGTTCAGATCAACATCTCTCACCCTACACCAAGATAAATTCAGAATGGGTTAATGACTTAAATGTAAAGAATGAAACTGTAAGTAAATTAGGTGGACATAGAATAGTATACCTGTCAGATATATGGGAAAGGAAAGAATTGAAAAGCAAGCAAGAGTCCTTGGGTATTCACTTGACCATTATGATATGTGGTTTTCTCAGTTACAAACTGAAAACAAACCTACTATAAACAATCATTCAGTCAGCCAGCATTTATGAAGTGTCAGCTATATACCAGTGTTCTACATTCCTTTGAAATTAAGGAAGTCATGAATAGCCCTCATCCTTGTGGAACTTAAATTCTAATGGAAAAACCAACATATTATATGTTTACACACACACACACACACACACACACACACACACACACATATATATATATATATACATAACATATATATATATATAGCATAACAGTATGTATATGGATGTTATAAAATTTTAAATTTGCGTTTTATGCTAAATATGAGAATTCTAAAGCAATATTGTGGTCGCTGATTAAAAAAATATTACAGCTTAAGTCAAAATGAATTTTAGCAGCTTTTATCTACAAAGAGGTGGAAAGAGTGAAAGTGTAAAATGTAGATAAAGAGATATATTCCTAACAAGCCTACCAACCTTTCTCTGGTGAAGTCAAGCTCAACTCTGGCAGGGGCTTCCCCAAGTCCAAATCTCCACATGGATGTCCTGGTAATCCTCAGCCAGAAGTCCTGGTGGTGACTTCAGCCAGAGTTCCACTAACTCAGCCTCCTCCAAAGCTAAGACAGGAATCTCAGCCAAACACCAAGCAAGCCAACACAGGATCCTAGTAAAAAGTCTCCTCCAAAGCCAAGGTAAGAATCTAGGCCACCAATTCCAAGAACCAGGAAAGGAATGATCTCCACCAATCTCTCCAAATATCAGGAAAAAGATGGTTCTAGACCATGCTAGTCTCTTTTTTTAATGTTCCTTTCTCCATGTCACTTCCTGTCACTCCCCCTTCTTCACAGAAACCAATTGCAATCTTTCAATTTGCCTAGCGATGCCCAGGGGGAGAGGGACAGTGGCCTTTGGAGGTATAAGCTTACTATATTAAGTGACTTGTGGGCTCTCATACTTAATAGTAAATAGGGGTACTTTAAGTTCTTGATTTGATAGCTAAAAATAGACAAGGGGAGAGTTCATCCTAACTTCACATGGGCAAGGGACATGAATAGGCAATTTTCAGATAAAGAAATCAAACTATCAATAAGCACATGAAAAATTGTTATAAATCTCTTATAATTATAGAAATGCAAATCAAAACAACTCTGAGTACTGTTATAATTAAAATAGTTGAGGCCATAAAACTGTAAGAGTTAAAATGGTTGAAGATATAAATTGTTGTCGATAAAAGAGTGGATGAGTAAATTGTGACCTCAGAAAATATGTTTTCACTACAGTGTCTTGTTTCAAATCAAATATAAGGTCATCGCCAGGGAAATATTCCCAATTATTAAATATACCCAAGTCGACTGGGTTTATAGAGAATTTAATTAATAATACAATGAGAAATTAAAGAAAGAGAGAAAGAGAGAAAAAGGAAATAATGAGAAAAGGATAGGCCGGCCCAGGGCAGCCCTGGCCAACCCAGGCCTAAGCCCTAAAAGAAAGATCAATCAGTCCTTAATCACTCAACACAAGATCTGTCCAAGCAAGGATTCTAGTGACACCAGGCCAGCTTCATCTCAGCTGACTCCACCAGCTCAATGGATGAATCTAAATATCTCTGAATTAATCTGAGCTCCTATTTAAAGGTAATTTTCTCCTATGTCTCCTCCCCTAAGTTCTCACATCTACCAATCACAGTAGACATTTTTCAAAGGACAGACCATTCTTAGTTCACACCTGAGTAGATTAATCTTTTGAGTAATTCACACCTGTGTAGACTAGAATCTCTGAGTAAGTTTTCACCTCTTTGCTCCTTGTAAGTTCACAAGTTGCCTGACCTTTATGGGTACTTAGCACCCTCTTGTATTAGTCCTAAAATAGGCATGGCTTAAATAACTTTTGTCCCACTATAAGTATGGGTTTAAGTACTTTTCATTGTTCAGAAAAGAGTTTACAACTTTATCTTCCCCTAAGGCATGCTTAAGTATGGTGAAGTAGAGTTCTCACAATCCTGATCAAGTACCTTCACTGCCCAAATGGAGAATGGCCCCAATGGGGAATGGTCTTAACCCAACCTTATGAAGTAGGGTCTGGGAAATTTTTAAGGTTCACAATCCTAACCCTATGAAGTAGGGTCTGAGATTTTAAGGTTCATAGTACCACCTCATACCTAGCAGGTGTAAAGGATAATTTTAGCAACATGACCTAAACTATATCAATTATTAGTCATCATGGATATCCCAAATATTAAAAAAAAATTTTACCCAAGTCAGTCTGGAAATTTATGGTGATTTAATTAATATAGTGGAAAGAAATTTAAGAATAAGGGAGAAGGAAAGGGTATAGGATTTCTCCCGTCTGACTTGTGCTGGGTGGGAAATTAGAGGCTCTACAAGGTAAGGTTTTAGAGAGTAAAAAAGGAAGGAATCAGCCTGAACTCCAAGAGGGCTCAGCCAAGAGGCCTGAACCTGAATTAGCTCAAGGGCAAACTCATCTCCAAGACCCAGACAAATAGCTGCCACCACACCGAGATGTCGGAACACTTAGCACGCTGCCAGCCAGAGACTCCTCTCTGGGAAAAGAGACCAAAGAGAGGAAGTGAAGTGCCCTATACAGATGGTTTTACGTCACTTTCCTGCATCTCATCTGTACCAATGTTAGCTTAGTTTGACTTAGGACAGCTCAGGGGTCTGTCCACTGTTTCTGCACATGTCTGTTGAAGGTCATCTTCTCAGAAACTTAATCCTTGAGTATGGTGCAGACATTCCTGATATTGTTAAACTAAGTAGGTTGGAGAAATGTAGAGTTTGCAAGACTTGATTCTGTTAGACCAAGTATCTCAATTATTACTTAGCAGGAAATAGCTAAATCGGATCTTCTAAAGTATGGTCTGAGTAGGGTGGAGTAGTTTTAAAATTCACACAGACTGACTAATATGACAGCAAAGAAAAGTAATAAATGCTTGAGGGGATATGGCAAAATTGGGACACTAATGCATTGCTGATGGAGTTGTGAATTGACCCAACCATTCTGGAGAGCAATTAGGAATTATGCACAAAGGGCTTTAAAAAACTGATTATCCTTTGATCCAGCCATAGCATTGCAGGATTTATACCCCAAAGAGATAATAGGGAAAAATACAGGTACAAAAATATTTATAGCTGGACTCTGTGGTGGTAAAAAAAAAACAAACTGGAAAATGAGGGGGGTGTCTATCTATTGGAGAATAGCTGAACAAATTGTGGCATCTATTGGTGGTGAAATACTATTGTGCTAAAAGAAATAATGAACTAGAGGAATTCCATGTGAATTGGAACAACCTCCAAGAATTGCTGCAGAGTGAAAGGAGCAGACCAGGAGAACAATGTACACAGAGACTGACACACTTTAGCACAACTGAATGTAATGGACTTCTCTAAGAGCAGCAATGCAATGATTCAAGACAATTCTGAGGGACTTATGAGAAAGAAAACTATATCCAGTGAAAGAACTGTGGGAGCATAAATGCAGAAGAAAAACATGATTTAATCACATGGTTTGATGGGGATATGATTTGAGATATAGATTCTAAATGATCACTATTACAAATATTAATAATATGGAAATAGATCTTGGTCAATGAATGATACATGTAAAATCCAGTGGAATTGCTCATTGGCTACAGGAGTGGGGAGGGAAGAGAGGAGAGAAAGAACATGTATTATGTAATCACGGGAAAATATTATAAATTAAATAATTAAAAATAAATTTAATAAAATTAAAAAATAATGGTAAAGGTCCTGTTAGTCCAAAAATATTTATAGCTCCTTTTTTGTGGTAGCAAAGAATTGGAAATTAAAGAGACTTTCTTGAATTGGGAAATGGCTGAACAAATTGTGGTATATGATGGCAATGGACTACTATTGTGCTATGAGGAATGGTGAACAGGATGGTTCAGAAAGATCCAGAAAGACCTACATGAACTGATGTCCAGTGAAATAAGAAGAACCAGGAAAACATTGTACACAGTAACAGAGATACTGTGGAACAGTCAAATGTGATGGGCATTGCTACTAATAGCAATACAGTGATTAAGAACAATTCTGAAAAACTTAAGAAAAAGAATACTATTTACCTCCAGAGAAAGAACTATTGGAGTAAGAATGCAGATGAAAGCATGTGATGTATCATTTGTTTATTTGGGTATATTTAGGGGGGTTAATTTGATAAGATTATTCATTTACAGAAATGAATATGGCAATATATTTGACTAATAAAAATGTGTAACCCAGATTGAATTGCTTGCCAATTCTGGGAAGGGATAGGGGAAAAAAGGAGGGAGACAATTTGGATCATATAAATTTGGAAAATTTATGTGAAATTTTGTTATTAAAATTAATAAATATATTTTAAAAGAAAAAGAATTTCCATGTAAACTAACTGTAGACCATATGAAATATTGAGAATCTACCTGTTAAGACAAAACCAGGGATTATATGAAGTGTAAAACACTTTTCACACAGTCATCTCTAAACAAATGGAAAAACATTAATTGTTCATAGGTTAAAAAGACAATCTACGAACGTAATGGACTTCTCCATTAGTGGCGGTGTAATGTCCCTGAACAACTTGCAGGGATCCAGGAGAAAAAAACACCATTCATAAGCAAAGGATAAACTATGGGAGTGGAAACACCGAGAAAAAGCAACTGCCTGAATACAGAGGTTGAGGGGACATGACAGAGGAGAGACTCTAAATGAACACTCTAATGCAAATACTATCAACAAAGCAATGGGTTCAAATCAAGAAAACATCTAATGCCCAGTGGACTTACGCATCGGCTATGGGGGGTGGGGGGGAGGAAAAGAAAATGATCTATGTCTTTAACGAATAATGCTTGGAAATGATCAAATAAAATATATTAAAAAAGAAAAAAAAAAGACAATCTATTTAAAAAGACAATTCTACCCAAGGAAATTTATTTGTTCAGTGCCATATCAGTTAAAATTCTAAAGAATTACTTCATAAAATTAGAAAAAATAATAACAAATTTCATTTGGAAAAAATATCATGAATATCAAGAAATCAATTAAAATATCAAAAAAGAAGCTTAGAAAATCTAGGTTTCAAACAATATTACAAAGTAATAATCATAAAAAGAATCTGTCAGCTCTCAATGTCAGAAATGCCCTCGTTATTTCTATCACTAAAATATGTCTTTTCCTTCAATACTTATCATTGTGGCACAATGGAGCCTTCTAAGTCTTAATTTCTTCATTTATAAAAAAATGAAACCTTGCGATTTATCTACCTCACAGCATTTGTGAGGCTCAAATGAGATAATGTATGGAAAACACTATAGAAATGTCAGCTAAAATTATTATAATTTCTTTGCTCACCACCTCAGTTGAGAGTCTACATCTCTCCTTGAATTTTCCTAAAGTATTTTGTCTGGCTCTCTCCTTTTCTCCATTCAATTTTAACTTGTATTATGTTTATTTGTGTATTCATAATATGTCTTGTAGTAGGACATAAGCTTCTTGAAGGTTACATTATTTTTCATATATTTTATCCCTGATGCCTGGAATAGTAACTCACATATAGTAGGTGTTCAATAAAGATTTTCTGAATTGTTTAACTGAATTAACTGAACATGTGACTTAGGACAAATCTATTTACCTCTCTAGGCTGCTATCTTCTCAATTGTCAGATAATGCTTTGGGGCTTTGATCCCTGAGGTCTATTCTAGTTCTGTTGCTGTGTTACATATTGAACTTGGAGTGCCGGCAGGACATTTAAGAGAAAGTATCCAACAGAGAGTTGGAAACATGTATCTGTACCAACTGGAGCAAGGTCAGAACTGGTGCTATAGATCTGGGGTCATCTCATCTATGTGATCATTGAAGCTATGGGAGGGAATGAGACTGATAAAGAAGAAAGCATATATACTGAGAACAGATATGGTCTAAGGATAGAATCCTGAGGATTGTTGATCTTTAGGGGGAAGAGTAGGAGAAGGAAAAACCAAGGAGATAGAAAAGAAATATCAGAGATTTAGGAATAAAATAAATTGTAATATCATGAAATTCAAAGGAGGATAGAATATCAAGAAGGGGGGAAATGCATAGTGTCATGTGAGATATGTGAGATCACTAGCATTCTCATTCTTAATGTTCCTTACACACCAGAGTGTGGCTTGTTCTCCCAGAAGTGCCTAGTCTACTTTTTTTTGTCTAGTATTCATGCTTTGTCCTTTTTCTTTTTTTAACTAGCATGGCTAAAAGCTGTTACTCTATTTTCCCACAGACTACTACGGAATCTACAAAACAGTAGTCTTACATATTTTTTTGTTAGAGATTTACCATCTTGATAACTGATGCCTCCTGATGGTAAGGTATAATGGTCTTAACTAAAGGTATAAAATTGACTCAATCAATTTCCACAATTCACTGAAACTCATTCACTCTATGCAGAAATATTTTTGTGATATATCCTGAGTCTTTCTCACTAATTATTGAATGCCTGTCTAAAAATCATATCTCTGTTTAAAAACTCTTGATATATTCTGTTGAATTCTGTTTTTCAGTTTGTTTTAAAGACTATAATTTGGTGGAAGAACATTGTTGCATTCAGGGAAACCAAGCTGTGTGTACTTTAAAGCACTGTCTTTACTTGAATTACAGACATTGTTACTGAAAAGTAGAAAAAAACAGCTCTCTAGAGTGCTAGCCTTAAAAATCCCAACTACTCAATGACAATAAACCCTGGAGCCAATAAGGATCCCCAAGTCCCCTTAGCCAATAACAAAATCTAAACATTCTAATTCAAATCCGTTTGCAAGCAGCAGCTGCGAATTGAACCTTTCTGAATAATCCCATTTGAACAGGCTCTATGAGGACCAGTAATACATGTCATCCTTGAGTACAGAGCAAGTAGGCAAATCCAAGTTCAATAAAAGGCAATAATATAACAAATGCTCCAAGTGCAATAATAATAAATTTCAATGGTTAAATTAATAGAGCACTATGCATCAAACCCTAGGCTGGAATTACAGCTGTTCTTTTACATGGTAAAAATTCAAACTCTTTAGCTATAACATTGGTCACAAATGCCAAAAGAGTCTAGATTTCCAAGGGCAATAAGCATTTGCTTTTATTATTTCACTACAAATTTGAAGTTAATAGGCTAGCATTGCAGCACTAAGTGAATTATCTCAATTTGGTTCCCATTTAGGATGAAGACAAGATTTCTGAATACCAAATGAGGGTTGGTCCCTGGTGAGAGTGAATCATAACTGCCTTGTGTGTGCAAGGAATTGGATAGGTACCTCATTATATCTGTCAACCTCATCCAAATGGTAATGACTCAGATTCTCTCCATACAATGACTTTGGAAAGCCTTTTTCTTTGGGGTGAAGGAGGGTAAGAATGAAAAGTGGCTTTGAAGCCCATTGGTAAGGACAAAATGATTAGTTTATTTTATAGATATTTTATATCCAACTAACCACAGTATTTGAAACTTGAGTTTTCATAATTCTAAAAATATTACAAACATTATTGTCAAAATATCATAAAAATATCAGTAACTACCGACTCATATGCCTATATTCTCAAATCTATAAAATCTTTATGAGAATAGCCTGCACACATACTTAGGATAAAAATCTATTTTTCACTATTTCAAGAATCCCTGATTTACAGTAGTGTGAACACTCACTCCACCAATATCGATGTTAACTCATTTATCCCTGGGTCTTCAAGAGCTGTAGTGACCAAAAACCGAATTATCCAAAAGCAAAATTGGTAGTGAATCTCTCTAAACTCTGGCTGATACTTGAATGACTGATATGCAATTAGAGGGCCACTTAAAAACTATGCTATGGAGAGTAAGTAGACCCTAATTTTGAGAAGAAAAATTTGTCTCATTGTTTGAATTTTTAAGTAAAATTTGGTTTTTAATTGTCAAAAAGATTTTTAAATTTATTTTCTTTATTTTGATGAAAGAACAATGTCCCTTATGATTGAGTATTCAATAAATGTTTACTTCAAAGAAAAAGAATACCTATAAATCTCTGAGCTGAAATGGGCAACTTGCACCTATGCCTACATTTCATTGTCTTTTTACCTGAGTAAAACCTGTCTCTTCCCCCTTTTCTACATCTGAAAGCTCCTTGACATCATCTTCTATTCTCTGCTCCTTTACTGTATTGTCTGATAACCAGGTGGCCCTTCTCATCAAGGTCAATTTCTCTATATGGACCTTTGATTTTATGATTACTCATTTTCTCTAGTAAATTTCCCCTACTATTATCCACCATGTGCTTATCTAATTTTCAGCCTCCCTTTATAGGTTGGTTCCTTCCTTTTGTCTACAAAAAGGCTTGAGTCACCTCTAACCTAAAACACACACACAAATTCATAACAATAATTCATCATCAGAACTTGTCTTTTCTTTAAGTGCATATAGTAGATCTCATATAATTTTAGGGAATACTATTGGTAATTAAAAGATGGAACTTTGATTCAGGAAAAAGCTTAAGGTAATGTGGAATAATGCATAGAGAATCATCCTTGAGATCAGGGAGACGTGACTTATGACTTACACACATAGGACTGTCAGTGACAATGCCAGGGCCTCTAAAATTGAAATATTCTATACAACTTGCCATCTTAGAGAATTTGAAGCAATGAGAGACTTGATTAGTTTCAAACATCTATTCTCTTTCAGAGTGCAACTTGAACCTACTTTTTCTTGACTTCAAGGCTTGAAATTTAACAACTTTGTTTCTCATTTCAATAACATTAATAGGATAAGTTAAAGTTGCTTAAATTGTCTGTAGATTTTTCTCACTTTTAGCTTTATTTATTAATTTCATTTATTTATTAATTTTTATCTTCCCTCTAGCAAATGATTGTTTTTGTTATACAGAAAAAGGTGACTAATTTATGACTTCCATTTCAACACTGAGGCATTTCCTAATCATGAAATGTGATCAATAATTCTATAATGCTATTTAATATTTCACATGTCTAATACCTTCCAGTTCTATTCACAAAGAAAATATTAAGTATTTTTAAAAATTTAAAAAATAAAATAAATTAAATTAAATAAATTAAAATAAAATAAATTAAAAAATATTAATAATGAAGAGTTATGAAGCTTCCTTATAGTCTATGATTTCTGTCCTCTCTAATTATTTACTCCTTACACCGCAAAATGTCTACAAAACTCACCTTTGCATTGAACATACAGAATATCAAAGTACATGTTGAATTAATTGGGAGATTCTTATCAAGTTATTAATAGAATATCTTTATCTCTTCATCCACTAAAAATTATACTGGCACTTAAACTGTTGTTATTATTATTGAGATCTTATTTGCAAATATATATCTGGAGCAGGGAAATACTTGACAATGTAATTTCCTATGAAATGATATTTCTTGTTGTCTTTGGATAAATGAGAAATCCATTTCCACCTACACCTTTATTCGTCTCTCCACAGAGAACATATGAGCCATCCTTCCATTTAGCTGCAATTTCCTTTTGTCGTCTGTTTTCATTTTTAGCAAAAATGTCAACATTGATATGATTCAGTTCCTCCAACAGTATGCCCACTCATTCATCACTGGACAAGGATCTCACATTTAGAGAATCAAAAGCTAAGTTAATGTTTATAGATTGCCTAAAAACTACATCATTCTTAGCAGTTCTGTCCCCTCCATCTATCTCTGACTGCTACAGAAGCAGATGAAACTCACATAAGACTGTGGTCATTATGGTTTTATCTTTGTTTCATGGCTTATTATAGCCAAAGAATTCATCGCTATGTGGCCAGCATACAGGTAACAACACTTTCCATGTCTAGAGTGATTCTTGGAAATTAGAGAAAATCCATTGTCAGGAAAAAAATTATATGAAAAAAGTTAATTTAATTAATTTACCATACTTTGTTCTTATTGAACTCACAGTGGTGCTTAGTGATCACCATTTTATTTTTGTAGGACTGACTAATCATTTTTCTAATGACATGCCAAGTCTTTATGCTAGGAATTTAATGATCAGTATCACACTCACTGGTCTATGCTTCCCATAACCTAATTTCTTCCCTCTATGAAAGTCAGGATATTTTCTCATTTTTACTTCTTTAACATCTCTTCCTTTTCAACTTCAGCAGCCTCCTCCATGATTCTTCATAGATTATTCAGTAAGTCTGAAATAATATCTGTAAATAGAATATGATTTGTTTGGATCTAGAAAATTCAACTAATTCAAAATCATTTTCTATCTCGTCAAAAATCTTGGCTTTCATTTAAAGGAAAAGAGAATCTGAATTTTGGAAATCACTCTAGAAATCATTCAGTTCCACCCCAACTAGACACTTGCTTCCCTTCCCTTGCCATCCATGACAAATGATTATCCAACCTTTTAAGAAAAAAAAAGTCAATCTCTCCTTCAGGAAGCTCTAATTGTGAGCAGTTCCTCCTTCCATTGAACCTAAACAAACATTCCTATAGGTTTAAAAATACCGTTAGCCATTAGTCTTAGTGATTTCCCCCTCCAGGGCCAAGTAGGATAAGTCTGATTGTTATAATATCTGTCCTACATTTCTTCTCTGCCTAAACATAATTAGTTCAATGAATCCTCCTAAGACATTTTCAAGGTCTCTGTTATTCTACATCACTCTTTTCTGAATACACATAGGCTTCTAATATTCTTACTCAATATTGTATGTTGAATTGAACAAAATTCTTCACATATAATTGGGCAGTTTATCCTATTCTTTGGATGCTATGCTTCTTTTAATAAAGTCTCTGATTACATTATCTCTTTCGACTTCCAGTCATAATGTGGATTCAGCTTTCTGTCTACTTATTCCCTCCTAACTATATTTGTTTTACCACTTCAAATTTAAAGATCACTAATTTTGAAAGATAAAATTGAAGTAAAATAAGATTGAGGAGGTTAGTTTTTCTATGTATTAACTTTAGATCTTCAAACCCCAGCGAGTAGGCCTATTCTTTCCTTATTCTTCAGCCTTTGAACATAGTTTAAAATTCCTTTCATTGTCATTATTTTTTAATAGGCTTCAACTCATTCTGGGCTTAGCCTTGACACTAATTGTAAGTTTTTGCCATTCTCTTGCCTTTTTTCTTCAGTGTTTTTGCTTCCATCTTTTGTAGGATATGCTTTTAAAATCTGAACTCATTGGAGAGATCCCAATGCAGTCACATGAATTTCTTTAAAATCTCCTACCTCCTTTTCTTTTATTGGCATATTTTTTCTAGTCAGTTCAATCATATCTCATATCAAGAGAATGAGAAATATTAGTCTCTTTGACAAAAATGTCAAACTTAATGGGCATTCCAAGCAAGGTTAGTTAGAAAATATAAATGATTATATTTCTACATTCTTTTTTTAAACCTTTAACTTCTCTCTCAGAACTCATACTGCATATTGGTTCTAATGCAAAAGAGTGGTAAGGGCTGGGCAATGTGGGTCAAGTGACTTGCCCAGGGTCACACAGGTAAGAAGTGTCTGAGGCTAGATTTGAACCCAGGATGCCCCATCTCTGGGCCTGACTCTCAATCCACTTAGCCACCACACTGCTTGCATTTCTACATTCTTTTAATGGCCAATCCCTTTTAATTTTGGAGCAGTCAAAATAAACACAACATTTGTCTATTCAGTTCATTCTCTTATGTGAGTATGGGTGGTACCCTGAAACAATCACAATAGTAACATCAAAGATTACTGATCACAGATCACCATAACAAATACAATTAAGAAATATGGAATATTATAAGAATTACTAAAATATTACACAAAGACAAGATATGAGGACAAGCTATTATGAAAATGACACCAACAGATTTACTGGATGCAAGGTTGCCACAAACCATTGTCACAAACCTTCAATATGCAAAAGAAAAAACTCAATATCTGTGAAACACAATAAATCAAGGTATAATAAAAACAAGGTACATTTGTATGGAGTCAGGAGACAGAGTTTTCTGATTGAGGAATAACTAAGAAACTTCTATTTCTGGATCCACGAATATGTGCAGCTATATAAAATATGAGAAAACTGGGAAGTTTGAGAACAGGTCATGAAGGGGTTTGAATATCAAACAGAAATTTATATTTTATCTTGGAAGTAATTGGGACTTTTTGGAGCATTTTGAGTAGAGGGATGACATGGTCAAACCTATGATTTAGGAATATCTCTTACATTTGAGTGCAGGATGGAGTAGACTAAGGAGATTATTGTGGCTGGGAGGCCAACCAGTCCAGGTATAAAGTGATGAGAACCTGTACCAGTAGTGTCAAAGAAGAGAAATGGGGGGAATGTAAGAGATATTATGAAAGTTAAAGCCGACCTTCAAAGCAGTGACTTGACCAAATCCTTGTCCCTTTACTCCTTTTTTCACCTTTAGGCAAAAGACAAAAGACCTACAACCGACTATAAAATTTGTCAAAAGTGAATGATGGGAGAAGGAAAGTATCAAAGACAATATTAGAAAAAGTCTTTTATCTGTAACAACTCACAAATAAATATATGTGACAGAAATTATTAAAGGTACTATTGCTTTTGAATTCCATTTCTGCTCTTCTAATGGATTCTAATTTTCTTCTAGTTTATATCAACTTTTATATTTGCTCTAACAAGTTGTTGGTCTGACTGTATAGAAATAGCTGGCTTAGTGATGTTACCATACTAATACTGAGTTATTCTTTAACCTCCAAAATGAAATTAATTTAATATTTGTGATACTATTAGGTTTTGATATGTCTAATAACTTCTAGCATTAACAAAAGAATTCATTATTTATATTCATGAAATTAGCTCTAGAAGCTAATTTTTTTCTAGTTCTTATAGAAACTTTAAAGTCTAAATTTTTCTTCATGTACTATGTTCCATTCAGAAATCTTGTCATTGGACTTTGATGACTGGAAAAGAGAGTGAGATTGACCACTTTGTGCAACTCTGTCTCATTTAAATCTAATTCGTATGAAAGTCGACATCGCTGTGATGCTTTATGTCCTTTTCAAAAATGAAGGATGAATGACAACAGCATTAAGCACCTAATATGTGCTAGACACTCTGAAAAAGCCAAAGATACAAAGAAAGGTAAAAAAACAGGCTCTACTGTCAAGAATCTGACAGTTGGATTAAAGAGACAATATATAAAATACTAGACATAAATTAGATGTATGTACAGGATGAATTGGAGCTGATCAACAGAAGTACATTTGCATTAAAGAGGGAAGGTTGGGGAAAACTTCTCATAGAAGGAAAATTTTTAGCTGGAACTAAAGGAAGTTGTAGAAGCTAGAAGATGGAGATGAAGTGAGAGAACATTCTAAGGAGAGAGGGCAGTAAAAAAAATTACTCCAAGTGAGGGGGAAAAGTCTTTTGTGACTAAGGAGACAAGTGTCACTGGATACGGTTATTCTAATAGGGAATAAAGTATAAACCTAGAATAGTAGGAAAGGGTCAGATTACAAAAGGACTTTAAAAGTCACCCAAGTTTATAATGGATCAGGGATGTAATAGGGGGCAACTGGAGCTCATTGAATCATGGGAGGGTTGGCATATTGAGACCTGAACTTTAAGAAAGTCAATGAGACAACTAAGTGGAGATTGGACTAGTGTGAGGCCAGGCAGAGATGAAGACAGGGAGATCAATTGGCACATTATTATAATAGATCAGGAATAAGGTGATAAGGAAGAGTGGAGGAATAGTCAGAGGAGATCAAAGGATATATAAGAGAAATGTTATGAATGTAGTGATAGAATTTGACAATAGATTGTTCATGGTGGAATGAGTCATGGGGGGTGTGGGGGAGTGTGGAGGGTATGGAAGATGAAAATTTAAGGATGATGCCTAAATTGTAAGCCTGGGTAATCAGAAAGATGGTGGTGTCCCCTCATAGTAACTGAGAAGTTTTAGGAAGAGGGAAAACTTTATATATATATATATATATATATATATATATATATATATATATATATCCTTCAAGGACATGCTTAATTAAGTTCTACTTCTTCTACAAAGTCTTGGCTGACCACTGCTATTCCAAAGGATCTCTTCTTCCATATAAGTTAATCACACTTTCAGTTCCTATGATTGCTTCATCACTGGCAAACATCTGAGTTATTTCTTTTTATTTCTCATGTATGTCTTGCATCTCTGTCTAGATCATCAGAGAACACCAGCTACTTGAAAGCAGCAACAATGACTTGGACTTCTTGATATCCCCTCCTGGACCTTAAAACTAGTAATTGACTAATCAATGTCTGATGCACAGGAGAATGAATTGGACCTTCTCAGAGAACAATGAACCACTTGATGAATTAAGGAGACCTCTCCTATGTGTTTCATCTCTCCAAAGTTGGCACAGCACTGTATATTGATTTAAAAAGAAAAGAAAGTGAATTCAACACTAATTTTTCCTTTTTTATTTAAAAGAAAACGGAGGGTTTTTTTTTTTATCTTTTCTGGTAAGAGTAGAAACTATTTTATTTTTTTTAAAGGACTTTTTGTATCACCAACATGCAGCACTGTGCCTGGCACAAAGTAGACATTTAATGAATACTTGTTAAAATTCTTATGAAGATAAAAATTTTAAGGAAAAGAAAAAGGAAATAAAAATTTATTAAGCACCTATTATGCACCGGCACTGTCCTTTAGTCCTTTAGAGTACTTTAGAGTACTTTAGAGATATTAACTAATTTGATCCTTATAAAACTCTTGGGAGGTAGTTACTATTATTATCTCTAGTTTAAAGTTGAGAAACTTGAGGCAGACAGAGGTTAAGTGATTTGTCCAATATCGCACAACTAGTAAATATCTTTAACTCAGGTCTTCTTGACTCTAGGCTTAGATGTCTATCCACTGCATCACCTAGCTATCTCTGTTGTTTAGTCATTTCAATGATATCCAACTCTTCATGACCCCATTTGGGTATTTCCTGGCAAAGAGATTAAAGGGATATGCCATTTTCTTTTCCAAATGAGGAACTGAGGTAAACATGATTAAGCAATTTGCCCAGGATCACACAGTTATGTCTTAGACCAGATTTGAACTTATAAAAATGAGTCTTCCTAACTCTAGACTCAGCACTCTACCTAATATACCACTTAGCTGCCCTCCCTGCCTCTACTCAACACAGTTTTAAAAATAAAAGAGTAAGTTTGTCAAATAGTCGGGCATATAGTAAATGCTTAATAAATGCTTTCTGATTATTTGGTAAAAGGCTTTTATGAGGGTGGGAGCTTTTCATTATAAAAATTAGGAATGATGTTTCTCAAGTATCATCTAACAAGATTTGGGTTCTCTACTCAATACTCATTCCTCCTCACAAGAGAAGAACAATGTTCTGTTTACCATTTCAGGCTTCAAAGGAAATGCTAAAAGAAGATTGCTTTTGATGGGAGCTGTCCAGAGATAAGTTAGTGAGTCCCAGGATACTTGTATAAATGAGTGAAAGGCCCCCAGGTGCTTTGGCACACATCCCCTCTCTTAATAAAAGATTAATTCTAATGTAAATGGTTGAGAGGGAACTATTACTAAACATAATGGGTATTCAATTTCCCTGGGCAGCTTCTGACCTCTTTTAAACAGGAACTTTAAGCTGCATCATATGAGGAGTATTAAGAGTATTATTATGGTGATCCTGCCACCAAAGGAAGCTAAGCAAGAGACTTGGGAGCCCTGGGGCCACTAGCTAGGGGTATGTGTTCCTTGGGCAAGTCACAACTTACCTGGACCTCAGGAATTTGGACATGATGATGGCTGAAATCCTTCTCAGCTTTAAGATTCAATGAAATCGTAACAATATTTCATAGAGATATTCTTTATAACTGGCATTTCTTTTCAGAGTTTATGTAAATTATGAATTAAATTCTGATGATAAGAGCAATGGAAAATTTCCTGTGCCAGAATTTTTTTTTTAGGTTCCTTTAATTCAAATTTAGATTGAATTGTATTGCTCAGTTATAAAGATTCCTGCTGGTGTGGTCAGGTAATAATATGGACAGAAAAACACATATATATGTATACGTGTGTATATATCTGTGTCTGTGCATATTAGATATACATATGTGTTTATGTACATGTATGGGCATGAATATGTATACAAATATATAAAAATGTATTTACATATATGTATATAAAAATTGTGGAAGTTTAGGTACTAAGGAGAAAACTATTTGGTGGGGATAACAGAGGGAGGGAATACTAATTAATTGATCAACAAACATTGACCCAGCAATTGTTCAAAAGTAGCAAGGACTGTCTCTAAGGATAGTAAGGTCCTCCTTCACTAGAGATCTTTAAGAGGAAGCTAGATCAATATTTTCTTCTCAGTGATTTTAAAGGGAACCTTTGGTCAAGTAAAAATTTAACATGTTGGTCTCAGATTCCCCTCCCAACTCTGAGACATGATTCTATAAGCTGGGCCCACTGACTAAAGATGGTCTTATGTTTACTGATATATTGCCAAGAAGAGATATGTGGAGTTGTTTGGGGCTTTTTAATCTTCCTTTCCTCCCTTAAATTCACTTGACCTCCTTCCTGTTCATGCTCCCTCACAGCCCTACCTTTAGAGCAATATCAAGGTCTGACAGCCAACCACTAGGCATATTTGTAACTCAAGTTAATAAATGGATGGGTACCTGACTAAAGCAACCCATGCCATTAACTCTTCTGCCTTTTTCTTCCTAATGCTGCAAAATGCTGTATAGCAAAGAAGTCAAGAGAGGGGATGCTCATCCCTTGAGGCCCTTGGAGGGGAAGCTAAACCCCATCCATCTCCCAGACTGTTACTGCTACTCCTATTGCCTGCTCTGGTGACTTAGAAGGCTCAATCCACTCCATAATAAAAATGATGATAATAACAGCTCACAATTATACAGTACTTAAGGTTTTCACAGCATTTTCTAAGGTTCCCTTCAAGCTCTAAATCCTATGATTCTCGCTACAGACCTGAGAGGTAGGCAAGCCTGTCAATCACACCACCCTTTGCCAAGAGTAAATTCACCGAGTGAAAAGGAGAAAATGAATTCACATTTCCCGCACTAGCAATCAATCAGAAATTGCATTTGGCCTCCTTAATCCTTTAATTACAGCATGGGTCCTATTAGCGCCAACATGAAAAACTCCTAGGTTGCTGACACATTCCCAGTGATCGATTGTCATAAGGTCGATGCCCATATGGATGGCCAGCTCTGCTCTATTCTGTGGCCAACAGACTGAAACCTGGGCTTTGGTGAGGCATCTTGGAAAAGTGTGTTTCAAATCACTGGGAGAATGGGGATACAAGTATGGGGAGATCATACGATTATGGAAAAACCATCCTCAGTCTTGGGGAAAAAAAGAATTGAGCATCCCCCTTTGACAGTGGGTCAGTAACATCATGTTCTTGTACAAAGGAAAGCACATTTTAAATGACTATACATTCATGCTACCGATTTCTTTAATGTTAACACCTGTGTATAAAATTCATAAGTGCTCATAATTATAGATATTAACTTTCTAAATAGAGGAGGCATTTGCTATGCAAAATGTGGTATAGAAACTGAATAGTGATTCAATGAATGTATTCAGCAGCTCTCTGCTGAAGACCTCCAAGCAGTGTGCAGTCATTATTGCATTCATTTTGGCAGGTGCCCAGTAGAGTAGGTAAGAAGCACATGTTATCATCCTAGTTTTATATATTAAGAAACCTACACAGGCAGAGTAACTGGCAGATGGGCTTCCTAAAGTAATAGAGGTCCATTTAATAAAATGGATACTTCCTAGGGACCAACTCTATGCCAGGCACTGTCCTAGGCACTAGGGATACAAAAATAAAAATAATAATTAATGATAATAATGATTGTAAAGTGCTTTCCAAATATTTTCTCATTTAATCCTCACAACAATCCTGTGGCATAGAAACTATTATAATCTGCAATTTTAGAAATGAGGAAACTGAGGCTTATTTAGGGTTGGACAGTTAGCAGCAGCTTGGTAACACAATGGATGAAACATAAGACCTGGAGGCAATAGGTCATGAGTTTAAATCTAGGCTCAGACACATGCTAGCTATGTGACCCTGGGCAAGTAACTTAGCCCCAATTGCCTAACCCTTGCCACTCTTCTTCCTTGGAACCAATACTTAATATTGATTTTAAGACAGAAGGGAAGGTTTTTAAAAAGTGGCAAAGTATTAAGAGAAGTTACCTAGGGTCATATCTAAGGTAAGATTTGAACTCAAGTCTTCCTGACACCAGGTCCACTACTCCATCCATTGTGATCTCAAGCTTCACAAATAAAACAGTTCTTTTTCTTAAGGAGTTTTTAAGCTGTAGAACCTCAGAACTTTAGAGCTGAAGGAACTTCTGAAATTAACACATTCAACCTTTTCTTTCATGGATGAAGAGTTGAAGAACTTTTTAGAAATAATGTGAATTGCTCAAGGTTTCCTAACCAGTCACAGATCTGAGACTAGAACTCCGCTTTCCAGACTCCTAACTTTGCTATCCAAGCCTCCTCATTAACTGAAGGTCAAGGTAGAAACCCTGATTTCTAGACATCTAGTCTTATTCTCTTCATATCCATGATAATGAGACACTAGAGTCTATTTACTGCCCAGAATAATCTTGAATTGGAAGGAAGTATTGACATTTTTACATTTAGCACCTTGCTCAAACAGAGAGACAATATGGAGAAGAAAAAAGATTAAACCTGATCTCTGGAGAGGCCAGAATTTTAATCTTGCATCTGACATTGACTGGTGGAGCAGACATGAGCAAATCGTTTAACTTCCATGAGTGTAAATTTCCTAATCAGTAAGATGGGGATAATAATGATTGGAGTACCTACCTTACAGTACTGTGAGAAGCAAATTGGGGAATTATATGTAAAGCATTTTGCAAATCTTAAAGCACTATGTAAACACCTGTGATTATTACCTAGCAATCAACACAGCTAAGAATTGAGAAGGAAGCAATTTGTATTTAGAATAGATGTCCTGCCTTTGACACTTAGTGTAACTGTGGCCAAATCACTTAATCTCTATTTGACTCAATGTCTTCATCCATAAAATGGAAATAATAATAGCACCTACCCAGCAGGGTTGTTGTTAGGATCAAAGGAGAGATAATATTTGTAAAACACTTAGCATAATGCATGGCACATAGTAGAAAGCACACAAATCCTTCCTTTTCCCTATATGACCTTGGAAAAAGTCACTTACCCCTGTCTGCCTCAGTTTCCTCATTTGTAAAGTGAGAATAATTATAGCACCTACCTCCAAGTGTTGGTAAAAAAAAATAAAATGAGCTATTTGTTAAGTTCTTTTCACTCTTTAAAGTGCTTTCTCAATCCTAGTAAAGATGATGTAACAAAATTCTTCACTCACAAGAATACTCCCCAGGCTCTTGTTCAGAATCTATTTAATCATATTTATACCACCATAGTGGTTAGTTTTTTTATGCAACCCAATGGATTAGAAGGAACAAATTAGAAATGGATGGGGAATATCATTCCTCTGTCCAAAAAGAATTGGTGACTTGCAATTGTCTCTAGGATGAGAGAACAATGCTTTTGACAGTAACATCTCTTTCCTATCTGACACCAACATATCTTACCAAGTTAATTTTACATTGCCTCCTTTCATTCATCCTATTTTTCATCTTAACTAGCCTACTTGACATTCCCTCTACACAATATTTCACCTCTCTCCTTATTGTCTTTGCAGACTGTTCAGACCTTATACCTTGAATATACTCCATCCATACCTCCATCTCTTGGAATCCTAGATTCCTTCAAAACTATCTCCAGTGCCACATTTTTTACCTGCAGCCTCTTCTGATACAACCTATTGTTGCTATTGTCCTCCCCCATATCCTTCCAAATTATTTTGTGTTTATTTGGATTTCATATCAGTTAATCAAAGGGCATTTAAGCACCAGACACCGCTCTAGGTTCTAGGTATTCAAATTGAAATAATGAAAGCATCTCTGTTCTCAAGGAGTTTCCATTCTAATGAGAGAGGTACACCTGTAAGTATACACAGAATAAATATAACAGTTTAATACAAAGTTGTTAAGGAGGGAGGGCACTAATCGGTAGAGGGAATCTGGAAAGGCATCAGGTAGACCAGAAATTTTTAAAAGGGTTTTTTTTATGTCATGGGCCTCTGTGGTACTCTGGTAGAATCAATGGACCCCTTCTTAGAACAATGTTTTTTTAAATGCATAATATTGAAAAAGAAACTAATTATATTGAAATACAGTTTTCAAAATATTAAAACAATAAATTCACAAATGCCATGTTGAGAATTCCTGATGTAAAAGGGGATGATATATATATATGTATATATATATATATATACATATATATATATATAGTTACTTAAAGGCTTATTGAAATGATCTGAATATAATTAAACTGAAATATAGTTCAAAATAGTTCAGGCAAAGGAAAGGCAATTTATACCCTTCAATACTTTTCCTATATCATTTATCTACTTTCCCACTTGGAGTTATTCCCAATATAACTCTACCCAATTCCTTAATATTTTATGTACAACATACCTACCTTAAAGCAAGGTTTTTACCTCCCTTAAGTCTCTAGGATGGCAACCTAACACCAAGCTTTTTAAAAAGTTATTCCCTAATAAAACCCTCTTTACATGAGATTACAGACCAAACCTCATTTAATAATGAATATAAAATCTTATTAAATTACATATGTGCAATATGTATGTACTTACAAAGTAATTTCATAGTCATAATCTCATTTGAATCTCACAATGCCCCTGAGAGATATGTCAAATTTTATTAATCTTATTTTATAGATGAGAAAACTGAGTTTCAAGTCATATGACACCCAAAATCACATAGCCATGAAGATTTAGAGGTAGAACCTCATCTTCAAATTAAAAGTTCTCTTTCTACTATTTCACAACACTTCTCATCCTCAAAAACTTCAGAGTTTCATATTAGTTTGCCGTACTATGATTCCATGGAGCAGCTAGGTGGTATAGTGGATAGAGTATCATATCTAGAGTAGAGAAGACTCATTTTTGTGAGTTTAAATTCAGTCTCAGACACCGATTAGCTGTGTGACCCTGAGCAAATCACTTAAACATGTTTGCCTCAGTTTCCTGATCTGTAAAATGAGCTGGAAAAGGAAGTGACAAACCACTGTAGTATCTTTGAGGAGAAAATGCCAAATGGGGTCACAAAGAGTTAGACACTGTCGAAAATGACTGAACAACAAGCATGATTCTAACCCAGAATATAGTGCTGAAGATGCATGAGCTGCCTTCTTTAATTTGGAAGTATGCTATTTTTGTGAAATGGAGCATAGCAGTATTGGGAGAAGTGTCTGCTTAACTAATTCTTTTTCTATATTAGATGTTATGTTAGCATATATAGGATCCTTAAGCCTTTTACCCTTTTGTACAGACATCTAAACCTGAACCAAATTCTTAGAAACACAATCTCAGAGTTTGAAAGAATTTGAGAGGCCATGTTGTTCATAAATAGTTTCCTCTACAACTTTCTGTTGAACAGGTCATTTTTGCCTTCGATCAAAGAAATCCAATGATGGAGAATTCACCACTTCCCAATGCATCCAATTCCAATTTTGGATAGTTCTGTTATGAAATTTTCCTTTCACTGACCTGTGTTTAAAAAAGCTCTCCATCCTGTTTAGAACTATTCAGAAATGGAATGAATTACTTAATAAGGTAGCAACTTTTGCAGACTAGTTGCTTGAAAGTGGCCCAATTAAATCAAAAGCAATTACTGTTTGCCCATTTCCACAGAATTCATATAGTTTTTTTCATTTAAGAAGCAAGTGATGATATGAACAGAGGACGTACACAAAGATTTTCATTCTGATTCTCAGTTTTAGAAGCCTGGATCTGTGAGTAAGGAAAGCCAGCCAGTGATAGTGCTACACCAGTGAAGTGGGAGTTGTAGCCCAGATTCCCAGAGAGAATAGTTGGTGGGAATGATTGACAGAGTTGATCCACTCATGATTGCTATAGTATCTATAATGGTTTCCTCCCCCTCAATGGAGACACTGAAATGAAACATGTTATTACTCCAGAAATTCTTTCCTCCAGTTCCTCGATCAGGATAAGAACATTGACTACCCAGCTACACTGAGGGATTTCTTATATTTTGTTAGCTTTGTCAGACATCTCTCATCTTCCAAAAAAAAATGAAAAAGAGTATAATGAAAAGTCAGAGCATTTGCTCCATTTCTGAAATTGTTCTATACTTCCCTATCCTTTTTCAAACAAATATTTATTTTTAGCCACTGTGAAATTCTGCTCCCAGGATCATATGGGTCACAATCATTTCTTAGGAATCCATAGAGCTGTGAGATTCCCCAATCAGACATGTGCAGAGCAGCAAAACCTTCCTTAGAAAGGAGTTCTATACAGGCATTGACTGCAAGGTAGCTCAATCATGATATAATTGACTCTAATTGGCATTCCCACAAGCTGTGAAATTCTTTAACTGTAGCCTAGTGGTAGCACATTAGAAATCTGTAAAGCCTCTTTCCTGTCTTTAATTTAAGAACATCAAAGAAAAGCTAAAAGCGCCTGCTCCCAACTCCCAACCAGCTGATCCCAGAAAGAGGAACAGTCCAATGGTGTTCATAAACTGGCAGTTATTTCCTAAGCAGGGAAGATCAGCTTTGTGAAGGAAGGTTTGATTCCATTGACTGACCACTGCAGAGTAGAAAATAAATGCTCCTGGGATTGGAAGAGGGAGGAATGCCTATCATTTTTATGTTACATTTTTTTTTAATGATCAAACACCCAGACACATACACACCATGATTTTGAGAAATGCTTTCTCCTTTGGAGATAACTTGTTTCTTTACTTCAGCCTTGTCCAATCTACTATCATAATTCATGGATCTTAGATTTTATATCTAAAAGGGACTTCAGAGATCATCTAGCCCAAACTTCTCATTTTATAGAAAGCTCCAAGAGGTCTTGTTTCACTCAAGGCTTGTTGTTTTGTTGATCAATCCTTCAGTTATACCTCACTCTTTGTGGGTTTTCTTGACAAAAATACTGGAGTGGTTTGTTATTTCCTTCTCCAGCTCATTTTATAGATGAAGAAACTGAGGCAAACAAGGTTAAGTTACTTGCCCAGGAGCACATAGCTGGGACATGTGTGAGGCCATATTTGAACTCAGGTCTTCCTGATTCCAGGAATAGCACTCTATTGCTCCATCTAACTTCTCCTCAAGGCCACCCATTTAGTAAATAGAAATCAAATTCAAATACTATTGAACTGTCCAAATCTAGAATTATTTCTGTTGTAATATTCTGCCTCCCTTCTTGTCTCACTTCCTTCTTCAATACATTCTGGCAATTATTATATATGTACACTTCTGCTAATTGAAAATTGGTCCATTTTTCTCCTTTATTGGATTTATTGTCACCCTAGGATAAGAATTATTTGTCCTTCTATATGTTTCCCCAAGGGTCTCCTCTGCTTCTTCCTCATCTCCATCCATATGTCTATTCCTTTCAAGTTTACAGAGCACTATAATGGCATCCCTGGGATATAGTTAGTACAAATGGCACATTCTCATTTTGCATGTGAGGAAACAGAATCTCAGAGCAGTTAAGTATCTTACTCATGGTCACACAGCTTGTAAAACATCTCTTTGATCCCAAGAACAATTCTATTTTTCTACACTGTCAAGCCACTTCTTATAAAACACGAAGTAAACAATGAGCACTCAGGAGATACTTGAAAAGATTCATGATAAAGATTTCATTTTGTTAAAAACAATCCTGAAGAGGCAGGTGCAAAAACCTTTTTCTTCCCACTCTAATCCCATTTTAGAGATAGAAAAACAAGGTGTTGTGGCTTGAACTGATGATATTAGTAATTACTTCTCCCATACTGCAATTGAATTAGTGTCTTTGCTGTTCTCTCACATGATGGCCTTCCATTTCTAGTCCATGCATTTATGTGGTCTGGACTACATCTCTGGAAGGCTCTCCCTCCTCACCTCTACTTCTTGGAAACCCTTGACTCTCTGAAGGCTCATCTCAAGTGCTATCTTCTTCAAGAGGCCTTTTCTCATCCCTCAGTTGTTAGTACTCTCTCATGATAACTTTGTATTCCTATTTTTACTCATCCCCAGTAGAAAGTGAATGCCATGAGAGCAGGGACTAAATCATTTTGTATATATTCCCCAAGGTTTAGTAAATAGTATGTAGTCACTACTGAATAAATGCTTATTGGCCAAATGATCAATTGATTCATTAATTGATGAGCAGCTTAATAACTATAGTGCCCTTCATATGTAATCATCTTTGATCTTCACAATGGCCCTGTGCAAGTACCACTACCTCCATTTTACAAATAGAAATATCATCATTTTCAATACCTATATTTTTCTGATGATATTACATGGCAGTGAATTATGGAATTAAATATGTGAGTCAGCAAGAAAACAATTGAAAAATGCATGATAGAAATAAATAGGCCATTGCCTTTAGGCTGTCAAGAGGCAGGCTGAAAGACAAAGATCTGAGTAAAAATTCTGAACTCATATACTTATTAACTATATGACCTTGGGCAAATCACTTAACTTTTATTTGACTCAGTTTCCTTAGTTATAAAATTAGGAAAACAAACTATAAAATAATCCTCCCAGAGTTGTTGGGAGGATCAAACATGACATTATTTGCAAAACTTTTAACACACTGCTTAGCACCTAGTAGGTACTTAATTTCCTTACTTCTTTCAACTAGATGTTCAACTAATATATCTTTTCTACTACTCTAAGAATGGAATAACAACTCTGCATATCAATGGAAGAGCATGGTGCATGAAGTTCCTGTTCCTAATAATGCAATCTAATTTTTATTATTAGAATGTTTCATCTTCCCAATAACACCCCAAGCCCACCCACCTGTATTCTCCTAAGAAGGTAGTGAAAGCACTCTGCCTCTGAACCCATTTATGGTATTATAATAAATCCTTGAGCAGATTGGTATATTTTTAGTTAGAGAGCAAGTGTATTTTTTTCAAGTTTCTATGGTAAATTGCTTACAAATCACCATTTACATGATAAAAATGACAATATCTAA
Organism: Monodelphis domestica; assembly: GCF_027887165.1. Lineage (NCBI taxonomy): Eukaryota > Metazoa > Chordata > Mammalia > Didelphimorphia > Didelphidae > Monodelphis > Monodelphis domestica. The sequence goes on from NC_077227.1 coordinate 621,935,536, forward strand.
TCAGACTAATCTGCCCGTAGGTGAAATGTGCTTTATGATCTTGCTTTAAAGTGTCAGTATACTCTGCATACGCACTATCCTTATAGCAAAAATAAAATAAAATAAAATAAAAATCAAAAGGCTCAGTTATAAGGGAAGAGCCCCTGGTCCTGTACGTCAGTGTTTCCATGACTCCAGCAAACATAGTTGCTATAGGCAATGTGCCATTTTTAGTCAACTGAATAATTAAAACCATTTTACCTATTGCCTAGGATACCACTTCCTGAATCTCCAGCAGGGCAGCTGAGTGGGCTAGAAGGAAGCCATGAAAAAAAGGAGGAAGAATTCTCTGGATTCTCCTCCCTTGAGTATCCATTGACCTTACCCTGCCTTTTCAGTGATTTTTCTTACTATTCTCCAAGAGGATATTCTGCTTGCTGTCTTTTCTCTGTGCCTGTTCTTTATACTGCTTCCTCACTTGAAAAACCTTCCCCCATCCTTTATACCTGTCCAAATCCTTTTAATTCTTCTAGTCTCAGATTGGCCAATCTCCAAGAAGTCTTTCCTTAAAATCCCAAAACAAATTCATCTCTCCTCTCAACACTCCCCTCCCCCAGCACTAGTTATTCTGTGGACATCTGAGCTTTTGAATATTCCCATTCTCCTACTGCTCCCTTATTCCATTGCCAGTAATTCCTTGCCAAACCCAAAGCCTAGATTGCTTCCATCAATGACAGTATTCTGTATTCTTTAAATGTTACTGATTGAGTAAGAAAAATTACAAAATCACTCTGTCCATTACAAATTTGTGTTATGTAATTATATCTAGGGGCAGCTAAGAGGCACAATGGTAGAGGGTCAGGTCTGGAGTATGGAAGGCCTGATTTTAAGTCTGGCCTAATATTTATTACTTATTAGATTCTAGACTATTTACCCTATTTGTCTCAATTTTCTCATCTGTAAAATGAGCTAGAGAAGAAAATGGCAGACAACTCTAGTATCTGTCATAGGGTCATAAAGAATTGAACATTATTAAAATGAGTGAACAATTATAATATGGCCCTCAATACAGCAAGGCAATTCTTTTACCTATTACACTTCCCTAATTCAAATTAAATGATCATATGTGATAATATTTGTAAAGTACTCAGCACATTTCCTGGTACATAGTAGGTGTGTCTTCTTCCTTTCTCTTCCCTAATTGATTTCCAATAACCCTGGTGTCCATTTGAAACTTTTTCATTCCTCCTTTCATTGATCAACTCAGATGAATAGTTCTCCCTATATTTCATTGTAAAAATAGAAGGCATTTGTCAAGAGCTCCCCATTCTCCCTTTTCTCCTCTCATTATTCAGATGTCTTCTTCTACTATCTCCTTTATTTCTATCTTGGTTTGGCCCTTTTCCTTGCCAAAGCAAATCCCTCAAAATGCATCCATGATCCCATTATGTACCAGCAGATTACATTCACTCTTACTCTAACTTTATTTTTAATCTTCAATTTCTATTTAATCTTTCTTTCCTTACTGCCTAAAAGTATGCTAGTTTCTCTCTCTTGACCATGCTTATAAAATCTTGATCCAACAATCAATACCAGATATTGTTCTATCTCTCTCTTCCTGTGCTAACCTCCTTTAAAATAGGCATCCAGGGGGAAGCTAGGTGGCTCAGTGGATTGAGAGCCAGACCTAGATATGGGAGGTCCTAGGTTCAAATCTGGCCTCAGACACTTCCCAGCTGTGTGACCCTGAGCAAGTCATTTAACCCCCATTGCCTAGCCCTTATCACTCTTCTGCCTCCAAGATGGAAGGTAAGGGTTTCAAAAAAACCCTCCATTTTTGCTCCTTTCATTCTCTTCTATACACTCTTAAAACTGGACTATGAACTCATCATTAAACTGGAACTGCTCCTAAATTACTGATGATCTCTTAATTCCCAAATCTAATGTTTCCCCCCTTAACACTCATCCTTCTTGACCTCTATACAACCTTTGGCATGATAACCTTCCCCTCCAGAATACTACCTCTTCTCTAGGTTTCATGAGCATTGAAAATCCTACTGTTACATCTATTTGGGAGCTATTCATCTCAGCATTTATTGCCTGATGATTTATGAGACAATATAGTTGACCTTTTACACTTCCTATAGGAAGCCTTTCCTTTATTCCTCTCAATGTTATTGTTCTCTCATTCATCTGATCTTATATTTATTTCCCTGTTACATTTCTCCAATAGAAAGGAATCTTGAAAGCAGGAACTCTTTTTCTTTTTTCTTATATTTTTGTATGTCCCATGCCTTGCACATGATATGTGATTAATTAATGCATATTGAATGAAATTATTGACAAATTTGGCCACAAAATCCCACCTCCCACCAGGGTAGTACTAAGAAGATATAATCTGAGTGGGCATGATACTGGCCAACCAGAAGTTCTTTAAAGTAGGACCTAGGAATTATACTACAGACATGGAGGACACAATGGTATCAGAGAAAATAAATGCAACCTATTCTACTCTGAAAAATGCAAAAGGGTAGAGAAGGAATGATATTAACATAACAGTTTGAGGTATTAGATCAGTAAATAGAACAGTTGGGAAAGAAAGACCTGGGATTAAGCAACACAGATTGGAACCAAATGTCTGTCTAAAATGGATGGCTTGAGTTGTTCATTCTATCAGAAATAAGCTAAATATTTTATGGGTCAATTGGCCCTGCCCTTTTTGTGGACCTGGGCTGAAGAGCTATGTGTATCACTACACCCTGGAGTCAGGTTTAAGATGCTAAAATTATTTCCCAAAGCAACCTCATTTGCCTGAAAAAAAAAATCTCATCACGATTCACCATCTGTGAATTTATCTAAACATTTTAAAGACTATTTTTATTCTGTGTAACATCTTAATTCAATTCAATTTAAGAAAACTTTTAAAGGCACTATTTATTATGTCAAGCACTCAAAATTCCAAGACAGCAAAGACAAAATCACTATTCTCAAGGCAACTAAGTGGTAGAATGTTAGACATGAATTCAGGAAAATTTGAATTCAAATCCTGTCTCGGGTATTTATTTATCTGTGCTATGTTGGACAAATCACTTAACTTCCAAGTTTCTTTTTCCTCATCTGTAAAATGAGTAAAATAATAACAGTTCTATCTCCTGGTTATTGTGAGGATCAAGTGACATTACATAGGTAAAGCATGTTGCAAATATTAATGTCCAATATAAATGTTCTTATTATAAAAATAAGTTCTCTTAAAGTAATAAGCTTTCTAAGTTTTTGATATGTAGAATAGCATTTTCTTTCATTTGTCCTGCTTATCCCTTTCAAATATTCTAGCATTCAATGAATAAAATCCATTTTCTGAACTGAAAATTAGAAGATTTTTATTTGAGTCTCAGCTCTATCACTTTTGTATATATGTCTTTGGAAAATCTCTTCAATTCTTTAGGGTTCAGTTTGTTCATCTCTAAAATGAAAAGGTTGAATTATGTCACTAGTTTCCAACTACAACCCCTCCAATACTGACTATTCTCATCTTTGTCCTCTTTTCCAGTTTTCAGAGTATAAGATTAAACTTCATGGTAGTTTTGATTTGTGGTTCTCTTTATATTAATGACTAGTGACTTGATGCATATGCTATGTGATTGTCAATACTTAATAAGTCTTCATTTTTCTTTTTAAAACTTGGTTTAAAATATATGTAGTACCTATTTATGTATATACATTCAAACCTTGGTACCCAACAGTTTGGGAACTTATGGAATTTGGTATTCCATGCATTTTCATGAAAAAAAAAATGTGGCATTCAATGTTTGCTTGGCACTTGACAAGCTTGCTAGGACTCTGGATCTCAGAAAGCTTATGTCTGCTCCATCCAAAAGAAAGGGTTATGTGCTAGTTCAAGAGCATAAGCTCAACACTGATGAGCTGCAGGAACTTCAAAAGGAGTAGCAAAGCGAGTTAGGGGTGGTTTCTTCAGGTGAAGAGGAAGCAAAGGAGGATATCCCCATTTCATTAATCAAGGAAATGTGTGTAAAATAGGTGGAAGTGCAAAACTTTGTTGAAAACTAACACTCTGACAATGTGTTAATAAGCTGAATTGTAATTTGTTAAATGACCAGACCATTTCCCAGTTTAGAGGAATTTTGAAACATACAAAACCAAATATCATTGGATAGGATTTTTGTGAAGCTTACACCTGGTGAGTCTCAAGCAGGGATTAGTGGCGATAAGGGACAGAAAAGAGAAAGATAAAAACTGTAGTCCTCAGATATTGTGGAAAGGAACTTCTCTTCCAGACAATAACATTTCTCCTCCCCACTATCCTCTTAGGCCAGTGATGGTAAACCTTTGACATGTGTGTCAGCACTGACATGTGTATCTATTTTCAATGACATGTGGCCACATGTGGCCCCATACAAAAGTGTATGGGGCCACATGCCAAGAAGGACATGAATATTGTGAAATTATGTTTGTTTTTTCTTGAAGTGACACACTACCCAAGTTATTTTTTTTTCTTTATATTATTTGGTCAATTAAAAACATTATTCCTTGGTTGCAAGAATTATATTCTAACCCTCCCTCCCCTACCTATACCTTCCCATAGCCAATGCACAATTCCACTGGGTATTACATGTGTCTTTGATCAGAACCCATTTCCATGTTGTTGGTGTTTGCATTTAGAGTCTCTATCCCCAACCATATCCCCTCGACCCATGTAATCAAGCAGTTGTTTTTCTTAAAGCAATCCTTCTTCCAAAGTCTCTCTTCTTCTCATCTGCAAGCCTTACTCCCTCTTGTTTACCCCTTTCCCCAGTTTTTGAATGTTGCTTTATAGTCTTTTTTTTTTCCTTTAGCTAGTTATTACTTCAATTTTCCATACTCTTACTTAAGTAGTCAAATATAATCCCCTTTCCTCCTCTTCAACTTTTTTATTTGGTTTTTAATTTTCAGTTTTGTACCTTTTCCTTCTCTCTTTGATACTTCTTCAATATGTATTGGTTGCCAGCTGCTTATAGGATGTAAAGATTAAAATTTAGGAATATGGGGAGACTGAGGCATCTGAGGCAGGTAGAAATTAGTTTCTCTCTGGAAGGAGTATTCTGGCCTAGGCCAGATAACCTCACATCACGGAAGAGACACCTCTACTCCAAAACGGAAGTCCAAAAGAAGACCCAAAAACCTTTTCCACCATCTTAAATCCTTCCTCGATCTCAGCCCACCTCCGAATTCCCGTGAGATTACAAAGCATTTTGGGGGAGTGGAGCAAAGGCTTGTAGGGATTGTAGTCCTGTATTCAAGTCTATTTTTTACATTCCCCTATTTTATCCTCTGGGAAGAAGTCCTTCCCCAAAGGATCATAAAAACATAATCAATTTAAAGATTACAATAATTTGAGGATGAGAAAAAACAAAACAAAACAAATAATTGCTGAACACATTGACAAAAAGCCAGTTAGGGGGCAGTCCCCTTTGGCATGAAAGTATACATACAAATAAAGGTTCAATCAACCACACCCAAAGTTCAATTTTGTGCAACTTGTGGTCTGGAGGCATCTTCATTGTGTCTTCTCCTAGAGTTCAGTTTCTGGGTTCAGAGAGGTAGTATCTTCTTTTCCTAAAATTCTTCTCAAAAGGAATTTAAACTTTGCAATTTAAATAATGATATTTATACGGATTCTAGATATGCTTTTGGCATTTGTCACTAAGTCAGAATGCTATGGCTCCAGAGAGGATTTTTACCTCAGCTGGAAAATCCATAGCTAATGCAGAAATTATTAATGAAGTACTTTCTGCTCTTCAGCTGCCTGAAGCCCTAGCTGTATTTCATTGCTCAGCCCATACAGGTGGCACCGACCCTGTCTCTAGGGGAAATGACCGAGCAGATGCTGCTGCAAAGCTAGCAGCCATAGAAGGGCCTGAATTACTTTTAACATTAACAACTACTGATGACTTAAATTTATCACTTTCCTATAATGAGAAGGAAGTGGAAAAATGGAAACAAAAATTCAAAGCAAAACAAATCAATGGAGTCTGGGTGTCATCTGAAGGAAAACCCCTGCTCCCTAGAAGTTTCTATCACAAAATTTGCCAATCTGTTCATAATAATGGCCACTTTGGTACCCAGGGCATCATGGACTCTGTTAAGAGAGTATGGATAGCTCCTGGTATAACTACTATAGCCTCTAAAGTGTGTTCAGCCTGCTCTACCTGCCAGGCATATAACCAACATGCCGTTTGTGGCAAAACCTTTGGTGGGCGACCTCTGGCTTACACACCTTTTGAGCACCTGCAGATAGATTTTATAACAATGCCAAAGGTTGGACAATATAAATTTTGTCTGGTCATAGTAGACCAACTGACCAGATGGCCGGAAGCATTTCCTACAGCCCGAGCCACAGCGGCTTTTGTTGCTAAGGCATTTTTAAAAGAAATTATTCCTCGTTTTGGCCTGCCAGCACATATTGATTCCGATAGGGGGAGCCATTTTACTGATTCTGTTCTAAACCAGATATATTCTTGCTTGGGGATAACTCCAAAATTCCATGTTCCATATCATCCCCAGAGTTCAGGCCAAGTTGAGAGGATGAACAAAGAACTCAAAACTATGATTGGCAAATTATGCACTGAGACCCATTTAAAATGGCCTGAAATTCTCCCTTTGGCCCTATTTTATCTTAGAAGCAGGCCTAGAGGAGACTTACACATCTCACCATTTGAGATGCTTTTTTGGACATCCGCCTATACAAGCTAAACCTTTCTCCCCGGCTTATACATCACTATTAGGGGGAGATATTACTATTGCTTCCTATATACAGGAATTACAGCACAAACTGCGTGAGCTACATGAATCCGGAGCTGCAATACAAGCCGGACCACTAGACTTCTCACTTCACGACCTGAACCCAGGAGACAACGTGTATATAAAGAACTTCCAGTGTACGGGAGCAACCCAGCCTTCCTGGGAAGGACCATTCCAAATATTGTTAACTACTCCAACATCTATAAAGGTTGGAGAAAAGGACTCTTGGATTCACTGTTCACATGTAAAGAGAGCATCTTCTGTTGAGACTGATTGACTATATCCTATACATGCACTGGAGATAACTACCCATTGACAAGTGGAACTGTTTTATTCTGCTTTTGACACATTGAATTTCTAAATTTAATTTTTTTCTTTTTTTTCCTTTTTTCTCTTTTCCTTATTTTATTATTATTTTTTACAATATTTTATTTTTTTCCCTTTTTCTCATTTCTATGTACTTAGGGTACATACAATCAATATTAATCTTTATTCTACAATAATATTAGTTTAAATATATATACTTGCTATTATTATTAATACACACCCAAACAGCTTTAGACTATGGGAACCTGCCATTTATTGATAATTGTTGTGGGACTATGATTAATGTTTGTGTCTGATTCTAGGAATGAGTTCAAAAAGGAGCACAGAGATAACCTGGATAATGCCAAAAGAGCTCACAGGTCTAAAAATCAAAGACCAATCCAGGTAGGATTAATGCATTTCTAATCCAATACTAAGGGCTTGAACCTAGTGTGAGATTCGGGGTTGCGACACTTGATAGATGTTAAGATGTAGGCCTTCCTTGTATCCACACTCTTCGTGAAAATACCTACAGACAAGTACCAAAGGTTGGCTACCATCCTGGCTCCCAACATCCCTGAGAATGAAGGAAAAATCAGATGAGGGAATGACACTTCCCTAGATATAAAATAAAAAATCTGGTCCTTTTTTCTCTCCTATAGTATGGCAACTTCCTGTAGCCTTGGCTGCAAATGAGGAAGTAAAATTTGCTGCATTTTGTCCTACAGACTTGTGGAATTAGAAATTACTTAACTGGACCCTAATACAGGGGCCTGTGGAGAAAAAAAAATTTTTTTATTCTTGCTTTCTAAAAATTTTTGTATACATAGATTTTTTTTGATATTTTGATACTGATTTTGAATTCTTTAATATAAATATATGTATATATAAAGGGTCTATATTTTTCCCTTTTTCTTCTTTTGTTTTGTTTTTTATTTTATTTTTATTTTCATTTTGTTTTGTTTTTGTTTTTGGATTAACTCGCACACCCGCACAACTAAAACTTGCATCCTCAGCTGGACTCAGTGTTTTTTCAACACTTTCTTCAGGGGGGATTGTATTTCATCAAATCCAAGATTTAAATTTTGTTCGAGATAAATCTTCAGAGAAGAAGCTTGCTAACTAACTGAATCCAGAGAATGAACTGTTTGCAGAAAGATATCTAAACCTTTTCACTACACGAAGATCCAGAATGAACCTTGGGGTGTGGTTGATTGAACATTTTTTTAATGTACACTCTTATGCCAAAGGGGACTGCCCCCTAATTGGCTTTTGTCAATGCGCCCAGCAAAACATTGGTTTGCTGTCTTTCTCTCTCCTCTATTTCCCCCATATATACAACTATTATAGTTTTCCTCTTAGTGGGTAAATTTTTTGTATACACTTACAGTTAGAATTTTTTGGCGTGCAGTATGCTTATGTTTAGTGATCAATTTGGGAGACTAGTCCCCCAATCATCATCAGGGGGGATTGTGAATTTTAAAATCTCTATCTTGGTCTAGCACCCAAAAATTGTGCATACCCACACTACACGGGCATGTGCTAGTCAATGACAAATCAGAAATAACTAACTGCCCACCTGGGCTGTCCTAAGCCAAGCTTGAGCCACCATTGGCACGTGTGAGGCACAGGAAGTGACGGAGAGAGGAGCCTCCGGAATTCGCTCACTTCCTGTAGACAGGGCTAGACGCCAGTTCATGTTAGAATCTTGAACAGAGAGGAGGCCCGCAGACAGCTTCCCTTCAGATCGGTCACGTGAGTCAAGGACTAATTCCTTCCACCCTGGCCCTTTGGGCCTAAACTCCCTATGCCTTGGTCAAAGGTTGAGTAACCCTTTCCTTTTCTCCTCTCTCCTCTCCCTCTCCTTTTCCCTACTCCCATTGTGATTAAACCTCCATAAACTCCATTTTGACTTGAGAGTTTCATTTTAGGAATTTCATAAGTAAATTCCTTGGCGGCCATCGTTCAATATTATAATAATCTTAAAAGGTGAAAATTTTCACTACAACAAGGATTAATATAAACTTATTTATTTAACTTTAAAAGCCATTTGTATATTCACCTAGCTACATATATACACTTGTATGTGTGGGTGTCTCTTGTTTGTACATAGTTGTTTGATGTCTCTCTCATTAGACTGTGAGCTAATGGAGAACTAAGACAGTGCTTTTGTCTTTTCTCTCCATAGTTAGAACTTGGCATAGGCCCTGACTCTTAACAAATATCTGTTGAGTTGGTAGAACTGTGAACTCCTCTAGTGCAGGGAAGGGATAAAGAGAGGGAAATTCCTGGGAATTTTGACATAACCAACAAAAAATTAAGTTAAAAAAAATTCTCAATGTCTTGTTAACTTGACTAGTTGATATTATAAGGGTCTTTCCTTTTTCCATTGGCTTTATATGGTCATAACTTAGATTTCTTGAGCTGAGGGTGAATGACTCCCTTGAGATAATATTTATCACACCCCACAAACACACACACTTGCTAACTCCAAATTGACTTCCTTTCAGATCAGTGTAGTGAGTGAGCACTTACTTTTTCTCCATAGAAAAAGCATAGAACATCCTTCCTTCTCCCTAACCTACCTAAATGGAGTGATTTAAGAAGAAATGCACAGAACTCTGAAAGATCTCGAACAGCCTATGTGTTCTAGTTCTTTGGGTCTGGTTCTGCATAGTTCAGGTCCTGTTCAGGTCCTTTCGACAGGAGAACCATTTGAGGAGAACTAGACTGGATGGGCTAGAGATAGAACTCTAAAATGCTCTGGTTCTAAATTTTTCTTCTTCTTTATTGTAGTCATATAATAAAAACAAGTGTGAGAATTCAGGAACCAGAATTTTCAGGGAATTAGTAATACGGTCTTGGGAAAACCTGTCAGAAAAAAATACTTTGCAACTCATTTGTGTGATTAATTTATGCTTCATAGAGTTAAAAATGTTTTTCTATCAAAATCGTACATCTAATTTTCTTTAATATTTAATGTTCAGCCTAAAAAGATCATAGAATATGGACTTGAACATTGTTCCACACTGCTTTTTTACTGCTTTTTTCTGTTTTGATTTGTTTATATTGAGGCATAAATTTTGGAGGATCACATTAATGACAGAATAAGGTTAAGGTAAAATATACTGTGTACCACTCAGAATCTGGAGTTAGCTAAATATTAAAGGATTTTCTCTTTGATTTTGTAACCTTGTGGTAGGACACAAAATACATTCAAATTTATCTTTCCCATTCTCCAGTGCCTAGTTTAGCTGTCACTCCTTAGCTGAAACCTTCCTTCATAATTCCAGTCAAAAATATCTCATAAGCTTTTGTGCTTGTCTCATAGAAATCTCATATTCTGCTTTATATTATTCCTAATTGCACTGTTCTCTCATCTCCTCTCATACAACAAACTCTTCTCAAGTCTTATAATATTTTTCTTTGCATTCTGTTTTAGAGCCTTGCCTCATTCCCTTACTAGTTTGTCAATCCCTAGGGAGTATGGTAGTTCCTTTCTGTTTTCCCAGTATCTAATATATTACTTTACACTTCAAAAGTATCACAAGGTATATATTTGGATATTTTTTCTATAGTATGGACTGATTTTGGCTTAATTCCTAAATAAAAGGGTGGTTTGTTCCTGTATTTTTATTTAATTTGTCCCAACAAGCATTTATTAAATGCCAACTCTGTGTCAGATCTAGTGCTGGATTCTGCATGTAGAAAGAAAAAAAATGAGAACAGATTATGTCCTCATTTTGGGGAGCAGGTATGGATGTGAAAATGTAACATATATTCAGATAATTAAATAAAAATAAGTAAATACCAAGCATTTTGTGGAAACTGGAAATGCTAGTGGTTGGATAAACAAAAGATGACATTTGAGGTAAGACTTGAAGGGATCTTGGGAATACAAGAAACAGAAATGAAGAAGGAGAGCTAAGAAAGTTATTCCCTATATCCTCAATATTTTTCAGAAGCACATCTAAAATATAAACAAAACAGTTTTTTTTAAATATTACATGTGGTTAAATTTATTTCAATTAAAATAGAAATGTATTGAATTTTCTTTAAAACACAAATTAGTTTAGGTATGACTTTAGTCTGATAAAGTGCATCTACATTTTTTTTTCTAGGCAGTATCAGTACTATTAGAGATCACTTGCATTCAAGAGTTATATAATTTGAAGGCCCCTTTTGCCTCTAAAATTCTTCTGTTTTATATGTGGAAATTCTTCAAAACTTAATTTGCAATCTCAAGGTACTTTGGAAGAATGAGCCAAGGAAACTTTAAAGTTTTAGTATTATTTCTTGTGTACTGAAGGAGGGGTAGGAAACTTGAAGCTTCCTTCAATAATTTATGTACTTCAAAATGTACTTGTGGTTCCTACTGTTCATGATAAGAATATAAAATTGTTTAGGGATAGTAGTTGTGAAGGAAAAAATAAGTATTGGGGGGGAGCAGTAGGGTAAAATTCACATAGCCATTCAATAGCATTTATGATATTAGTCATAATTCTAATCTCAGGGGAGAATTTTCAGTTTCATTTAGTAATGTTTAATAAATTTAGAGATGTGCATAGAGCAGTATTAAGTGCATAAAATTCAGAAAAAGTATTCATATGACTTATTTTCTAACAACATTTGAAGCTGAGAGATTTTCTTCAAAAGGCCCATGTCTGAAAACCAAAATATGATGGCATCATCAGTTGAGAATTCTGATTAAAAAAAAAAACTTTTCTTCTGTCACTGAACTGGATACTATTAGTTCTGAGACAGAAGTCAACTGATTCCCATAAATCACTAATATAATTATTTTTCTATGTCATTCAAATCTGTTTACCAAAAATTATTTTATTGAAGAGGAAAAATAATAAAATTAATTTGGAAGAATAAAAGAGTACAGCAAGGTCGGTCTACCTTCAGAAGAGTAAAAGTGGAAACCAATGCATTACAGAATATGCAATAGTGGAAAGTGGAAACTGCAAAATCCAGTTAAAAGAGGCCAGGTATGACCCAAAGTAGGCATCAGGGGATGAACTCAGTCCAACAAGGTCTAGCCTCAAAGGGATTAGATAGAACCCAACTTGAACCAAGTGAACTGAACAGCTACTCACCTCTAACAAAAGCAGGCCAAGGAGGCCCCCTCTATAGAGTGTTCAATCTGAGACTGAGACAGTTGAAAATATACAAAAGACAATACAAGTGTGGGCTAGTACTCTTTCCATCTTAGGACTAGAATGAAGTTTCAGACTACAGACAAAATCAAGGGAAAAAATAACCACAAAAATGAGCAAAAGACAGAGAAAAAGCTCAATACTAGAAAAATGTTTCAAAAATATAACTAAAATACATGTTCAGAAAAGGACAGTAATATGAAAATGAAAACAGCAATGCCTCAAAAGAAAATATGAAAGGATTTCAAACCCAAAATGAACCCCTAGAAGAGCTACAAAAAATGATAGAAAATGAATAAGAAACTTAAAAGAAAAATTAGAAAATAAAATCATAGAAAAAAATCAGAAGCTTAGAAAAAAACTTACTGAAGAAAACAATTCCCCCTCAAAAAGGTAAAGCAATATCTCAAATATGAAAATAACTCCCTAAAAAATAAAGTGCAAAACCTCAAAGATGAAACTGGCTCCCAAAAAAAGAAAGAATTAGACAAATGGAAGTTAATGACTTCATGAGATAGCAGATAACAATAAAACAAATTCAAAAGAATGAAAAAAAAAGGAGAAAATTTAAAATCTTTCACTGGAAAAAGAATTGATTCAGAAAATAGATCCAGGAGAAATAATTTCAGAATCATTAGACTGGCTGAAAGTTGTGATAAAAAAAAAGAACCTGTACACCATATTGAAATAGATTATCAGGAAAACCTTCCCTGATATTCTTTAATAAGAGGGAGAAATAGAAATTGAAAGACTATACCAATCATCTTCTGAAAGAAATCCCAAATTTAAAAGTCCTGGTACTTTTATAGACAAATTCTAGAATTCTCAAAACAAGCAGAAAATACTACACACAGTCAAGAAAAAGAAATTCATATATTGTGGAATAACAATCAGGATTATACAGGATCTAACAGCTTCTACATTAAAGGATCAGAAGACACATGAATTTTTTTTCAAGGCAAAGGATGTAGTTCTACAACTAAAAATCATCTACCTAGTGAAACTGAGCTTACTGTTCTAGGGGAAGAAATGGATATTTAATGAAACAGAGGAATTCCAGCCATTCGTGATGAAAGAAGAAGAGCTAAAAAGAAAATTTGATAATCAATTTCGACACTCCAAAGAAGCATAAAAAAGTAAATAGAAAAAACTCAAGGGTATCAGTGGGGTTAAATTAATCACATCCCTGCATGGGAAAGTGTTCATCAGGATACTTGATTCCTGTAGTATAAGACATAACTAAAGTATTTAGTATAAAGCAATCAAAGGAAACAATGGGGCTAAACTGACTATGTTTCTTGCATGAGAAAGTGATAACTAGAATGTTTAAGATACTTATCATAGAAGAGAAAGATATTTAAGATAACCAAAAGAAACAATTGGGCTAAACTGATTACATTACTAATAAGAAGGTGATTGCTAAGATGTGTAATATATTTATGATACTTGAATTACCCAAGAAGCCTACAGTATGTAGGACACTTACAAGTATTAAAGACACTTAAGAACTTTTAGCATTATTAGAACAATGCATAAGATCATTAATTAGACAGAGAGCAGAGAGAAAATTGAATATGATAGGTTGGTATTTTTGAAAATCAAGAGATAAGAAAGAACACGATGGAAAAATAGAAAAGGAGAAAATATTGGGGCTAAATCATCTCACATGAGAGGCATGTGAGAATCAATACAATGGAAAGGATTGTGGGGAGCAGCTTACAATACTTAACTCCACTCCCACTGGAATTGGCACAAAGGGGGAATAATATCCAGACTCCAATAGGTAAATAACCAGAAAAAAATGTTTCCATGTCTCTCACAAAGGCTTCATTTCTCAGATATATAGAGAAATTAGTCAAATTTTTATGAATACAAAACATTTTTCAATTGGCAAATAGACAAAGAATAGGTAATTCTCAGATGAAGAAATTAAAACTATCTTTAGTCATATAAAAAAATGACCAAAATCACTATTGATTAAAGAAATGCAAATTAAAACTACTCTTAGTAGTAACCATCAGACTGGTTAAAAAGACAAAAAAGGAAAATGATAAGTTTTGGAGATGACGTTGAAAAATTGGGAAACTAATAACTATTGGTAGAGCTGCAAACAGACACAAGCATTATGGGAGAGAAATCTTGAACCATGTCCAAAGGGCCATCAAACCATGTACACACTTTGATATAGTGATGCCACTACTAGGTCTGTACCACAAAGAGATCCAAAGGATTACTTGTACAAAAATATTTATAGCAGTTCTTTTTGTGATAGTGAAGAAGAAACTGAAGGAATGCCCATCAGTTGATGAAAAAGTTGTGATGTGTGCTTGTAATAGAATATTATTGTGCCATAAGAAATGACAAACAAAAGGATCACAAAAAAATCCTAGAAAGACTTATATGAAACAATGCAAAATAAAGTGAACAGAACAAGGAGAATGTTATACGCAGTAACAACAATAATATATAATGATTAGCTTTGAATTACAGCTATTATCAAAAAGGTAAGGATCCAGGACAAGTCTGAGAGAGAGATTCATGACCAAAAATAGGTTATCCACTGCCATAGGAGTCTAAATTCAAATTGAACTATACAATTCTTTATTTCTTCCATTAGTTTGTCTCTAATCTAGGCAATGCATATCTTCTTTTATAACATGATAAACATGGAAATATATATTGCATAAATATATGTACAACTTATATAAAATTTCCTATCTTCTTATGGAGGGGGGGATGGGAGAGATAGAGAAAGAGTATGAACTGAAAAATGTCAGAAAATTAATATTAAGAAATTGCATTAACATATAATCTGAAAAAATAAAAATTTATTATAAAAATTAGAATAAATTAAAAAGATAATTCTGATTGGTGAGGAGCCTTTACAATGAAGAAAGCATTAAAATAGAGTTGTGAGAATCAAGGAAGGCAATGGATGGAATCAGCAAGTTCTGGAGCTGTGGTCAAAGCAGAGATAGAAGGAAAAAGATTACCATATGGAGCATTGGGCATGGTGTCCTAAACCTCTACATCCTATCTGAATCAGGGCAAGAGCTTTCAGCCAGTTTTTAGCCTGCCCCAAGGGACTCCAGGGAAAGATTCCAAGAAACAGATGGCATCTCAGTCTAAGCTTCCACAGCTTGGACTTACTATTGCAAAGTGGCAGTACCCTCCTTCTGTCCTGTATAGTTAGAGGAATTGAAGGGGAATTGAATTATAATTCCCCAGAAATTACACAAGATTTGCATCCTTTTTTGTATGAGTATAGAAAATGTTTTGCCATTTGAACCTTTCTTTGTTTTTTTTTTAATGTCTTAAATGCTTTGCAGTTGCATTTGTGTCTCTGGTTTGCTTAGCAATCGAGTAACTTATCAGGGGGGTGCTTGAGTCATGGACTGAATAATTATTAACTGAAATCAGCTATGCAAAAACTAGGATTGGGCACAGGGGTTACTACAGATACATTTGTCCAAAACTAAGATGGCTATATCTATTCTAGACAACATTCCTAACTCAATGCATTTCAGCCCCTACTTAGCATGTGGTGCCTGAAGGGTTTTGCCATTAAATTCATCTTGCCTGGGAAAAAAATATATATATTTATATACACATAAAGAACCTTATGCCTATTTCTGCAAAAATGGTGGGAATTGACTAGGTCAAGATACAAAATTAATTCAAAATCAGTGGTGACATTCAGGGTAAGCATGTAAGAGCTTCAAATGGTATAAAACATGATTTTCTTTTTGGCTGAATTGGGTCCTAATTGTCTCCTGCATAAAAATCACAAGTGACTCTTTTCCTCTGTCTCTCCAGTATTAAGTCTCTTAATACAATTCTGTGGAGTCATTTGCATCTCTCAAGGTATGGTACACCTTAGAGACTCAGGCAGTCAGAACTCTAATTAACTGCAGGATTTCACTCCCTAGATTTTTAATAACCCTTTATCGGGTAGGGAAACTATGTTAAGCATTCTAATCATTTGTAGCCCTCTAAAACATCTCCATTTTATCTACTCACCATTTTCTTTATCATTGAGACAATGTCATGTCCCACTTTGGATATGTGAAATGACTTTTAGCCAAATGAACAGTCCAGAGGACATTTGTTGCCATTGTACTAACCTCCCCACTCAATATGTCGAGGCTTTTAAGAGAAAGAAATCTAAGAATAAATTCAAGTACATTACCACTACATTCATTTAAGCATTGTAATGAATCTAATTCTCCCCCTCAAGTCTGCAGAGTGACAAGCAATATGTTGGTGGTGGGGGATTATACTGACAATAATAATAAAAAATTAACTCACATTTGTGTTGTTTTATAGTATTTTAATCTATTTTATCTCACTTGATATTCACAATGTTTTTGAGGGTTAGTAACTACTTTTAATTATAAAATTTACATTCTCTTCTTTTTTTCAAATAAGAAAACTATGGTTCAGAGTACTGCAATTCAAAGTTGAATAACTAATAAAAAGGTTTATGTAGGATTTTTACCCAGATACATAAAAAAGAAAACTTTTCTCCTACCTCCTTCTCAATGATTTATTTGATTGAAGAGGGGACCATTCTTTTAAACCCAATGTCCCTTCAACTAATAGCAATACAGTTTTCTTAAAAGCAGTCAGTGAGCCTTAGGAAAGATTCAACAAAAACATAGAGAAACCGTTATTATTTTATAAGGTGATCTGCCTTTTGTATGTTTCTCCAGGATTGAGAAATAAACAGAGTTACATCATCTGGAGGGCTGAGGATAGGAAAACAATACATTGTATTTACCTCCCCCCCCCAAAAAAAAGCTCTTTTTTCCACACTCATTTGATACTTGCTGTCTGGTTGGTCCTCTACACCTCCTCATGTCTTAAAAATTCACCTCTTCAGATCATCAGGATCTGGGAACTACTAGGACTTTTGTGGAACAGAAGCAAAACTTCCTTCTATGGAACTAATTTGCATCCATCTGAAAGTTGGAATGTCAAGGTGTCTAGAGGAACATTGGAACATTTTTTACCCACTCAGTGAGAACACAATGAAATTAAGTCCTCTAGACAATAAATCAAACACCATTCCACAGTTCTCTGCCTCAACTCAAGTTCTCCCTGTCCCTGAAACTTGATATGATGGCAATTTGTCTACCTCAATTTATAGATGTTATTTGATCCCAATTGCTGTCTCTATGCTATTCTAGGGGTGCAGGGATTGGAGTCTATCCAGATATAGGGCTTTCTTGAGCCCAATATCCTCTCCCATCTGTTGAAAAGCCAGGAGAATGTGTTCTAAGCAGTAAAGATTCTTAACCTGGGGTCTATGGACTTTTAACAAATATATTTTGATGACTTTTTCCCCAATATAATCGATTTCCTATGCAATGCTATGTTTTTAATTGTATATATTTAAAAGATTATTCTAAGAAGGGCTCCAAATACTTTACCAGATGGTCAAAGGGTAAGAAACTCTGCTAAAAGCAGCAGGAGGAGGGGAATTAAGTGTGCATGTTTGCTCTCATATTGATTATTTTCCTCCAAACATTAGTGAGTTTGACTTTCTCTTTTCTTGCATGCTTAGCTGCAAATTAGAAATTAGATTCAGGAATTCAAAACTTTAAGTATTGATTGATCTGCCATGGTTCTTTTCCTTTTGCTGTGAATTTTTACTCATCAGCAGACTGTCCTATTTTAAAGCTGGATAGTTTCAAATAGCTTCACAGAACATTGAAAATATATAGTGGTCTCTGTAAGCTGTAAAATTCCATTCTTCAAAACACAGTTCCTATCAGGGCAGACATTTCTTAACTATATTACAACATTAAATCCCATCATCATCCCTTCCTCCCTGCTTGCCAGATGTTCCTATGTTGTACTTACTCCACTCAAAGTCCAGGACTTTAAAAATCACCAGCTTCTCACCTAGTATGACTTAGGAAGATATTTCTCTCTCTGAATAAGCAAAGTATCCCACAGGATAATCTGCCATAGGAAGATTTGAAATATATCATTTGTGATTCGTTCAGCCAACAGCCAGAGGAGGGTTTTTTAATGGGCTGATGTTGGATTAAAGTCTGCTTTCTTAATCAACCAAGGAATGGGTGACTGGCAAGAGGGACTAAGTTATTTAGCAAGCTCCCTTTTCAGTGGACGGAACTTCTTAAAAGGGGACAGAAGGACACTGAAATCATATCCCTGTTGAAAGCCAAATGGTCTTCAAAGATCGCCCTAGGATCACAGACTGCTATAAAACTCATTTAGAGCAAGATATCAGAACATTTTTTTAAATCTCACTCACTTTTTCTAGAGTCCTGGCCCCATTTTAGCTAGGACTAATAGGAATTTTTTTCTCTTATCTTTTCTTCTCTGCTTTGCTCTTCTCTTTTTTTTTTAGGGGGAAAAAAACTAGGATAAATTTCAGTGGAAAGTTTTAGAATTGAATTTCTTTGGATATAGCTCTCCCAGAAAGGGCTTTTTCTACATTATGGTATGATGGAATAAGCCTCCCCAGGATCCTGTAATTATTATATTTTGCCTTTATTTAAAATAAAGGACTAAGTTTACAATTTCTTTCCTCCTTGAAGGATATCTGCCTTCCCCTACAGCTCCACTGCAGTTATTGGAATCTCTCAATGAATCACTAAGTAAATGTATATTGATTCATTTAAAATTTAAAATATGATTTTAAAATATACTGTAAAGTTAGGATGGTCCTATTCCCCATCAAAAGATAAAAAATGAGAGCTTCATCTGAGGATCCTATCATCAGAGATGAAAAGACCATTTATTTAGAATTAGAAGGACCTTAAAAATCACTGAATCCTCTGCTTTTATTTTATAGATAAGAAAAATGAGGCCTAGAATGCTTAATGATTTACCCAAGGCCACAAAGACAATAGGATTTCACTGCTCTGTTATATCTTGTGGTTTTACTTTGAAAGGTAATATCAAATAGGGGCCATAAACAAACAAACAAACAAATAAATAAATAAATAATGAACTTGTAGACCTGATATGCCTGGATTCAAATTCTATCTCTGACACTTTCTGACTGGTTGACAAAGGTAAGTCATTTAGTCCTTCTGAGCTTCAGTTTCATCATCTGTAATTGGGGACTACCATCATGGAATTGCTGGGAAGATCAAATGAAATAATGTATATGAATAATGTGTGTATATTTATGCATCTGTTACCCTGAAGATGATCTTTCAATGTCAGCTATTATTATTATTATCTTCAGTATATTAATTTCTCTGTGATTGATGTTGTTGGTGTTGTTCAGTCATTTGGTTATGTGTAATTCTTCATAAGTTCTTCCACATGTGAGATAGCCTCAGAGTGTTCCTTCTAGGTATATAAGACACAGGATATAGAGTTCTAAGAAACCTTAAAGGTCATGGAATACAGTCATCACTTTATAGATGAGAAAAATCAAGATCAGAAAAATGTCTCTTGGATGAAATGTGAACTATCCTAACATTTACAAGATCTTTACAATCTGACTTCAAACTATCTTTCTAGGCTGATTGATTATATATTATTCTGTTTGCTGCTTACAGCATTTCATCTACTGGATCCAGCCTTATCAGTGGCTATTTTCCCCCATGCCTAGAATATTCTTCCTTCCTACCTTTGCCTCTCAGACCATTAAATATCTTGAGTACCATCTTCTTCAGGAGGCCTTTTCTAATGTCTTAGTTAGTGCCTCCTTTCCCATCCCACTGTATTTATTTTACAGTCAATCTCTGTTTACTTATTTGTATAATTATATCCCAGTCTTAAACCCAGATAAAATGTTAGGGCAGAAAATGTTTCACTTTGTATTTGACATATAGTACACAGTGCCTGGAACTTAATAATAGTGCTTTAAAATATTTGTTGATCAAATAATTTATTGTCATAATTCACCCAATTTTACCCATCTCAGAGGAGCAGAAGTAGAGTTCTAATCTGTTTGCTGAGGCTACTGATTCTAGCATTTTTTTACTATGTTTCTACTCTCATATTTATAGAACTTCTGAGATGAAAGGAATCTCATTAACAATCTGGCCAACTCATATGTGAACAAAAATCCCTCGGAAAACCTCTCCCCAAGAGCCTACCATATAGTCCTTGCCTTGAAGAACTTGAGTAAAGGAAATTTTAACTTCTAAACCAGTCTTTCTCCTTTTTGATAGCTCTAATTAATAAGAAGCTTTTTCTGACATCAGGCCCAAATTTGTCTCTGTATAACTTTCATGTATTGTTCTACCCTTTGGGGTCAAGAAAAACAAGTCTAATCTCTCCTCTATAAGATATATCATTGCTATACTCTATCCCTGTCTCCCCTTCCACTAGCACCAGTTTTACTATGATGGTAAATGATTAAAATTATTGGTGAGTCCCCAATAATAAATTAAGTGAGAAACCTTTAATGAGAAAGGCACAGAAGAGACCTAAAATAATCCTAATAATTATCCATTTCTTTATCTGCAAATTCTCAAAAAGCAAAAATCAAGAGGCAAGAGCTAAGAGAATAAAATATCCTTTTGTTAAACTGATCATTTCACAAGTATCATATTTCCAATAAGCAGAGTAAAAAAGGAAGAGCTCTGGACATGAAGAAGGTCATAACTTTCTCACTCACCTCCAAAAAACAAGCCTTTCAAAAATGCTTTCTCAAAAGATACAGACATTTGCTTCCTAGAATTAAGATAACATAATGCCTTAAAGATTCTTTTATAAACCAAGTTATGTAAAATACTGCATTTAAAATGATGGAGAATGAAATGAGGAGAACCAGAATTACAATTTCTGCATTAACAATAATATTGTAAAAAACAAATAACTTTCAGAGCTTAAAGAACTCTGATACACAAAATGAAAGTACATTATTCCAGAGGACTATGATGAAGCATCTAATAGAGGACAGATTCAGGATGAAAAATGATCTCCATATCTATATATATATATATATATATATACATATATATATAGAGAGAGAGACACACACACACATATATTTGTTATGACCAAAGAGATTTTGTTTTGCTTGAATTGGATATCTTAAAAAGGTTCTAGTTTTTTTTTTCTTTTCAATTTGATGGATGATGAAAGGAAAGGAAAATAAGTTTCTGTTAAAAATAAAATGTAAAAAGGAAATAAGCTCTGTCTTTAAAAAAAAAGCAGAACCAGGAGAATAATATATAAAAAGACTATAATTGTGTAAATGAAAAAAACAACAACAACTAAAACTAAAATAGAGCAGAAATCAGATTTAATTCAATTGCCACTCTGGATTCAAGAAGATTCTATGTATTTTTTTATTTTAAAATATATTTTATTTTCGCATTTACATGTAATAACAATTTTAGACATACATTTTCCAAACTTATAAGTTTCAAGCTGCCTGCCTCCCCCAATACCTTCCTACCTTTTGAGGATGGTAAGGTAAGCAATTTAATCTGTCTTTTACATCTATTATCATGCAAAATATTTCTACATTGGCCATTGTTGTAAGAGAATAGTTATATAAAACCAAAGTCCCCAAATAAAACCATAAATGAGCCAATGTGAAAAATATTATGCTTTGATCTGCATTCTGATTTCAACAATTCTTTTTCCAGTAGTGAAAAACATTCTTTGTGAGAAGTCCTTCAGAACTTAAGTCCTGAATGTTGTCCTGGATCATTGCATTGCTGAGAATAGCTAAGTCTTTCACAGTTGGTCATCATACAATATTGATGCTATTGTGTACAATTATACAATTATTATATATACAATCATTGTACTCTGCATCAGTTCATGTAGGTCTTTGTATTAAGGATCCATGAGACACCATGATTTTCTCTTTCTCTTTCTCAATAATCTACATTTGCTTACTATTGCATCTACTTGTTCAATCACAGAATATGGTGAAATCTAAGTTAAATGTCTGGGATCTTAAATTTGATGTTTCTTTTCTCTAATCTCAATGTTATTCACTGAATCCATATTTTACTCTTATTGGGTTGATGAATCATTTGACTTTTTTCCTTTGCTTTAAAAGAGGCTTTTATGGGAAGAGAGGTGTATCATGAAGTGAAATATATAGGTGTCTAGACTGACTAGAGCACTGGTCTGAAAGTTAGGGAGAGTTGAGTTCAAATTCTGCCTCAGCTACTTAATAACTGTGTAACTCTGGGAAAAGGTCCTTCTTAACATGATGGAAGACCATTTCTTATCACTAGATAATTTTCCTCAAATGATATTTCTGTTTCTCTAACTTTTCAAAGGCAAACATTATTTGAAAAAGTATTGTTTTCTTTCAAATAGATGCTCAGAAGGTCATGTATGGGATTGATCATAATATAAGGAAGTGAGTATAAACTAGCTGATGGACTAACAGGGAAGGAGGAAGATGGAGGAAAGAAGTACTTATATGGCATCTTCTAGGTGCCAGTATCATGATAAGTACTTTACAAATACCTCATTTGTTCAGATAAGTATTGTTCAGACAAGTTCAGACAAGTCAAGACAGGTGACACCAGGCATTATTCTTGCTAGTATTCTTCAATAATAGCTCAGTGCAAAATTGATGGGTAATGATTCAATTGCAGTAATCTTGACAGAACTTCTGCAATTAGACCACAAGTGAAATTTTATGGATCTCCATAAATAAAAGTTACCATATGCCTGAGAAACATTTTCCTGGGACCATGGTAGAACTCAAGCATCTTCAAATATTCTCTAACAAATAGAAAAATTCTTCTTTAAAATTATGCATTCTCTAATTTGTAGAACACCTTATAAACTCCTTCCTCCAGATTTGAGTTTTCATATGCTTTGTGTCCTTTCA
The DNA here is from genome assembly GCF_027887165.1 of Monodelphis domestica. Classification (NCBI taxonomy): domain Eukaryota; kingdom Metazoa; phylum Chordata; class Mammalia; order Didelphimorphia; family Didelphidae; genus Monodelphis; species Monodelphis domestica. Next base: position 621,958,582 of record NC_077227.1, read on the forward strand.
CCTTTACAGCTTTTCATATGCTTCACCTCAGTCTTAACTACCTTCCTTCCCAGGGGAGGGGAGATAGCACCCCCTGGTCCAGCTGGTCTTAGCCCCTTCCTCTTGATATCCATGCTCTGCACCAGTCGTGGACCTATTCCCAGGCAGGGGCCAAGGCAGCAGGCTAGATGAAGCAGAGCCTCCACTGACAGATTGAGCAAATTGTGCACATCTTTTAAGTTCCCCAATGAAGCTTATATAACTCAAGGAAGGCTGGGGGAATTAAACTTTTCTGGACCAATTACCAACTGTCTGGAGGAGTATAGCTGAGATTCAGTGGTGGATATAGTATAGATGAAGTTCTCAGTCAGACAGAAACAAGATTATATGGTGTATGTCATACATGCCAGCAGTGAATTCAGCATGCTACAAAGACAGATGGAAGACTGGTTGGATTTCCTGTATGTGAACTGGGCGAATTCCCATGATGCCAGGGAATTGAGATTTTCAAGGGTTATTGCCAATTCTAACTACTATTTCAAAATATCCAAAAAGAGCAGACAGGACTAACACTGGGACAAAATGTAAAGTAGATAAAGTCATTGATAGAGAAGAAGAGAAACTAGAACTTTGATCTCATCCCTACCCCTGGTTGTCATAGAAAGGGCATATTTGGAGCCAGTATAAGATTCCTAAAATAGAGATTTGGAAGGTCAAGGTTTTTGGCCTCAGTGACTATCCAGTTCAAATTATACTGGGGAAAAAAGGATCTTGTTCTAGATTTAAACATTAGAAAACAAAGCAAATGGAGATATTTAATCCCAAACACAATAGAAGCAAGATTTCAAACAATGTTCACAGACTGAAATGGTTGACCCAAATAGACAAGATATAGTTCAATAGTGTTAAATATAAAGTTCTATATTTAGATTGTTTAAATTAGTACAAGGATATGGAGAGAAGGGAAAACCTGGCTAGGTACAATTTAACACACACACACAAAGAAGCAAGGATTTTCTATGACAGCATAACTAGGTGGTTAGTCTAGAGGCCTTCATTAAATAGTCATTCAATAAACACAGAGTTATCAACCATCCACCCAAGGAACTGAACCAACCATTAGGCCACAGATAAGCTTAGTAAAGAAGTCTGTGGATCAGAAAACACTTAATCAATTTCACAAACTTAAAGCTTGGTAAAAAGAAAGCAGAGAATGAATAGAACAAGGTGAATTAGCAGCAAAGAACAGCATATAAACACAATTCATGGTTAAGCCATGGTAGCTGAAAGTATAGATTGTAAATCAGGAAAATCAGGCTTGAATCTTGTCTTTAACACTTGAGGCAAATCACTGGATTCTTCTGTTTTGGTTTTCCCCATATAAAAAGTGCAGACAATTATTCTTATTAGAGATCCTTTGTGCTACTTAAAGAAGATATTGTATAAAGTAATTTCACAAATTTTAACTTTTAATTACCTTCATATTAAAGGCAATTATTATTATTCTTTAAAAATTATTTCTAAAATATCTGAAGAATCAGAAGAATGAATGTCTTTACACCCTGTCTGGAGCATGCACTTGCACTCATCTATGTGAGAGTCATGTGTATATAAACATGTGAGACCCTTATCCATACCTACTCTTCCCCTTAAGGATGTGTTTATTTGTAAGAAAAAAATTTGTGCTTATATGGTAAATTATTCTCTCCTGGATATTTTGAACTATATTATTTCATTAGATACTTTGTTTTGAGAAAAAGAAATTTTAATACAAACACTAGCTCATATTGGCACCGCAGGGCATGCCCTTCCGTTGGTTCAGTGTAACAGTGTCTGGAACATGGAAAATATTTCATAAAAGAAGTTGTTTTTTGTTTTTACTGATTCACTTGTTCTATTTTATAGATGAATTGTGATTTCCCTTCCAACTATATCAGTGATAAATCTCATGTTTTCTGCTTTCTAATTAAGGCTTCATATTTATGTATTCATTTGCTGTTTTTTTATTTGTTTTTTAGATTCAGTCTATGGTATAGGTACCAATAATCTCATCACCTTATTTGAAAAGTTAACTGATCCATATTGTTCACATTCAAATAAAGAAAATGTTTTAGGTAATAAACTATGTTTTTCATCTACAGAGCTGCTAGGAAGTACAATCCTTGAAAAATGCAACTCATTAACTATATGGAGTATAACTTAATATCTATATCTATCATAAATTAACAATACTTAGAGTGGCTGAAAAATATGCTTTAATTTTCTTCCCCTAGAACCACTTCATAAATGACTTCCTTAGACAAGAACAGTTCTACCTGTTATTTATGTAATATTGGTGTGTGGGATTACATATCATTTTTGTTTTTTTCTGATCTCTTCTCCTTTCTGAAAGGAAAATAGCTGAATCTCTTCTAAACCTCACTCACCTATCAACCCCCATTCTTACAGCAGGAACTAGAAATTTAATTAGTCATACTATGTTAAAAGAAATAGTTCAACTTTTGTCTGGGGGTGGGGGGTAATAGAAATAAAACCTAATAGAGGGAGGCAGAATCAAGATGTCAGTTTAGAAGCAGCAACAGTTGAGTCCTCCGTGAAAACCTTTCCACACCAATCAAAAACAAAGTGCTTTGAGGGGTATAGAAAACCAAATCCAACAAGAGGACAGAACTGGGGGACTCTCCTGCCTGATTCAATTTAAAAGGTACACAGAGAAGGAATAATTCTTGGGTTTAAGGAAAAGAAAGAAGGAAAGTCTCAGTACCTTCCTCCACCTATTGTGCTGAGACTCAAGTGGTTGCTAGGATCTAGGGCAAGGACTTCAGCCTGGAAGGAATGCCTTGCTACTAAAGCTACTCAAGGCTCAGGGTTCTGACCACAGCTGGCAGGGAGGCAGTTGGAGAAGAGGAGCAGGAAGGAGGGCAACCTAGTTGTAGCCTTTAGCCATCACTCTCCATCTTAAGCCACTGCCTCTCTAGGTTTTGGCCTCAGGGCATACATAGCTCTGCAGATCAGCTCAGCTGGCCTAATCCTGTCTATCAATAGTGCAGATGAGAAGCCTTCAGAGGGCAGAGAAGATCAATCTCCAACACCGACTGACTGGGATCCTAGGATGAAGGCTGCAACCCCAAAAGAGCACCTTGGTACTATCACCGGAAACTCAGGGTTCTGACCTAACAGCTGGCAGAAAGGAGTAAAGAAGATTAGGGTAACTACCTTCAGCCTCCACACCTTCACCTTCAGCTTCTGCTGGCAGATGAGAAAGATCTGGTCTCAGGTCTCATTAATACAACAGGTCAGCTCCATCAGCCTAATCTAGTTAATCAGCAGAGCAGAATAGAAGGATCTTCAGGACAGAATAGCCCAAACCCACAGATCCAGCAAATAAACAGAGAAGCAAGATTACAGCCAATGTTGGGGGGAAGGCAAGGAGTGAAGGAAAAGAATGAATAAACAACAGAAAAAAATTACAATTGACAGATTCTATCCAGGTTAATAAACAAAGAACAAATGGAACAGAGGAGGACAAAAGAACCCCAAGCAAAAATTCAGGAACTTCAGCAAATTGGACACAGGCTTTGGTAGAACTCAAAACACTGTTTTAAAAAAAATCAAGAGAGACTGAAGGCAGTGGGGAAAAGAACTTAAAAAGCAAAATAGGTCATCTGGAAACAGAGGAACTTGAACAAAAACAAGAAAATAGTGTTTTAAAAGCCATAATTGACCAGCTTGAAAATGGCAAAGAAAGTGAGATGACCTACAAAGAAAAATAGACCAAAATGAAAAGGATGTCCAAAAAGCCAGGGATGAAATTCAGTCTTTGAAAATTAGGATCTAAAAAAAAATTAAAAGAAATTAGAATCTAACAACTAGAAGCAAATGACTTCATAAGGCAGCAAGAGACTATAAAGCAAAATCAAAAGAATGAAAAAAATGAGGAAAATATGAAACACCTCATTGATAAAACAACAGAACTGAAAAAATAGATCCAGAACAGACAATTTAAGAATTATTGTACTTCTGGGAAATCATGACAAAAGAAAAATCCTAGACATCATGATACAAGAAATTATCAAAGAAAACTGCCCTAACATCCTTGAACAAGAATGCAAAGTAGAGATTGAAAGAAATTACAGATCACCTCCTACATTAAATCCCTAATTGATAACACCCAGGACTGTTATAGCCAAGTTTAAGAACTACCAGATCAAGGAAAAGATACTTCAAGCTATTAAAAATAAACCTTTAAGATACATGGAGCCACAGTTTGAATAACACAGAACCTGCATCCACATTGAAGGACCAGAAAGAATGGAATATGATATGCTAGAAAGCAAGAAACTGGGTCTACAAACAAGAATCAACTATTCATCAAAATTGGCTACATTCTTATAGAAGAAATTAGGGTCATTTAGTAAAATATAGGACTTCCAAGCATTCCTAAAGAAAAGACCTGCCTTAAACAGAAAATCTAATGCCCAAACACAGAACTCAAGAGAATCATCAAAAGGTAATTAATAAAGGGGGAAAAAACTTTTTAAGGGACCCAATAAGTTCAAATGATTTGTATTCCTATAAGATGATATTGGTAACTCTTAAAAATTGTTATTATCATTGTGGTAGCTAGAAGTATACTTAGCAGGTACATTGACAAATTGTATAGGATGATATATCAAATATGTATATATATATATATATATATATATATATATATATAACAGGGTAAAAAAGAGGATAATACTAAGAGAAATGGGAAAAGAGATAAAATGGGATGAATTTATATTTCATAAAGAAGAATGTGGTGGTGGTGGGGAAGACCAATACAATGGAAGAGTAGAAGAGATTGGTAACAGGTAATACTTAAATCTTACATACATTGAAATTGACTCAGAGAAGGAAAAACAATCAGATCTATTGGGGCAGAGAATTGTATTGTGCCCAATAGAAAAGTAGAAGGGTAATAAATGGTATTGTGGGAGGGAAGATAATAAGGGAGGGAGAGATTTAAGGGTTATTTAAAAGGCCCTATAGTAAGAGGAGAATTAATAAGAAGGGAGGGATGGGAAGGGGGAATAACATTAGGGAGGGGAAAGGGGAAAGACTTACTAAAATCAAAAAGTTAGAGAGTAGGGTAAGAGGGATAAGAGAAAAGCAGAATCAAAGGAGGAAGTCAAAATGGAGGGGAATACATAGACATAAATTAGAACTGTAAATGTGAATGGGACAAATTCACCAATAAAAAGGAAGCAGATAGCAGAATGGATTAAAAATCAGAATTCTACCATATATTGTTTATGAGAAACACACTTGAGGGAGGTAGAAAAACACAACATAAAGGTAAGAGGATGGAGCAGAATTTACTGGACTGAAACTGAGACAAAGAAGTTAGGAGTAGTAATTATGATTTCAGATAAAGCTAAAGCAAAAATAGATCTCTTTAAAAGAGATAAGAAAATTAATTACATCTTGATGAAAGGTAGTATAAATAATGAAGAAATTATACTCAACATATATGAAACAGCATTCATATTTCTAAAGGAAAAACTAAGGTAACTTAAGGAGGAAATATATAGTAAAACCATATTACTGAGGGACCTTAACCTTCCTCTATCAAAACTAAATAAATAGACCAAAAAATAAATAAGAAAGAATTAAGAGAAGTGAATGAAGTGTTAGAAAAATTAGAGCTAATATATATTTGGAAAAAATAAATAGGGATAAAAAGGAATATACCTTCTTTTCAGCAGCACATGGCACATATACAAAGATTGACCATATACTAGGGCATAAAAACATTGCAAACAAATGTAGGAAAGCAGAAATAATAAATGCTATTTTTTTCAAACCATAATGCAATAAAAATCATAACTAATTGGAAACTAAATAATTTACTTCTTCAAAACAGGTTGGTCAATTAACAAATCAAAGAAACAATCACTAATTTCATTGAAGAGAATGACAATGAGGGAAACAGCAAATCAAAATCTATGGGATGCAGCCAAAGCAATACTCAGAGGAAAATTTATATCCCTGAGTGTGTATATCAACAAATCATAAAGGGAAGAGGTCACCAAATTGGGCATGCAACTTAAAAAAAACTAAGAAGGGAACAAATTAAAAATCACTAGATAAAAACTGAATTGGAAATCATAAAAATAAAAGGACAAATTAATAAAATTAAAAGTAAAAGATATATTGAATTAATAAATAAGACTAGAAGCTGTCACTTTGAAAAAACAAAAAAATAGATAAAGTAAAGTACTGGTTAATCAAATAAAGAAAATCAAATTAATAGTATCAAAGATGAAAAGGGCAGCTTCACCTCTAATGAAGAAGAAATTAAAATAATTATCAAGAACTATTTTGCCCATTTATATGGCAATAAATATGACAATCTAGCTGAAATGGGTGAATCTACAAAATGTATCTACAAAAATGTAAATTGCCTCGATTAACAAAAAAGGAAATAGAATACTTAAATAATCCCATCTCAGAAAAAGAAATTGAACAAGCCATCAAGGATCTCCCTAAGAAAAGAATGCCCAGGGCCAGACATATTCACAAGTGAATTTTATCAAACATTTAAAGAAAAACTAATTCCAAAACTATACAAGCTATTTGAAACAATAAGCAAAGAAGTTTTTTTATTTTTATTTAGAATATTTTCCCATGGTTTCATGATTCATTATCCCAATCCCCATTTTCTCCTCCCCCACCCAAATCTGACAAGCAGTTCTACTGGTTTATTCAAATATCATTGTTCAAAACCTATTTCCATGTCATTCATATCTACAGTAGAATGATTCTTTAACATCAAAACCTTAATCACATTCCTATTGCACTATGTGGTTGATCATATATTTTAATGTGTTTCTGTTTCCACAGTTCTTTCTCTGGATGGCATTCTTTCTTCTAAATGCCTCTGGTTTGTCCTGGGTCACTGGTAGAAAAGTCCATTACAATTGATTGTGCCATAATTTATCAGTCTCTGTGTGCAATTTTCTCCTGGTAATGCTCCTTTTGTTCCAAATCACTTCCTGGAGGATGTTCCAGTTCACATGGAATTCCTACATTTCTTTATTCCTTTCAGCACAATAATATTCCATCAGCAATATATATGACAATTTATTCAACCATTCCTCATTAGATGGACACCCTCTCATTTTCCAGTTTTTTGCCACCACAAAGAGCTCAGCTATGAATTATTTTTGCAAAAGTCTTTTTCCTTCTTATCCAAAGAAGAAGATTTTTCCAAATTCCTTTTATGACACAAATATGGTACTGATTCCAAAGCCAGGCAGACCAAAACAGAGGAAGAACCCTAGAGACCAATCTCCTTAATAAACATAGATGCAAAAATTTTAAATAGAAAACTAGCAAAAAGACTCCATCATGTTATCATGAGGATTATTCACTATGATCAGATGGGATTTATACCAGGAATGCAAGGATGGTTTAATACTTGGAAAACCATCCATATAATTGTCCATATCAACAACCAAACAAACAGAAATAATATGGTTATCTCAATAGATGCAGAAAAATTCTCTGACAAAATAAAATACCCATTGCTATTGAAAACACTAGAAAGTATAGGACTAGTTGGGTCTCTCCTAAAACTAATAAACAGTATATATCTAAAACCATCAGCAAGTATCATCTGCAATGGGAACAAGTTAGAAGCCTTCCCAATTGGTACTAGAAACACTAGCAGTAACAATTAGATAAGAAAAATAAATTGAAGGGATAAAAGTAGGTAATGAAGAGACTAAAATCTTTGCAGATGATATGATGGTCTACTTAAAGAATGCTAGATAATCAACTAAAAAGCTAGTGGAAATAATTAACAACTTTAGCAAAGTCGCAGATGCAAAATAAACTTACATAACCATTAGCATTTCTATAAATTTCCAACACTTCTCAGCAGCAAGAGGTAGAGAAATTCCATTTAAAATCTCCCTAGACATTATAAAATATTTAGAAATCTATTTGCCAAGACAAACACAGGAATTAGAGGAACACAACTACAAAACACTTTCCACAAAATTAAAACTAGATCTAAACAATTTAAAAAACATTAATTGCTCATGGATAGGATGAGCTAATATAATTAAAATGACAATCCTATGCAAATTAGTTTACTGATTTAGTGCCATAATCTATCAAAGTACCAAGAAACCTTTTTTTACTGAATTAGAAAAAAAATATAACAAAGTTCATTTGGAAGAACAAAATATCAAGAATATCAAGGGAACTAGTAAAAAAAATGTGAAGGATGGGGTCCTAGCAGTACCTGATCTTAAACTGTACTATAAAGCAGTAGTCATCAAAACAATATGGTACTGGCTAAGAGGCAGAAGGGAGGATCAGTGGAATAGACTTGGAGTAAATGTCTTTAGCAAGATAGTGTACGATAAACCCAAAGATCCCAGCTTATGGAACAAAAACCCACTAATTGACAAAAACTTCTGGGAAAATTATAAAACAGTATGGGAGAAATTAAATTTAGAATAACATCTCACACCCTACACCAGGATAAATTCAAAATGGGTAAATTACTTAAATATAAAGAAGGAAACTATAAGTAAATTAGGTGAACATTGAATAGTATACCTGTCAGATGTTTGAGAAAGGAAAGAATTAAGGCCAAGCAAGAGATAGAAAATATTACAAAATATAAAATAAATGATTTTGATTACATTAACTTAAAAAGGTTTTGTACAAACAAAACCAAATGCGACCAAAATTAGAAGGGAAGCAACAAATTGGGAAAAAATCTTTATAACAAAAACTTCTGATAAAGGTCTAATTTCTCAAATCTATAAGGAGTTAAATCAATTATACAAAAAAAATAAACAATTCTCCAGTTGATAAGTGGGCAAGGGACATGAATAGGCGATTTTCAGATAAAAAAACAAAACTGTCAATAAGCACATGAAAATTGTTCTAAATCTCTTATAATTCAAAAAATGCAAATGAAAACAACTCTGAGGTACCTCACACCTAGCAGATTGGCCAATATGATATCAAAGGAAAGTAATAAATGATGGAGGGGATGTTGCAAAATTGGGACACTAATCCAATTGCTGGTGGTATTGTGAATTCATCTAACCATTCTGGAGGGCAATTTGGAATTATGCCCAAAGAGTTCTAAAAGACTGCTTGCCCTTTTATATAGCCATACCACTGTTGAGTTTGTACCCCAAAGAGATAATAGGGAAAAATACTTGTACAAAAATATCCATAGCCTACTCTTTGTGGTAGCAAAAACCTGGAAAATGTTGGAGTGCCCATTGACTGGGGAATGGCTGAAAAAATTGTGATATCTCATGGTGATGGAATATTATTTTGCTGAAAGGAATAATGAACTGGAACAATTCCATGTGAACTAGAAAGACCTCTGGGAATTGATGCAGAGCAAAAGGAGCAGAACGAGGAGAATACTGTACACAGAGAATAATACACTGTGGCACAATCGAACATAATGGATTTCTCTACTAACAGCAGTGAAATGATTCAGGACTCTGAGGTTAGATAAAGAATGCTATCCACTCCAGAGAAAGAACTGAGGGAGAAGAAAAGCAAAAGAAAAACAACTGCTTGATTACATGGGTTCAATGGGGATATGATTGAGGATGTTGACTTTAAATGATCACTCTATTATAAATATTTGTAATATGAAAATAGGTTTTGAACAATAATACATGTAAAACTCAGTGGAATTGCTTGTCGGCTCCAGGAAGGTGGAGGGAGGAGGTGAGGGAAAGAACGTGAATCATGTAACCATGGAAAAATATTATAAACTAATTAATCAAATCAAAACTGAAAAATAAAAAAGAATATAAATATTGATGCCTTTTCTTATTGTCTATGATTAGGAGAACCCTTCTGATTCTCTTATTAGCCTATTATATTCAGAATGATCTGCTGAGCTGCAATTAAAATGCTACTTAAATCTGTCAAAAAAAAAGGATATTCCTCAGGTCCATAAGATGGAGACATAAATTATTAGTATGATCACAAAAGCTCAGAGGCCCAACTTGGGAAAATTTCCAACATTCAGATAGAAGTTTATAGCTCTGTATTTTCTAACTAATTGTCCTCTTTATATTTGTAGCAAAATCAGGATGCAAAAATTATTTAGGCTTAAAAAATAAGCTAAATATATTAAAGTGTATATTATTGTACAAGCATAGTAAGGGAAGTCAGGGGGGAAACTGACCTTTGGGGAACAATTTCTCTGTTTTAGAAGGGGTAATCAAAGCCTATAACCTCAGTTCAAGTTTGAGCCTTTTCCCTAGAAATATTCACATGGTCTAAAGGCCCACTTTGATCTCCTTTGTTACCATATTTAGTGTTCTATTCAGTTTCTCCTTTAGGTTGTTGCCACTTGTTTCCAGCTCATCTTGTTAAATCCCAGGTAAGTCTAGGGATGCTGACTCCCCACTGGTGCTATTGCTCTGCTCATATGATCCTTCCTTTCACCCTGTCTTCTACAGACTCTGATTGCCTCTTTTAGAACTTCCATGTCTGACATGGGTTTATCTTCCATCTATCATGATAGTTCACAAATCACTCTCAGGTCTGAGAAGGAATGTTAGTCCTTCTAAACTATAAAGTCCAGGATGATAATTCTCAAATCCCAATTATACTTACCAGTGGGTTTCTTGTTTTATTTTGTTTTAACCAAAGGGGTAAATTAAGAAAGCTACTAAGTCTTCCATAAGCAAATGCAAAGACAACTATAAAACAGATTAACAAAGGGACCTCTGGTTAGCCGAGATCCCAAGGATAGGAACTCTGGAATAAAAACAATAACTTCTTTTTTTTCATGGCAGTTGTATATTTGAGGACAGAAAATGACTATGGGTGACTAGAATCTCCTGAATATGTCTGAATAATGAGAATAGCCTACCTAGCAGTAGGGATTTTTTTAAATTATCCCTTTTTTTCTCCCCACAACTGACTTTTAAAAAATAATTCCTGCCCCATTTAGTGTCTGCCTGCACCACCTGATTTGTCAAAAAAATGCTCAGATTCTAGAGTTCAGTCCCTGAATAAGTCCGCATCTCAGATGTATCATTCTACTCACCATCTGCTTCTGAGGAGTCTCCTGTTGCTCTGTCTTAACTTTACTGCATGGCTCACTCAGTTGGTGGCCTTCCCTAGGACTGACTAAAGAAAGAAATGTCAGCAATTTCTGTGTCACACACTGAAAGAAATGGAAAACTTCATGCTTCAGCCTGGATGAGAACACTCAGCGCTTAGAAAGACATGTTACTGTTGGCTCCATATCTAAAGTCCTCAGGGGAAAGAAAAAAAGTATTTTCTTGATCATTGGTCAATTTGCCCCCACTGTCATTTTAATAAGATATTTCTATATTCAAACCATTTCTAACTTTGCTTTTTTTCTATGCCCACAATACCAGAACTCAGCATGAATGACCAGGGTCTCTGCGCACCATATGTGCAGCTTTGACAAGGGTCAGCTGAGATCTGAATGTAGAGTCAAGATGGTTTGTTGTTGTTGTGTGTGTTTTTGTTTTTTAGATTGGACTCTATTTCTTGCTGTATAATATTTGGGAAAGATAATTCAGTTTTATGAGCCCAATTTTCATTAGCTATAAAATGAGGAGGTCGCTATCTGATGTCTAACATCTTTTCCTACCTGCTTTTAGGGCAAGATGGGCTGTTTCAAACTGCCAGCAGGGACAATTTAAAGCAAGGAGCTTAGGGCAGCAGATGGCAACAAGAGACATCTTGGAGAGGAGGGGTTTCAGAATACATTGAGGGAAAAGTGACATGACTGGTTATGGGATTAGGGCTAGATGACATTAGGCATTTGATACTCTACAATTGCTGTCCCTGAAAAACAATTCTTTCTCTGGATCTGCAAAGCACATGTGAAAAGGTAGAGATATATTCATGTCAGTCTCTGTCTCTGAACTGTTCAGTTTACCTATTTGTTTGAACTATGGACTCAGTGAGGAAATAAAGAGATGACAGGGAACACCTGCCATTTTGTAGCATTCGAATTCCTCACTTTGAATATCTATCCACATTATTTAACTCATGTAACAACATAGCAATAATAATAGCTAACATGTATATGGTACTTAGTGTCAGATACTGTGATAAGTTCTTTATAATTATTATCTCATTTGGTCTTCACAATACTCATAGGAAGTAGGTGCTATTATTCTCATTTTATAGGTGAAAGGCAAACAGACATTAAATGACTTACCCAGGGTCACAAAACTAGTAAGTGTGGAAGGCAAATTTGAATTCAGGTTTTCCTGACTCCAGGTCCAACACTCTGCCTTCTATAGCACTTAGATGCCACCACATTTACCCCCTAGGTCTTTTTAAAGATAAACATAAGTTAGAGGTTTCAGTGCATAGAGTTCTACAATTGTTGTCATAAAAATCTGAATTCAAAGCCTACCTCTGGCATTTATTAGCTCTGTGCCCTTAGGTGAATGTCTTAACCCTCCCCCCCCCATAGTTCCCATGATTTCATAGGAGTTATGTAATATACAATAAAAGGGTCGCTGTCTTCTTGAGGTGAGGGAATTTGAACATTAGAAATTCCCCATACTGTTAAAATTCTAAAGCCTTATAGCAATATTTCCTCTTATGCTGTAGCTGCCCTATAACTGCAAATGGATCCCATTATAATAGTGGTTCTTCTCATAAGAAATATTTTTCTTTTCACTCTGTTTTTCATCTTTTAAAATATTTCTCCTACTTTTTTCTCCCTTTCCCTACTAGATGGGATTTTCTTGCTTATTATACATTATAGACCCCAACCCCCTCATTTTCACAGCACCCCAAGGGGCTCACACTTTCCTTTTACCATCTGTATCATCAAATCCAAATAAAATATGCCCTAAGAAACAAGTGATTCCGAGAAAGGAAGGAAAAAATATTAAGTTCTAAATATAGAGGTGTACTTTATAAGAAAATGCAAAAACACATTTCTTCTTTCCCTTTTATTTGCCTTTGATCAGTTCTTTAGCTCTGAACATTTAAGATTATACTTTCACTTGATTTATGACACCATTTTTTTAGATACCCGGGGTCACAAGGCATATTTTTAGACACATAGGGTAAGATGTTTTAAAATCTCCAGGGGTTCTTGTCTAGTGCCCAAACAAAATATTGTATTCCCATCTTAGAATTAGACCCGGCAGAGAATGCCCTGTCATCTAATTCAAATCTCATGCACATTTTATAAATAATGAAATTAATGCCACTGGAAGAGAAATGACTTGCCCAGGCTGACATAGGTTGTCTAGAATAGAAACCAACTGCTCTTTCTCCAGATACAGTGATCTACTGAACTACATCATGAATCCCAAGAGGTGTCAGGCCAATAAATTGCTAGATTACCTGTTGTCAAATAATAGCAGAACATATTGATGTACTATTTTACTTATATTAACTTCTTAGATCATCACAACAACTCTAAGAGGTTGTTATTATTATAATCCTCATTTCACAAAAATGGAAACAGAGAAATTAGGTGGCTTACTCACTCTCACTCAACTAAAAAAGTCTGAGATAGGACTTGAATTCAAGATGAACATTCTATTTACAATACTTCCTAGATTTTTACTGCTCTGTCTAGCTGTGTTTTTAATCCTTTTCCCCAGGAGGGGGAAACAAGGCACAGAAAAGCTAAAATGTTTTCCTTGAAACATGCTAGGAAATAAAAGAACCATAATTATAAGCAGGAAGGAATCAAAGGCCAAAATAATGCAACAGGTTACTTATCTTCAATACTTCTAGCCTTCTCTTTCTACATACTCTTTCTCTATCTCCTTCATAAGTCATGTTCTTAGAAAATAATGTTATATAATATTTCCCCTCATTTTAAATTTATTAAATGAGACAAAACCTCAGCTTGTCATTCAAAATGTTCCATGCTTTAGTTCCAAAGTGCCTTTTTGCCTAATTTCCACTAAACACATTGATAATCCACATGATACTGTGGAAAGAGGCTATTTGGATCCTGTAGGAACTGGCCCAATTGGACTCTAAGATTTCATTTAGCTCTACATTAAGAACCCTATGGCAGTTTTATACCTTCTTTTCTCTACTTTGAGAAGGGAATTGGTAGTAAATGATTTCTCTTTCTCATAAAATTATGTAGGAAAAGATTCTGCAAACTTTAAATCTTTATAAATATAAGCTTTCATTTGTCAAATATTAGTCCCTTGTGTGTATGAAAGTAGGGACTTAGAAGAGATAATTTCTTTCAGAAGATTTAAGTATTATTCCAAGCTATTAATAATTGTTTCATTTGCTTCCTTTGCTAATTTTCTGGAGTTTTCTAAGTAAAAGATCATGTCATCAGCAAATAGGGATATGTAGACTTCTTTTTGTCTATATTTATGGCTTTAGTTTCTCATTATATTGCTGTTGCCAGCATTTCTAGAACTGTCAAATAATAGAGAAATGGGATAATATGTCTTTATTCAAAGATATATTGGACAATTCCATAGTTTTCCTCATTAAAAATAATTTTAGTTTTTTATTTTAGATGTAAATATTAACCATGTTGGAAAATGAGCATTCTCTGCTTTCTTTGTAAGATATTCACAATAAATATGTGTTATATCTTATCAATAGATTTCTCTTTCTATCTTTATTGACATAAATGTGGATCTTTGGTCTTTTGCCTTTAATATCATTGTGCAAATTGATTTAATAATAAGCAATATTTTTCTCTTTGTTATAATTATAACTTGCACATAATAAATAAGTTTTGGGATCTAATATTATAGGGATTTTAGTAGGATTTTATCTCAAATATTGATATAAATTTTGAGTAGCCTCATCAATATAGAATTCTCTCTTTTAAAAATTTATTCTTTTCTATCTGAGAATTAGTTTTATATTTCTTCATAAATTTTTTTCTGAATTTTTTGATAATAATTTTATAACAAAGGTAATCAATGCTTTTAAGATTTTATTATAATTCACCTATAAATATGTCTGGACTAAGGAATTTTTATTTGGTAATGCATTTGTAGCTAGTTCAATTTCATTTGTATCATTTAAGAACTACTCCCTATTTTATAAATTTGAGCATTTTAAATTTTTCTAAATAATCCTTCATTTTGGGGGATTCTTAGTTTTTTTGGCATGGAATTATAAGTTCTAGGTCTTCATTTATTCTCTATTGTGATTTCACATTGTTCATTTTTTAAATTGGCATTTTGATTTTCCTCCTACATTTTTAAAAGGTTTTTTCAAGGAATTGGCTTCTAATTTTATCAATCCTACAGCTTTTCCTTCATTAAAAAAAATGCCTCTGCCAATTTTCAATATTTTCTATTAATGCATGTTTGGGCTTTTCTCATTAGCTGATTTTTAGTTTTTGACATTATAAACTGAGTTAATATTCTCTTATTATTAACAAACCATTTATACAATTCTTTTTTCCTATAAACCAATTGGATTTCATCTCAGAAATTATTTTTCTTATATGTCTTTTTCATATCATTATTATTTCTAAAATTTGATCTTAATCCTAATCATTGTTTAAGGTGTCATTATTAATTTTCTAATTACATTTGTACCTTTTGCTTGTGTCCCCTTATAAATTCATATTGTTATTGTGTTCTGTTTTGTAAAGGATCTTTGGTATTTCTTCTTTTTTTACATTTATTTAAATTTTGTATTCTTGATTAATGAACTCCAAAGTGGAGAATGCATAATATCATTGGGATGTAGAATGGCTATTAAAGAACTATGGAATAATCCTAATAAAATAATCAATTGGTAGGTAGGAAAACATCACTTCCCATCCTCTTTCTGTCAATCATTTCTAGGAATTGACTACAAGACAATGACAATAAAAACTTCATCCATTATTGTGCAACATTTTCTTTATTTTGTCCATTTTTGAAGTTGGTCTTATATAGCTGTTCAAGTTTGAAACTTCTCCTGTTCTAAGCCTTTTATAAATCCCTAAAATCTAACTACAACCCAGATACACACACAGCAATTGTAAAAGTAGGTAGTTTTGAGAAAACTTTTCCTCCCCTACTATACCACATCCTGGCTAAGGCAAATCCCCTTCATTAGGGGATTCATTAGATACTTTGTATCTAGCACTAGTAGCTGGTAAGAGCTGGGTTCCCTACCAGAGGAGGTGACCAGCCATTGAACAGTTTCAATTTTCAGTGGAAATCTCATTATACTTTCTTGCTTTTCCTTTCACAGTTGACAAAGTACTGGATTTGGAATCAGGAAGACCTTAATTTAAATCCTATCTCAGGAACTTGTACTGAGTTTTCCAGTCAAGTCACTTTTCTGTACCTTAGTTTATTCGTTTAGAAAATGAAGGGATTGGTGTTAATGGCCACAAAAACTTCTTCCAAGTCTAAATTTCTAGGACACATCTCTCCTTCAAGTTTTACAGATTTGAAACCTCCTTATCCTTGACTCTTCACTCAAAAGAACCTGCTCTATTCAAAGTTAGCAATCATGTTAATTTTGAAATTGAATGACCTCATCATTTCTCAAACCTTATTTTTTTTAATTTGCAGAATATGATACTGTTGCCCACACTCTCTTCCTAGATACTTACTCTGCCCTCTCTGGTTTGCTAAAAATAATATATCACCTATAAAAACTCATTAATCTGCATATTTAAAAAAATGGAAATGAGATTTACTGGCCTGTTCAAAAATCTTCCAAGCAAAGAGTGCATTTGAAGTCCATTTGTTTAAAAAAATGCAACAGCTCATTAGTTTGTAAGAACAATTAACTGGCATGAGCAAAGATAGAAATTTATTTGTTGAGTTTCAACTAAAATATTTGCATAATAGGTGGATTGGATTGAAAAAAATGAATCATGATGCACAATCTTTTGATGATACATCATTATATCTTTTAGCTATAATCACCATTAAAACCAAGTACTAAAATGAACTAAATTCAAAACTGGACCTTTCAATCATTATATTATAAAATGTTAAACAAAAAAAAATTTCAAAATTAATATAATATATTCAATCGCATTTATGGTTAAAATGTCTTAGTGAAAGCAAAACTGATTTTGTATTATTAATAAAATGTTATTTCAACTATGCTTAATTTTAAATGTTTATTTAGGTATAAAATAATTCCCAAGGAACAAATCTATTCATAAATAAATTCTTCTAAATAGTGGACAACAATGAATCCCAGAGCTATATAAATCATTTGAAAAATTTAAGAGGTTTACCAGATTCTTTTTATGATACAACCATATGTTAATCCCCTTCATCTCTTTAATATTGAAATTTATCTAAAGTATTAGCAAGAAGGTTATGGTAATCTATAACAAAGATCATACACTATGACTAGGTGTGATGTATGCCTAGAATATAGAATTGGTTCAATATTAAGTTAAACAACAAGCATTATTAACTACATTAATAACAATAACAACAAAAATCATATGACTACAACAATAGAAGCATAAAATGTCTTTTATAAAATTTAAACAGCCATTTCTATTAAAACCACTATGAAGCTATAAAATTGGGTCAGATTATCTGATGAAGAATAGGAATTAATGGAGACTTTAAAAAATAATAAATAATAAATTGTCTCTATCTACAACCCAAAGCAATTCTTTTCTGAAATGGAGATGGAAAAAATTTAAATAAATGTTAAAAAAAATATTTTTTCATGTGATTTGAAGTAAATAAAATAATATTTTTAAAAGATCAGGAATGAAGCAAAGATACCTTTTAGTGCTTATATTATTCAGTATTGTACTAGAAATGCAAGGTAAGAATATGTAAAAATATGATATAATATTATGTATATAATAATATGATAATATATAGTTCATAATAATATAAGAAAAATAAATTAAAGGAATAAAAATAAACAATAAAGAAGAAAAGCTATCACGATTTGCAGTTGACATGATGGTATACTTAGAATGCCCTATAGAATCAACTAAAAAACTAATTTAAACAATTAACAAGTTCAGCAAAGTTGCACAATCTAAACTAAACCCACATAAATCATCATCATTTCTCTATATTACCAACAAAATCAAGGAGGACTTGAATGTAGATAATTTAAAACACTTGGGAGTCTACTTCTCATGACAAACCCAGTGATTATATGAAAACAATTACAGAACATTTTTCAAACAAATAGAGATCTAAGTAATTGGAGAAATAGTAATTGTTCATAGATAGGTTTAATCAATATAATAAAAATGACAATTCTCCCCAAGTTAATTTAATTATACATTAGAACACCTATCAAACTATGAAAAAAATTTATATATCAAAAAATAGTAAGAAAAGTCATCTGGAAAAACAAAATGTTAATTATATTAAGCAAAATAATAAAAAATGTTTCTTTTAAGAAGATGGCAAAGTAATACCAGATTTCAAACTATATTACAAAGATATAATCATGAAAACAATCTGATATTAGTAAAGAAATAGAGTTGTGATTCAGTGTACTAGATTATGTACATAATACATGGCAGTAAATGACTATAGTAATCTATTGTTTTATAAACCCAAAAATCCAAGCTTCAAGAGCAAGAATTCACCCTTTAAGAAAAATTGCTAGGAAAACTGGAAAGCATTTTTGCAAAACTAAGTATTGACCAAGAACTCATGTCTTAGACTAAGATAAGGTCAAAATGGAAAAAAAAAAAAGATTTAGACATAATTAAGATGGTATGGAAAAATGTACCTGTCAGATCTTTAGATATAAAAAAAAATATTTAGTACCAACTAAAAGATAAAGAGGATTATTGGAAGTAAAAAAGATATTTTACTACATAAAATTAACAAACTTTTTCACAAACAAAATTAATGCAGCTAAAATTAAAAGAAAAACAGGAAACTAGGAGAATTTGTATTGTTTCTCTGACAAAGACCTTATTTCTCAAATATATAAAGAACTAAACCAAAATTTCTAAAAATAAGAGCTATTTCCCATTT
The DNA here is from genome assembly GCF_027887165.1 of Monodelphis domestica. Taxonomy (NCBI): domain Eukaryota; kingdom Metazoa; phylum Chordata; class Mammalia; order Didelphimorphia; family Didelphidae; genus Monodelphis; species Monodelphis domestica. The sequence goes on from NC_077227.1 coordinate 621,977,535, forward strand.
AATAAGCAGTCAAAGCATATGAAGAGGTTTCAGAAGAAATGAAAGCTATTAATATTTACACAAATGCTTTAAATCACAACTGATTAAATAAATACAAATTAAAACAACGGTGAGGTACCATCTCAGTATTGGGTAACATGACAGAAAAGGAAAATGATGAATATTGGAAATATATGGGAAAATTGGTACACTAATGTATCCTTGGTGGAGTTATGAAATAGTTCAACCTATTCTGAAGAACAATCTGGAATCAAGCTCAAAGGGCCATCATACTGTGAATAACCTTTGTCTCATCAATAGCAGCATTAGGTCTGTATCCTAAAGACTAAAAAAAGGGGGAGGGAAGGACTTATATGAATTAAAAATACTTATAACAGCTCTCTTAAGGGGAAGCAGGCAAATAAATAAGAATTGAGAGGATGCTGAGTCATCAGTTAGGAAATGGAAGTTGATTATGATTCTAATGGAATACTATTATGCTATAAGAAATGATGAGCAAGATATTTTCAGAAAATAACTGGAAAGATTTATGAGTTCTTGCAAAGTGAAGCAAGCAAAACCATCATAACAGTGTATACAGTAAAGGCAATGTTTTAAAGATGATCAGCCTCAAAAGGCTTAGCTACTCTGACCAAGATAATTTGAAAGCACCCATGATGAAAAATACTATCCAACTCTGGAGAGAGAACTGAAAAACCTTGAAGGCAAATTGAAGCATACTTTTTCTTAACTTTCTTTGTTTATACTGTTTTATTTTGTTTGTATTTTCTTTTGCCTCATGACCAATACAGAAATATTTTTGTCATGATCTCATATGTATAACTAAAATCAAATTGTTTGCCTTCTCAAGAAGAAGGGGAAGGTAGACAGGAAGAAAGAATTTCTAACTATGTTTTACTGATTGTTTAATAATTTGTACATATAATGGGAAATAAAAATTAAAAATAATTAAAAAAATAAAATTTAACAACTGGCTCTTAAGAATGATTTAAGCTGACTTCAGCATACCTCTGACAGCATCACAAATTTTCTTGACTATTTCTTCTCTCTTCAATCATGCAAATTCCCACTCTGACATTCTTTCCTTATCCCATTCATACACAAAAGTATTCATTTTGTTAGAGAAGGTCAAGGAGTTTGAACCATGGAGTAGTAATTTAACTATTCTCCCTTCATTTCACCTAATTATTTAATTTAATTTGAAATTTGAAATTTCTTACACCTTTTTTTGCCTCCTGGTAATTTTATTTTTCTATTTTCCCTCATGATTCAAAATAGCTCTTTTTATTACAACATTTTATAAATTTCAAATATAAAGTAATAAAATATAAATATGAAAGAATATGATTCATAACTTAGTCTTGAATTATACCTATTCATATTCATGGTTCTATTCTTTAGCATGTATTTAAGTTAAATAACCTGATTCCCTTTTACTTTTTTTTGTCATGAATGCATAATATACTACTTATATTTTTTTCATTGATGATTATGCTTAGGTTTTCAATCTATATTATTTTGCTTTGTAAATTGAGCTCCTTTAAAAAAAATCTTGCCTCCCATTTTAGAATCTATACTAAGTAGTGTTTATAATGCAATAAGAGATAGACAAATGGGATTGTTATTTGCCCAGTATCATATAGCTGGGAAGAGTCTATGGCCAGATTTGAAACTAGCTCCTCCTAACTCCAGGTCTGGCTCTCTATTTCCTGGGTCACCTCACTGTCCCAGAGTCATGATATAGTAATGATAAGGGGTTTCAATTATCCATAATAAGGAAGAGGAATTATTTCCTTGGAACTTCCTTAAGAAGTTCTCATTTCTAGCTAATCTACAAAATTTGATTTTTGTTATTGAAATTTCTAAATTTAACCATTACAAGTCTTAGAAAAAAAGAAGCACAAGATTATTTTTTCTTTTTAAAAAAAGGTTTTTCTTAATTTTTTCAATCAATGCTTTGTGGTATGAGGATTATGATCACACTAACAAGTGTAAAAAATAGACTCGAATACAGGACTACAATCCCCATGAGCCTTTGCTCCACTTCCCCAGAATGCCTTGTAATCTCACCTGGGCCAAGATCGAGAAGGTATTTAAGCTGATTCAAAGGCTTTTGAGGGTCTCTCTATTTGGGCTCTTTTGGGACTTCTGTTTTGGAGCAGGCATGTCTCTTGCGTGATGTGAGGTTATTTTGTCTAGGCCTCTGGCCTAGGCACATGTTTCTTACTTGTATATTCTTTAATCTTTAACCTTTAATAAACCTCTAAAAAATATAATACTTCTTGCAGAGAGAAACTAATTTCTACCTGCCTCAGATGCCTCAGTATCCCCATATTCCCTAAATTTTAATCTTTACAGTTGGCAACCTAATGAGGAAAAAAAACTTTCAATCTTCTGATTTCTTTTCTGATCTTAAATTCAGTTTTAATAGCTAGTACCTAAAATTTTTTTTTGAGCCACATCTCTCTGGTCAAGGTGATTTTTTTTTACCCTTGCAAAGCTGCTGCTGGATCCAGACTAGTTGCGTTTGCCCCCCACCCCACCCCACCCCACCCAGCTCAGCCGCTTTTGCCTGCGGGCATTCAGCCCCTGATCCAGACCTGATTCAACCAAGATTGCAATCACCTGGTTCCGGATCTCCCAGCCCTCTGGCCCTGCCTGCCTGTTTCTGCGCCCCAGACCCATGAGCACAACCCCAGTTGGCTCACTATAAAACACTTTAAAATGTACAAAGCTTTTTTCCAAATATTATCTAATTTAATCCTCACAACTCTAGGAGTTATTATTATTCTAATTTTACAGCTAAGGAAACTGAGAGACAAAAATTAAGTGGCTTGAGTAGATTGAGTAAAGTGATTTAGGTTCTTTTCACTTCAAACTACATCAGCTCATGAGTCTTCCTAAGTTTCTCTAAAACCACTCCTTTCACCATTTCTAATGATACCATCCTAATATAGACTTAGAGAGTGATTGAAAAGTGATAATACTTTTTGCAGTGAGGTTAATTAAAATATAAAGAACTACTAGGTAAATTTAGGTATTATATTGATGTCCAATATTATCCATTCAATCATATTTACTTTTTTAAATAGGAAATAACCTAAATATCTAAAAATCATAGAATTTTCTGAATTATAAAATACTGCTTTTCCATTTAAATTCTATTCTAGTGTCTCATGGGAGTAGATAGCTTTGTATTCTTGAAGATTATGTTAATAACATAAGCATGACATTAAAAAAGATTTTGAAAATAACCTTGGTCTACTGTCATATATCTAGACTAGAAAAATTTGGTGAAATCTATCCCTGAGTAATAGCCAGTAGATGATTTCTTTTCTACCACAGCAAATCAGTAAACCATCTACTGAAGTATGGAAGACTTTCAACCTGTGTCACTATCTATATTCCCTCCCTACAGGACTAGATATTCTCATGAAGTTGCAAATCTTTTGAAGAATTGAAGAAATATTGAAAAAAATGAACTGATAAGTATTAGAGAAAGGTGAGACCAAAGGAAATAATTGGTGATTGCCCCTGAGGAATATAGAAGCAGATATTTCTTGATCTAAAAATAGTAACCAAAACCAGGTATGGTTTGATGTCTTGGGGGTAGCTAGATGGTTCACTGGATAGAGTGCTGGGCCTAGAGTCAGGGAATTGAGTACAAATTCAAACTCAGACACTTACTACCTGTGTGGCCCTAGGCTAGTCACAACCTAACCTTTGTCTTAGTCCACTTGAGAAGGAAATAGAAAACTGCTTCAAAATTCTTACCAAGAAAACTTCATGGACAGTATTGGCATGCTATGGTTCACTGGATCTTAAGGAGTCAGGCACAACTGAAAGACTGAACCAGGGCTGTCTTGCATCTAAGTAAGGGAGAAATTCTTAAGAATTATCTAGCAGATGATTTTCAATAATTTCTAATTATTTTACCTGGGGGGAAAAAATCATACTATCTGAAGAAAATTAGAAATGTTGCTGAAGATGATAAAATCTTGGGATAGGAACTGAAGACTTGGGGAGCACAAATGATATTTTCATTAATTTTGTTCATCAAAGGATAGAGACTAAGAGAAGGAAGGCAATTTTAATGTGTCAACAGTTAGTTGAAAAGATGGTGTTGAAAATGACTTTTGGATTTCTGAGCTATAGCTTAAAATATGAAAATAATAGGCTCCTAGCAAGGAATTGACTACCTTTAAGAAGGCCTAATAATAATTCATTTGCCTGGAGTCTTATAAATAAAATCAACAGAGCTATAAAAAGAAAAGGAAAGGTGAAGAAGAAAAATGTCTGTATATACTTGCCAAACTAGATCCCATAGGGAGGAGCTACACTTTAGAAAGAAGATTCACAGTGGAAAGACCCAGAAATTAACAAAAATACAAGAAAGGAACAAATGATTTTTAATGAATTTATATTTTTCAAAATTAAAATCCATGAATTTGACCTAACAAACAAAATGAACTAGAAATCCTCATTATAGATTTATACAGATAGATAGATTGATTGATAGAAGATAGATAGATAGATAGATAGATAGATAGATGATAGATTTAAATCCTTAACTTTTGCAATAGAATCAATATTAATTATAGGTTCCAAGGTACAAAATTGGTAAAGGCTAGACACAGCATTAAGTGACTTGCCCAGGGTCAAACAGCTAGGAAGTATCTGAAACCAGATTTGAACCCCATATCTCCCATATCCAAGCCTGGCTCTCTATCAATTGAGCTACCTATCTCCCCCAGAGTCATGCTAAGGGACTTCAATTATTCATGATAATAATAATAATAATGATGATAGCTAGTATTTATAGAGTGCTAAGTACTTTATAAATACTTCAGAAGAAGCTGGGGGGGTAGATTATATTATTATTATTTCCATTGTTATAGTTGAAGAAACTGAGGCAAATCTTTGCTCAAGATTACAGAACTAGTAAAGGTTTGAGATTAAATTTGAACTCCCTGATTCCAGGCCTAGCACTATTCAATGCAACATCTGCATGGTTCAGCGTCTGTGAATATGTTCTTCTCCCTAATAAAAAAGAAAAGCTAACAATTTCTTGATTTATTATAACTATATTATTCTTCAAAACTAATAAAGAAAATCCCTATTGTAATCTGATTCTCACAAACAGTGAGGAACTGATTGCTAAGATAGAATTTAAATGAATCTTGGCAGTAAAATGAGTAGTCCGTCTTAAAATTTGCACTAGAGAGAAATTGAGCATAGTCTAGCAACCCCCATGGATTTTATAAGAACAGATCCAATAGGGTTTATTGAAAAGATAGGAGGAGAGCATCTAGATAACTTAGAAGATAGAGAACCAGGCCTGGAGACAGGAAGTCTTAGGTTCAGATTTGTCCTCAGATACTTCCTAGGTGTGTGACCTTGGGTAACTTACTTAACCCAATTTGTCTAACTCTTATTGATCTTCTGCCTTAGAACCAATAGTTAATATTGATTCTAAGAAAGAAGGCAAGAGTTTAAACTTTTTTAAAATGGAAAGATAGGTAATATTGTGTGGTCTAAAATTCTAATGAACATCTACTATCTGCAACACAATATCCTATGTAGTACGTATTCAGAGACAAAACCCAATCATTCCAGTCTCTTTCCTGCCCCATTTCAGAGACAATAGCCAAATTGATTTGGGTTACAAACATGTTATTTTGTAAAACATTCTCCCAGATTGGTCATTGTTGTAAGGGAATACTCATGTAAAACTAAAACCTTAAAATAAAAACCATAAATAAATGAATGTAAAAAAGTAGTATTCTTTGATCTGCTTTCTGAATCCAACAGTTCTTTCTCTGATTGTGGGTAGCATTCTTTGGCATAAGACCTTCAGAACTGTCCTGGATCATTTTTTCAATGAGAGTAGCCAAGTCTTTCACAGTTGATCTTCATACATTATTGTTATTATGTACAATGTTCTCCTGGTTCTGCTTATTTCACTCTGCATCAGATCATGTAGATATTTCCAGCTTTTTCTGAAATTATACTGCTAATCACTTCTTATAGCATAATATTACTCCATTACCAACATATACCATAAATTGTTCAGTCATTCCCCAATTGATAGATATCCCCTCATTTTCCAATTCTTTGCCACCACAAAAAGAGATGCTATAAATATTTCTGGACAAGAGGGTCGTTTCCCGCCTTTTAAAAAAATCTCCTTGGGTTACAGACCTTGTAGTGACATTACTAGATCAAATAGTATGCATTGTTTCATAGCTCTTTGGGCATAATTCCAAATTACCCTCCAGAATGGTTGAATCAATTCACAACTCCATCAACAATGAATTAGTGACCCAATTTTGCCACATTCCCTCTAACATTCATCACTTTACTGTCATATTAAGCAATCTAATAGGTATGAGGTGGTACCTCAGAGTTGTTCTAATTCACATTTTTCTAATCAAGGGTGATTTAGAACATTTTAATATGATTATTGCTAGCTTTGATTTCTTCATCTGAAAATTGCATGTTCATAGCCTTAGACCATTTGTCAATTGGAAAATGATTTGTAATTCTTAAAGGTTGTCTTAGTTTTCTATAAATATGAGAAATTAGACCTTATGAAATAAATTTGCTATAAAAATTCTTTGGAAATTTGCTGTTTCCATTATAATCTTGTTTACATTCATTTTGTTTGTGCAAAAGCTATTTAATTTATGATAATCTAAATTATTCATTTTATATCTCATAATGCTCTCTATTTCTTGCTTGGTCATAAAATTCTTTTCTTCTCCACTGATATAACACTTATACTATTCTATGTTCCCCTAATTTACTTACTTTTGGGATGTATTTAATTAGAATCTTGAACCCTTGGACTACATTTCCCATAATTCCCTTTTCCCTTTCCTGTATGTGATTTGTTCAATTGATTTGGTATTTAGTTGTGGTTCTCTCCACCCAAGCCCTCTTTTTCACATGGAAGGCTGGGGGAGATCTCTTGATTTCTCTAGCTTTTTACTTTCCCTTTGCTTCAAGTTAAGTTTAATAAATATTATTAAATATAACATTTAGAGTATTGAATATTAATTTTTACATTAACAGGTATCACTCTTTATATCTCAATCACATACCCATTTTGACCTTATTTTGGTATAGGATGTGAAATATTGATCCATCTAGTTTCAACCATACCATTTTCCAGTTTTCCCAGCAGTTTTTGTCAAATAGTGAGTTTTTATCCCCAAAGTTGGGGTCTTTGGGTTTATCAAATACTATATTGCTAAGGTTACTTATTCTTGTATATTGTGTATATAATCTATTCCATTGATCTAGCATTTTATTTTTTAGGAATTACCAGGCCCTTTGGATAAGTAACTGCATTATAATAGAATTTGAGATCTGGTATTGCTAGGCTACCATTCTTCACATTTTTTTCATTAATTCTCTTCATATTCTTGACCATTTGTTCTTCCAGATGAATTGTTATTATTCTTTCTAGTTTTATACAATAATTTTTGGTAATTTGATTGACATGGCACTGAATAAGTAAATTAACTTAGGTAGAATCTTCATTTTTATTAAAACTTGTCCTACCCATGATCAATATTATTTTCCAATTATTTTGATCTCATTTTATTTGTGTGAAGTGTTTTGTAATTGTGTTCATATAATTCCCATGTTTGTCTTGTCAAATAGATTCCTAGATATTTTATATTGTTTAATTGCTTTAAATGGGATTTATCTATCTGTTGCTGATAAACATTTTGGTAATACATAAAAATGTTGATAATTTATGTGAGTTTATTTTGTATCCTGCAACTTTGCTAAAGTTATTAATTATTTCAACTAGTTTTTTAGGTGATTCTCTAAGTATACCATTACATCATTCACAGAGTGATAGTTTAGTTTCCTCATTACCTACTTTAATTCCTTCAATTTCTTATTGCTAAAACTAATATTAAATAATTGTGGTGATAATGGGTACCTTGCTTCACCCTTGACTTTATTGGAAAGGCTTCTATCTTATCTAGGAATAGCTACTTTATAAAAGAGAAAAGGAGAGTATTCTTCTTGTCTTCAATCATTAATGGTCTGTCATATGTAAAAAGAATTAAACTCTTTTTCTTAGGCCAATGAACTGAACCAGTCAGTCAATAAGCATTTAAAAACTTTCTATGTGCCAGGCACTGGGGGATATTTTAAAAAAGAAGAAATGACAGGCCCAGCTCTTAAAGAGCTTATAGTCTATTGAGGGAGACAATACGCAAAGAACTAGGTACAAACAAAGATAAATTGGAGATCATCAACATACAGAAGGGATGAGCATTAAGATCAGAAAAAGCTTCTTATATTAGCTGAAAATTAAAGGAAGCCAGGGAAGCCAGATGGTGGAGATGAGGAGGGAGAAAATTTCATCAGTAACTTTCAAGAGAGCAGTTTCAGTTTAATAAGATCAGAAGCCAGTATAGAGTTAAAATGAGAATGAGAGAAAAGAGAGTGGAGGCACCTATTGTAGAGTCTTCTCATGAATTTAAATACGAAAGGAAGTTGTGATAGGGAAAAATTACTAGTGAAATGGACTGATCAAATTGGGGTTTTCTGAGGAAGGGGAAACATAGGCATGCTTGTAGGCAGTAGAAAAGAAGCTAATAGACAAGGAAAGACTAGAGCCAAGTAAGGGAATGGGAAAGGTTGCAAAGGAAATCTGCTGGAGAGTACAGGATGGAATATGTTTACTTGTGTGTGTTGTGGTTAGGAAAATTAATTAGGGAATGGCTAAACAAGTATGGAATATGATTTTGATAGAATACTATTACACCATAGGAAATGGCAAGCATGTTAACTTTTTTTAAAAATGGAAAGACCTACATAAAATTAGGAAGAGAGAAAAAGACCTGAACCAAGGGAACATTATATACATATAGCAACAAAACTATTGTTTGAAGAATGACTTGTGTATGTCTGCCTCCATAGAAACAGCTGATAATTTTTTTAACAAAAGAGAAGGGCCACTTCTTCTTGTGAGATAGGACTGAAGAAGGAGGTAGTATCAGAAGGCATTTGGGCTGATTTGAGATGAAGGAGAGAAAAAAGGGAACTCTTTTTATATGTCCCTACTTTCTTCAGCAAATCATGATGTGAGGCTCTCAGCTAATAGTGTGGATGAAGAGGCAACCTTGGGAAGTTTGAAGAGTGGTGAAAAAGTTTGGAAAAGTCACTTTGGAAAGTAGAATAGAGAGTTAGTTATGGAGATGTAAAAGGATCCTCCTGCAACATTGAGATTTAACATACATTTGTAAGGGACTCAGACAACAGGAGCAACAGTTGGAAATTTTAAGGAAGTAAATTTAGGTTAGAAAAAAGAGAATTTTTCTGATAATTAAAATTATCCCAGAAATGCAATATGTTGCTTCAGGAAGTAGTGAACTTTTAACAGGGATCTCATTTAGAAGTCTTTAAATCAAGGCTGAGTGACCACTTTTCTGATATATTACAGAACATACCCTTTCGAGTTATGGATTAGTTTAAATAGTTTAAATAGAAGTTTAAATATTTAAATAGAAGTTTAATAGATTAGTTTAAATAGTTTAAATAGAAGTCTCTTCCAATTGAAATTTTTTGATTCTGTGAAGAGCTACTCAAAAACATGGTGATGATTAAGGTAATTGTATGGCGGGTTCAAGGAAGCTGATGAATATGATTGGTGAGAAGATAAAGTATATGCAAGAGAATCTTGTCAAGTGAAACTAGAAAGATACATAGAAACATTTTCCCCTAGAAAATGATAAAGCAATGTAAGGCAAGTGTAAATGTAAGGCAGAATTGTGTTTTCATATCCTAGATGCAAGAAGGTGACACTGAAAATTTTTAGGGGAGTGAAAATGTTAACTTTATGTCTAAAGGATAAGAATTTAGTAGCCAAGTAGAGAAGGAAGCAGGGAAGCAATTTGAAGGAAATTTCAATATTCTAGTTAAGAGGTGATAAGGATCTAAACTTGGGCAAAGACTATGTAAGGGAAATGAAGGGAATGTATATGAGAAATGTGAAGATTGAATTGACAATACTTGACAATGGATTGGGTATATTGGAAGGGAAGGAGGAAGAAGAATCAAGGATTCCTCCAAAATTGCTTTAGGGTGACTTTAAGTCTAGAAGAACTCTCATCAGACTGGGAAGTATGAGGAGAGAGGTTTTTGGAGAAATACATACAAGGAATTAAATTTTTTTAAAACCTTTACCTTCCACAATACTGTGTATTGGTTCAAGGCAGAAGAGTGGTAATGGCTAGGCAATAGGGGTTAAGTAATTTGCCCAGGGTTATACATCTGGGATGTGTCTGAGGTCAAATTTGAACACAGGACCTCCCATCTCTAGGCCTGACTTTCAATCCACTGAGCTATCCAGCTGCCCCAAGGAATTAAATTTTGAACATATTGAGTTTGTAATGTTGATGGAATATCCAAGTAGAGATGTACAGCATAAAATTGTCAATACAAGAGTGAAGTTCAAAAGAAATGTTGTAGGACATTTATATAATAATGTTGAGTCATGAATGAATGAATATAAAAAGTATTTATTAAGGATTTGCCATCTGGGCATATTTTATGCTACATTAAAGAATTTAGTTATGGCTCTGATGTCCAGAAATAAGGTAGAAAGAGTCTTCCTCAGCTTTGCTCTGATGAAAGCAACTGAACTATTATGTTCACTTTGATGTGATTCCTGATTAAGGGAAAAATGTCTACAGAAGGGCAACTAAAATTATGTAAATAGCTTTGAGTTCTTACATATGGAGATCAATTGAAGGAAATGAGAATTTTTAGCCTGGAGAAGAGACTTGAGTAGATATGATAGCTGTCTTCAAATATTTGGAAGGCTATAATATGGAAAAGAATTTTGTTTTATTAGGCTTGGTCCCAGAGAGTATAAGTTGGAGCACTGGGTGAACATTATAAAAAAGGTAAATTTAGGTTTAAGATTAAGATAATTTCTAAAAGAAATTTTCTAAAAGCTAAAGCTAGCTAAAAGTAAAATGGACAGTCTCCAAAGTATGTGGATTCCCCTTAATAGAGGTGAAAAGGAAAGATGAAATGGTCACTTCTCAGTTACTGTATGTTGGAGGAAGGATTCTGGTACAACTGTGTTTTGTACTTGATGGCCTCTAAGATTCTGGGATTCTGAAATTATTTCTGAGGCAAAAACAGCTGGGAGTAAACCAGCCTCTATGTCTGAATATAGGACAAAGCAAATGAACCCTTGGATTAAATGCTTTTCAAATTTTATCTTTGTATTCCCTTCATTCAGGCCATATCATAATGTAAATCTGCTATTCTGGGTCACATTCATGATGGAGGAGCCAGTCAAACACTTGCCCCAACTGCATGCCTTTTAAAAACTCATTAACGGAGCCTATAATTTCTCTCACAGTTCTGTTTATTTCTTCTCTGCCTGCTTAGGAGACCCAAACATGTTGCTGTCTTTTTTTCCTTATTTCTCTTTTATGCTTATTTCCTTGACCTTTGAAGATTCATGGGTTAATTAGGAAAACTAGAACTTTCCAAAATTACATCTTCACCTTCAAGCAATATTGGAAAAAAATCACCATTATATATATATATATATATATATATATATATATATATATATATATATATATATATATATATATATATATATATATATATATATAAATGTTTTCCAGAATGTTGTTTTCTTTTGGGGAGCCAGAACTCTGCTCCCAAGATTCTCCTTCTACTTGTTCGACTATTGTTTTTCATTCTTCTTTGCTGTATCATTATCCATGTTCTAGTCTTTCCCATCCATTAGTTAGAATGAAAATTTGTCAAGAATGGGGACTGTTTTTTGTATACCCAGTATATGGCACAGTGATTGGCACATAGTAGACATAATAAATAAATACTTGTAGATTGTCTTATTCTGTCCAGGCTGTACTCTAAACTTTCTCTACCATGGTCCAGAAATCTCTAAATCTTGGAAATTCTCACTAGCCCTGGAATTAACACATTCGAAGTATCTTTCTTTTTTTAAGGCCTCTCCCTCTGTTTGTATGTCTCTTACCAGACTATCCACTTAAGAAGGGTCTTCAGGTCACCTGTGTCTCACTCTTCTCCAGGCTACATGCTTGACTTTCGGTATTATACCCCCATTTCTTCCCTATCC